>NW_008824416.1:258857-286711 GCF_000699105.1 Pygoscelis adeliae | reverse complement strand
AGGAGCATATTTTTCCGGCGGACCAGCTCTCTAGCCTGGAACTTTGGACCTAGCAAACCTCGCTTTTTTGTTTTCTTTAAATAATAATTAAAAAAAAAAAATTACAAAGTCAGCTTACCAGTATGTGCTGGAAATCTGCCCCAATCTTCCAGATGTGGGGTTTTTTTTAACCCCCGCAGCTCATATCTACATTAGCGGGTCCACAGGACCAGGCTAGAGCTAACCTGAGACATGTACATTTTGGACATCAGCAACAATTGCTTCACTGTACAAGCCTGCTCCTATAGGACCCAGTGTTTGTTAATGCAGTAATATGCATCGTCCCTAAATCCTATACTATTTACCTGGATAAATCTCCTTTTCAGAGAGATGAGACATACTGCTCAGATATTGTCCTTAATCTAAAGTTTAAGCTGTCTCTAGGTTGAAGACATCCCCACTACCCGTTTCTTGACTCCACTGTCTTCCCAGGTGGCCGCCTGACACCCTCCTGGGCTTTTTGGGTGATGCCTCTCTAGATTGCTACTCCTCCTACTTGCGTGTTTCAGAAAGGGGCGACCCATGTGCCCATCATGGTGGAGGGAAGAGTTTGAGAACCACTCGTCAAGCGGCAGTGGCTCAGACAGGCTACGACTGCCGGGCTTGCCTGCTACAATTTCCTCCTTGAGCGGGCTCATTTTGGTTCTGCGTTTGAAATATTCTTTCTAGTTTTACAAGGATTATTCCATCCTTTTAAAGCCAAAAGTTTCTCCCAGCTACACCATGATGGTGGGAACAGGAGCTCCTCATGTAAGCCATTCACAAGGCATCCAGCCCAAGCCAGCTATCCAGGCTGGCTCGCTCCCCACTCGCGCAGGAGTAACTTCTCCAAAAGTCAACTCTTTCCGTCGTAGATGTCTGAAAACAGGTGAGGCAAGTTGCCTTCAAAAATATGAATGAGTGTAGATGTCTCCAGCCACTATCCCACTCCTAGCAGGTAAAGCCACACGGCACAACTTATAGAATCATAGAATCATAGAATCATTAAGGTTGGAAAAGACGTCTAAGATCATCGAGTCCAACCGTCAACCCAACACCACCATGCCCACTAAACCATGTCCCTAAGCGCCTCATCTACCCGTCTTTTAAATACTTCCAGGGATGGGGACTCCATCGCTTCCCTGGGCAGCCTGGTCCAATGCTTGACAACCCTTTTGGGGAAGGAATTTTTCCTCATGTCCAATCTAAACCTCCCCTGGCGCAACTTGAGGCCGTTTCCTCTCGTCCTATCGCTTGTTACTTGGGAGAAGAGACTGACCCCCACCTCGCTACAACCTCCTTTCAGGTAGTTGTAGAGCGCGATGAGGTCTCCCCTCAGCCTCCTCTTCTCCAGGCCAAACAACCCCAGTTCCCTCAGCCGCTCCTCATCAGACTTGTTCTCCAGACCCTTCACCAGCCTCGTTGCCCTTCTCTGGACACGCTCCAGCACCTCAACGTCCTTCTTGTAGTGAGGGGCCCAAAACTGAACGCAGTGTTCGAGGTGTGGCCTCACCAGGGCCGAGTACGGGGGCACGATCACTTCCCTCACTTACTTAGCTGTATAGCTAAATACACCAAACCACAAGTTACTGGCACGTACCAATATATTCTCGGTTCTGCAGTCTTTCTAACATACTAGGCAGATCCCATTCTGCTTTGATATTTCTTAACTGCATAATTCTCTATCATCACTTACACTGTAGACAATAGAAAGACATTTGCAACTAAAAATAAGTCTGAAAGTAACTTGTTTTTGCATTTCAGTTAGTGCTGAAATTATACTTAAGCGGGGTGTTTACTATGGATAAAACTCATTCACGTGCACGCTTCCTCCGCTTACTCTTAATTCCCAGGATTTTAATGGGAAATAACACCAACACCTCCCTACACACACACTTTTTTTCCCCAAACCCCCTGTAGCACATTGAAGGCAGAAGTCCTTGCCTTTGCAACGCACAGCTATTCCCAAAATTCCTGGGCACGGGGCCTCCCCCTGCGCCCAGCCCTGCACACACGTTGCACTTCCAACGGGAATTCACCTAGGAAGATCCCAACTACTTGACAGGGTGTCTTCAAAACAGCAGATGAGTGAGCTTAAGGGCCTACATTTTCATGGAAGTACACACTGTGCAATCATTTACACCTGTACAAAATGGGTCCAAAAAGCTGATTTTGAGATCCCGGGCTATTTTGCATCTCCCTTGCGATGGCATAAATAGCCGGGCGCTGGAAAGCAGACCCAACAGTTTGCTTATAGCCCCTTCCAGACCTACCAAACCTTTCCCTAATTATATCCAGCCACATCATCTCCCCATTAACTAAAACACCGCCAGCGCAGAAAAGCCATGTGCATCAGTTTGTCCTCTATTCACAAGTCAGCTGCTGCTTTCCTTTCCACCGCGTTCTCCACCCGTTCAGACGAGTGTTACCTGCCAAAACACAGTGGATGCCAGCGTCTGGTTGGGCAAGAGAAGACCAACAACCTGCAAGAGAAGAGATTTTTCTCATTAGCAAACGCATTGTTGGTTTGCTCTCAGTGCTCTTCTAGGCCCGCAAACAGCAAGGTTATTTATAATGACTTGAATAAAGTATCTTCATTTAAGGCTTTATTTCATTATAGCTATTGAACCTCCCTTCAGCCTATCGTCTCTCAATTTTCCAGTGGAGAAGCTGGGTAATGTAGCTACCCGTGAAAGCTTTGCATCTTTAACTATTGCTTGCAACACACCTTGAAAAGAGTCTGGCAGCAGATACTCTCCAAAGATTAGTTCATTAAAAAATAATCAATTCTTTCATCCAGGTATTTCTGGAGGATAACACAAACGTTGCACAAATGCAAGAGTTCAAAATTGTTACTATTGGCAGCGAAGGGGGGGGGTCTGATTTTCCTTTGGCACATTTGCTGTTTCAAGCACAAGAAAGAAATCCGATTTGAACATCTGAAGACCAGAGTGTCACCTGGAAGCACATGTGCTCCTGTTTAGGACCCTGAATTTTGTTTTAAGAGAAGAGAATTGTTGATGTGTCATGCTCCGAGCTGCGAAAACTCCTGCTTGGGTTATGAGACGATCGCCGTCTCCCAGAGGCTGACGGCAGCCTGTCCCAGCACATCTGGCCAGGTGCTGCCTGCTGCTGCGTGAATGCGAGATGCCACAGGTTTTGCAAGATCACCCATCGCAGCACCCAAGGCCACACACGCGTATGTTGCCTCTACAGTCCTGAGAGCATCCTTGGGACGTCTCAATATACCCCGTAGGCACACCCTCTGCGATTCTTTAAAGGCTCCATCTCTCACACGAAACGCAGCACTGCCAGACTCCTTCCTACCTTGTTTTATGGCAATCTTTCCTCTTAAAGCGTAAGAAGTTGAAGAAGAGGAAAGGGATGCAAAGCGAGGGGACTCTCAACAATAAACCCAACAAACATGGACGGGAAGATGAGTTCCTGGGTGAGAAGAGATACTTCCTAACGTCATTGTCCTTTTCTCCCGTCCTGCACCTTAAATGTCCGATAGTTTCTGAAGAAGATGGGCTTCTCGTTGCAAAATCACACTTGCATCTTTGTTAAGAGTATAAAGACTGAACAACTCCTATTAACTCCGACTACATTTATTTTCAGGACACTCGTGTGAACTGCAACGTCTTCGAGGTATCTGGGCAGGAAGGCCGTGAGTTCGTTCCCACACTCAGGCCATCGTCTGCACCATTTTCTTTAAGTTTATCCCTACAGAAGCTGAGAAGAAAGAAAACTTCCCTGTTAGAGCACAGAGAACCTGCCGCAAGGAGGGATAAGCTAAGGCCGTCTCTGCACATCTGCAGCAGCATCAGTTGAAGAGGAGGCAACTTCTACGCTTAAGGACATAAGAGAGAAATAACAACAAACAAAAGGGTAATAGGGTTGGGAGGCCTGATTTCATTTACATCTTCTTTCCTTTCTCCTCCTCCTCCTCCAGCTTTTCCTCCTACAGCCTTTCGTGAAGTTACAGCTACTTTGTACGCTGGCCGAGCGCCAATCCGTGCAAGTTACACTAATTTACTGCTTCCATTCAATATGCGGATCTTGTCATTAATTACTCCGTTGCCGGTCTTAGCCAAACGAATTCAACAGGCGATGAACCTCCTCACCCCAGGACTGACTTAGGCCCCTGAAGCCAGCAGGCTAATGAGGCTCCGGAGGAAAGGGAAGACTGCAGGCAGCTACTTACATTGTCAGCTGAAGCTGAGCGCCGAGAAAAATAAATGAGGAAAATAAATAAATAAAAAAGAGCACCCAAAATCTGTATGACTGAAAGAGGCACGTTTAAATGCAAACTCTCCATATGTGCAAGAGTCTGTCAAGAAATGTACAATTTCACTTTTAATTACTGTCAGGGGAAAAAATAACTAAGAAGGAAAACAAAATAAAAAAAGCTTCTAAACACTAGAAAAGTACCAGCTACAAAATTTAATTGCCTATCAGGTGTGAACGGCCCTTCGTGGCCCCAAAGCCAGGGCTAAAGCCACCACTCGGACATCTGTCGGCTCTGAGCAGCCTCACGGCGCGTTTGCATTACGAGCTCTCCTCTTGCAAGCCCCGAGTCCCGCCTTGTGTGTCAGCGAGAGTCATCTGCAACCCCGTATTAACGCCCGGGTCTTCTCTACACGCTTCGAAACCTCAACAGGACCCCCCCCTTTTTAAAGGGCTGGGGAAAATAAGGTGCTTAAAGCTGTGGGTGGCAGCTGGGAACAGCAGCACAGCTTCTGCTCCATCCTCACCGCCCGAGTCTTGGGCTGAATTTCCTAAATGCAGATAAATATTCCTCCTTGGAGCCTTTCATCCCTGGGATGAGACACAAACCTAGGGTAAAAGGCAGCCCAGCAGCCGCCTTGCACGTCTCCCCCCTGCAGCAAAGGGAGATAATGCGAGGGGCTGGATTTGCTCCCTCCTGGGCTGAAATCTAGGCGGGCAAACACAAACTCTCCCTACACCTACATATACTCCACCCTGTTCCCACTCTGCCACTGCAACCGATTCCGGGGTCAAACCGTAAACCTGAGCACGGAAAGGACGGAGGCTAAAAAGAAAAGCAAACGATTGCAACTCGGGGAAAGAATAAAGAGCCACAGGATTTGGTTGTGTCAGGGGAGTAGCTGCTTCGGCCAGAAAAGAAACGATTATTTTCAGCAAGACCTTAATCCCTTTCACAATGAGCTAAACCATACTGAATTATTTTGCATTAGCTATAGGGGAAAAAAAAGACCAACATGTATACAGGCAGCATCGCGTACTGACTGATAGGCAGTAAACCTGTTAATGCATAATCTGATCACGTCTCTGCCGGAATCTACGCAGGGCGTTTAACTGACCCCCGCACACCGGGACAATTAGCCCGGGTGCGACGGCACGCTGGCACGGCTTTGCGGGCGAGGACAGCCACGCTCGCTCAGCCAGAGCCCACCGCAGGCACATTAAGTCTCTCTTGAGGAAATCCCATCCCCCTATGTGAAATGCAAGACTCAAACTGTTTTTATGCTAGAGCAGGCTGCCAATTTTGTCACTAAATTTCACAGATCGATTGGCATAAATGTTACATTTTAATTTTAACATTTGAAACGTTTGGGTTTTTTTTTTTTTTTTTTTTAAATGACAAGAGGTTCCAGTTTATCCTTTACAGCTAGTGAAATTGGGCTCATCTGACAGCTCTCGGCTCCTCTGACAGCTCTGGATTTGGGCCGATTTCATTGTCAATTTGATCGTTAACTCATTTTTGTTTAACCTTTTCTTTTAAAATGCCCCATACAAAGTTACCACCAAACCCTTACGCACGACAACAAATAGTAACAGCCGCGACGATTTCTGCTTTTAGGTGCTAGCAACCCCGCTATCGCCATTTGGGAAAGGACCGTTACCTTTAAGCAAGTACTATGCCACGGTCCACTGGGTTTAGGAAGATTAAGTTTAGCAGATTTTGCTCCTTCAACCATTTTAATATCTGTGATCTAATAAGCTGAGCCAAGAGCTGGCGGGTAGGAGGACCAACTACCTCCTGGTATCAACTTTGGGCGATTTTGGGCAAAACCGTTTGCCTCAGTTTCCCCATTCATAAAATGGGGTTAATTAATCGTGCCTGTCCCTGAAGACGAGCTGAGGTTTCAGCATTAGGAAGACAGGCAGAATTATCTCCCTTCTGGCTTTCGCTATCGAGAGCACCCAAATGCTTACAAATTTCACAATAACAAGTACAAACTAAAAACGGCCTTAGCAATAACCCCACAGAAAGCACTCGCCGTTTTAATTAATCAAGACGAGAGCGCACGACGCCGGCCTCGCCTCGTCATGTTCGGGAAGCGACTTGTAAAACATGCGAATGAAGAAAAAAAAAAAAAAAAGTGCCCAAAGATGAAATCTGAGAGTTGCAGAAGTTGTATTTTGCAGACAATGAGCTCATCTTGGTCTTCCCTTTCCAGAAGGGAAAGACAACGGCTGAAGACGTTGCAGGGGACTGGGCGAACGACGTTAAATAGATAACCTCAAGCACGATGTCCACAGGACAGGTTTTACATGACGAAGCCCTTGCTAACGTGCGATGGGAAAGGTGGGAACCCTGTGTGAACGCGTCGTGAGGAGGTAAGGTGGAATTTGGAGAATTGTCTGCGAGTGCTAAAAAATGCATTTCTTGGTACTCGTAAACAAAGCGGGGAGAGATGTTAAAATACTTACGATGGGTGTTCCAAAGGGAATGTAACCTATTAAAAAGAAAGAGAGATGCATGCATTTTAATACGCAGTTTGGGGATGGGAAAAAAATCACATCTAAGCCATCTACCAGTTGAGGGTAGAAGCCACACCTGGCATGACGGGCTGCCCTCACTTCCAGCAGCTCCGTACCACCACGGGGACATCTGTGGACCTACACCTGATGCACCAAGCATCAACTACAGCAGCCTCCTTCCTGGTTTTTGCCCCATCTCCTTCCCATCCTCTATTTGCTTTTCTTGGGTTGCGGCCTAAGAGTTTCCCTGAAACTCGTAACATCTAGACCCTAAAGCCTACTCCAGTAAACCCAGTCCGTGCCAGTACCGTGGTATTAGCACTTCAGAGGGTATCGTGTCGTTGAGCTGGGCTAGGCAAGCCAGCAAAAACTCAAATCAGCAGCAGCGAAGGGATGACAACTCAGACCAGGAGCTGCTCAGGCCGGACCAGGAGGAGCTGGATGGTGCCGCGGTGGTGCTAACTGAGCTGACCTAGTGGCTTGCTGCCACGGAAAGGGGGACATCCTGCCCCCCTTCCCAGGCTCAGTCACGCAATCTGTTCCTTCCCTCGTGCCAGCTCTGTTGCTCATCAGACCCTCCTACAACCTACCCTCGCTAACCCAGGAGAAAACTCTCCAGCTTTCTGTGCCCCTTCCCCTCTTGTTGAGCCTGGTCCCACCAGGATAGCATGCTGAAGACGCTCATGAAGCCATCTAACAAGCTGCAGAGCCCATGCCAGTTAAGGAGCAGGACCATGCCACCAAAGGTAGGACCTCCCTCTTTCACCATCTGCTTTATCAACCCTTCCGCTAGTGATTTTATACCAGGAGAGCTCATTTATTTCCAGGTCAGTAGAAAAAGGAACAGGGTATACGCTGAAGAAAGTATATTTGCATCATGGAGGAGAGAGGGATTATTTTAATCATAGGTGTAAGTTAAAGCTCTCTATATTAGAGATAAGCCTTTACCCCAAATCTTATTGAGCGCCACAAAAATCAAATGCTTCACATTTTTCCCCTGCTAAGTCTGCCAATTTTTGTGCTAATTATAATTCATCTCTATGACTTCCACTAGAAGGTCTCAGAGCATTTTACCAATATTACTGAATTAAGCCTCATGGATCCAATTTACAGTCGGAAAGGGCAGAGACCTGAGAGGAAGAAAAATTTTAAGAAAAAAAAAGCAGAACAAGGCAGCAAAGCCGTGGGTCCTGGCTTTTCTCCCCTCCACTTCACCCTCAACATCATCCTTCTTCAAAGAACTGGAGAACAAAACCCGCCAACCCTGTTATTTTTCCTCTGTGCCCAGTATTCAGGTGAAGAAGTCCCCCCCAAAAATATGGAAAAGGTCCTATTTATTTAAATAGGTCCTTTGGGAAAGGACCAAGGCTGCACTTGCATCCTCAAGAGAGCTGCTATTCAGCCCACAGCAGAGGTAGCTGTGGACCTGTGCACGGCAGAAGCACACCCCAAAATGGGAAGGAGGAGGTGACAATTTAATAATTAAGCAGCCCGGTGAAGCCACGGACAAGCTGATCCTTCGTGGGCTCCCGACGCCATGGCTATTAGGTACCACATGGCAAACCAGGGCTCATCCCGTTCTCTCCTGGAGAGTAAAACCCTAAGCTGCTCGCTGGGCCCCAAGCTTCGCTATTTACTACAAAATTAAAATGCCCATTATAGTGACAGATACCTCAAAAATGCCAGAAAAGACATTAGCTTCAGTCCACGTTAAAATATCTGAAGGAAAGGCAAATATTAAGCACTAGATCTCACATAGGCATTTAGGATCCTAATTCTCCCTGACTGCAAAAGGATTTAGGCATTTGAATTACTTTCTGATCTCAGCCTAAATGAAGACAAGACGCAATTCAAAAACAGGAGGGGGAAGAAAAAAAAAAAAAAGCAGCATTTTGTACAAATCCCCAGTAAAATTCAGGATTGTCTGATCAGGACATACCATACCTGACATTCGGAAAGGCATGAAGATGGTCTCGTTTGTATCGGGGTGGATGATGGCCTGTAAAACAGTCAGCAAACAGACACGGTGAAGGCACAGCAACAGTTGGCAAGGCGCAGCGAAGCCAGCACTCAGCCTCTGCAAACAGCACCTTCAACCAGGGAGTACGGGGGGGGGACTTCATGCGTCTCGGCACCCTCCTGGCTTTTGCATCTCCGACCAAGGGCGGTCGTTGCTCGGCAGCCTCCGCAAGACCTCCTCCTACCGCTGCTTTCCCCCCTCCTTAAATAATTCAGCGTAAGTTAATAATTTAGAAGTAAATAATTTAACCTGAAATATAGAAAGTGGCTCTTTCTCGGGACTATAATGGCCCCAAAGGCCACCCACCGCTGTACCTTAAGCCCGGGGGGGGGGGCAGGGGGAATGCAGATTTAGGAGGGGAAAAGGGAAACCTGTTTTCTGTCCCTGCCTGTTTTCAGCATCTCCACCGAGGTGCAGCTTCACGTCCTGACTGAAACTCTGCCCTGTGAAAGAAAGGGAAAGCCCTCGCTGTGGCAGAGGGACGGGGAGGGCAGGACCGCCTGCCCGGGAGGGAACCAGGCTGTAAAGCGCTTTATGCTGCTCGCGAAGCGAATGGGTGGCAGGAGACCCTGGTAAGGACCCGTGTGGCTCAGCCACGGCTGACGGGTTCAGTCCGAGGAACATCTTCCCCGCCTGCAGGTACGCCTGCATGAGCCCGCACGGCACGTCGTAGGAAGCCTGAAATGCTGCTTCAGGATCCGGCTGAGTTGGGATAAAAACGGGCAGGTATGGCCCACTCTGGTGGTCACCATAGGGGTCACCCAGATAAAATCCCCTCACATGCCACGGGATTTGGATTTTCCAGATATTTCAATCTTTACGTGTATCTGCAGCTTCTCCGCCAACGCTGGCGGCTGTGGACAGCCCAACCTCCAGGGAAATCCTAAATCTGTTTTACCGATAAACACACAACGAAGCTCACTTGGCCCATTTTTACCGGATTTTACAATGAGCCCAGGAGGTTGCACTGGCATTAACCGGCTGGGGATGAAAAATCAATCCCCAAGCGATCTGGGACTGCAGAGGAGGAAGGTACGACACAGTTACAAGCCTTACCAAAGAACTGTCAAACTATTTTCAAAAGACTGAAGACAAGAAATCTCTTGACTAGACAGGAAGGAGAAAATGAAGACATCAAAATATATAAATACAAAAAAAAAAAAAAAAAATCAGACTCTTTGGTGGCAACAGTGTTCTCTGCATTTACATTTCTGTGGCAAGACAAAACAGCAACTGGCAAAGTCAATAATGGAGAAGGGGACAGCATCGCTTAGCGAAAAGGCAAAAAGCAGCAATAGTTGAAAACAATAATGAGATATAAAAAAAGCGTATTACCTGCTTTATTTTTTGAGCTCCCCACAGCTAGAAAAATAAGAGAGAACATTGCATTTAAAAAACGAGCAGTGCAGTTTTATACCAAACCCCAAATATTCATCTTTCAGCTGCTGTAGTAAACGAACGCGAGGGACTGCTTTAAAACAGACTCATTTTCTGCATCCTTCCAGGGTGTATTTAAAGATCCTTTACACACACCGAGCTCCTCCAAATCTGTGTGGCCAGTAAGACCAGCAAGGCAGAGAAGATATTCTTTCTTATATTGAATGGTAAGAAAGAATAACAACAGCCAGACTTCACGCTCTGCTACATAAGCTTTACAAATCGAGAATTATCTCGGTAACTCTGCCGCACGTAGATCTCAAGGTAAATTTAGCACAGCCTCTCCTTGGACGAGCTTCCTGCGGAAATCGAGGCGTGCTGGGGAACAAAGGTGGAGCAAGCCCTGCAGGGAAATACAAGCAGTATCTCTTCAAATAAAACCTGGATTCAGAATAAGCCACCACTAGTTTTCATTTTTCACAAGGGAAACGCACCGAAAAATGCTCGTAAAGAGGAAAAAAATCTCATTTAAAACTCTCAGGAGCACCTACTGTTATTTACTGACTGTAATTCAGCAGCATCAAAACCCCTCAAAGCTGGTTCAGACAGCGGAGATCTATGAGCGCCGAGGAAGAAACACCATATGTGAGGTGCAGGTAGAGCTAATGAGTAGGTGCACAACATCAAGAGATGCTCTGGCATAAACCCATAGTCTGCCCCCCGTTTAATAAAGCCGGGGGCTTTCCTCCATGAATTACACCTAAATTCAAATTATAATCTTAAAAAAAAAAAAAATCCCCATTTTGATGTATATAATTCTAGAGAAGGATGAAAAACCAGGGCTCCTGTAAAATACAACAACAGATCAATTGCTTTTACTATTAAGAACTGTTCTGTTCAGCTCAAGACTGGCTTCAACTTCCAGGCACCGGCTTGTTGATACACCTCTGTCTGACAGCCTCCAGCGCTGTCTATTTCTGTTCTTCACGCAGGTACTCGGAGCTGCTAAAGCCACCCCTTAACCTTCGCTTAAAGGAAAAAAAAAAAAAGAAAGATACAAAATTCATCCGAGCCAGGAGACTGGCTGTTTCGTTGGCAAGGCGCGTTTGCCAATCTTTTAACCACCCTCGTGGCTCTTTTACATCTTTCCAATTTGTCAACATCCTCTTGAATCGAGGACGCCAGAAACCAGACAAATTATTCCAACAACACTTGTAGCAGTGCCAAACCAAGGGTAGGCTAACCTGATGAGTTCTGCTCTTGCTGTTGATAAATCCGAAGACGGCGATAGCTCTTTTTGCTTGGAGAGTTCACGATTACCCACCAGAATACCTACCCAAGCGCTGTGCGCATATTCTGCAATACAGGCATTCACGCTTAAGGTTTTCTCATGATTATGGTATAAATTAAGCCCCGTTCTGCCATTCTTCTTCACCCGAGGTTTAGTGCCTCCCCCAAATATAAATCTATTAAAATACTGTTGGAATAACGCAATTGCTCTATTATAAATAGCATAAATTGACCCACTGATACCAGCAACCCCAGTATTTCACTCCAAATTCAGCTCTCACTCCGGAATTGAAGCTCCGTGAGGAACTCCGCTGCGTGCAATGAGTTACTGGGATATCTAAATGTCACAGGCTGATGCACGTCTCCACAGGGCTCTTTCCTGAGGAAAACTTCCCTTTTTAAGGAAAAATCATTACTCCCCATTTTACAGCTGAAAAACAGAGGCTGAGGGACACGAAGAGACAACCTTTGTGGTTGGCAGACACAAGATGTGTCTACCCTCACCGATCCTAAAATCCAAAGGGTGGGAGGCTGCATGCCCGGACAGCTACCAGGGCTTTTCTGCACCTGCCTGCCCACCAGCTCCAGAACTTCCATGGGGTGAAAGTGGAAGTCCTCGAGCTGCAGGTGACTACCCACAGCGTCCCAGTAACCCTGTGGCTGCCCGGGTCTCGTGCATCTTAGATGTGAAACAAAACCACGGGATTTTCCTCTCCGACTGCAAGCACCAAGACTAGCAAAAAGGAAGAGGGATGGTTTCTGAGCCAGCGCTATGGCTTTTTTGGTCAAATTATCTAATTTCATTAATTGATCCCAATATTTATGCATTTTCCTGCTGCAGTGCAAATATTGTTAGAACATGCGATTTCATTACTTCTCAGAAAGAGACTTTACAAGATGCACCTGATGAGTCACCTAAAGATTCTGCCAGCTCATTTTCACTTTTTTATCCTCTAATTCATTTTCTGTCTGCAGCATTTTTCAATAGCTGCAGTACTCTGACAAGTCTTGCCAGCTGGGGGGCTCGTTTCTGAGAGCAAGCCTCTATTTTTGCTGGGGATTTCATTCACGATGTCTCCGGCCATCTTTGAGAAGCAGCCAGATTTTGATCTCATTTACACTAGCGTGAACCCAAAGCATCTTCACTGGAGATCGTGGAATGACTCCAGATTCGTGCTCAATTTATGTTAGATTTCGGTCCATGATCTCTAAATATAGTCAGCCTATGCTGGGTGGGTCTCCTGTAATAGATGATCTTCCTTTACATCAGCTTTGCTGTATATTACTGGCTCAAAGCTACATAGGGGTTTTGCCACCACTCAAATTCGGGTGCAAGACCCAAACCTGCTCATACATGGGTTTGCACCAAAGAAGCCCAGAGGACAAGGGGGCAGGAGCGTTAGAGAACTGTTAACATATTTCACTATCCGCCCAGCAGCCTAAGCAGGCAGCGATGGACAAGTTTCTCCAGCCTGTGGCCATTGCAACCTTCCACCAGGACAGATCAGGCTCTGCTTCATGGAGATGTCCTTCATGGCCATGGAGGAATTTGCTCCAGGACCGTTCGCAAGTGCTCCCAGCACCAGCATTTCAGGACACTGGACTGATGGATGAGATTTCCATCCATCCTTCCCAGGATTCTGTTTCTTCTACAATTTTTTGAGGAAGAGATACTCACCACTTTGCTCACCACCTACAGCAGATAGCTTTAGAACCCTGAACTCAGGAACCGAACTCAGTTATACAGAAACATTACGTGCTTATGACGTTTGAGGGAGGGTATCAAAGACTGCCACAACTTAAAGAGAACCAAAGCTGCAGTAAGGAGCTAGAGACTGGAATGACTCTTGGGGAATATATATGATCTTTGGTTGACAGGACATTCATTAGCATTCCTTATTTAGCAGCAGAATCGCAGCTTAGAGATAGCTTTCAAAAAGAAGTACTTCCTTAAAGAATATATCCAGTCCAAATCTATTAGCTAACACCTGCCACTATAAAAACAGTACAAAGGGTATCAGATATTCTTAAGAGATTAACTTCCCTCCTATTAAATACAGTAAGATGTCATGGTCTTGGACTCAAAGATGGGATTTTCTTTTTTCCTCTCTGCACAAAGTTTCACCTAGATTAGAAAAGCATGTTTACAAATCGTTCACCCTTGTTTACAGCAGGCTCCAACGCGACTAAAACAAGCAGCCAGCTCCACCCTACGTGAGTGCGGTTGGCAGTATCCAGACCACCCACTACATCGCTGAAGTTGGCCTCGGGTGTCTCAGGTCAGGAGAGCACTGACAGATTCACACCGCCTACTCCGTTGTGTTGCCAGCAACCACCTCCCTACAGTCAATGGAGACGGAAAGGCAGATTTGACGCCGGGAATCTGTAATAGACGCTCTAACACTTCCCTCCCTCGACTGTACACACCAACAGGATCCGAGTCCCTTGCACAATACAGCAGTAGACATGGAAAAGATCTTAAATCCACGGGTGCGTGCTCTGGATATGCCGTATCAGGAATAACTCGACGGAGAAAAGCCCTTACCGATTAACCGCACGTTAAACATGCATAACGACAAGGCACAGTTATTTTCAAAGAGCTAATGAGGAGTCACATGGTAGATGAGTCCGACGTGTAAGAGAAAACACAGCAGTTTAAGTTCTGCAAAGATTAAGTGGTCCACCTGTGTTAGACTTTGCACCATCATCAGTCACAACAGTTTGCAAAATTCCCCTAGTAAAGACAAGGTCGAAGAGGAAATCCTCAGAAGAATGAGTATTTTTAGTTAATTTATTTCATCTGCCCAGTCAAGTGGAGACAGAGTTCCATCGCAAAATCTGCTCGTCCCCTTCCCGTTCCATCAGGGAGGTTCTCACCCTTTCACGAGACCCCGCCTGCACCCACGAAATCTTGATTTTAATAAGGTAACAGCCTGGAGTTTGCACCCCATCAGAAATTGCCAGTAGTTTCACACTTTGGGAGTTGCAAGGTTTATTAAAGCAAAGCTCGGATTATCTATCCCACACTGAATTCCAAATATTGGGTGTTGGGAGCAGAACGTGTGATGCAGCAAAGCTCATTCTGAAGAAGGGGAGCGAGCTGCTTTCATGTGCGTGGCCATTCGGAGGGACAGCCTCCAAAACCAGATGCGCTTTCCAATAATCCCAATTGTTTAAGCGATACGAAACCAGAGGAAAAAAAAAAAGAAAAAAAGAAAACAGAAAGCCTTGCTCAAAAGGCATAACTTACTGCGCTTGGAAAATTCACCGAGGAACACTTCAGACCAGCCACAGGGATCTGGCATCGCATTAGTGTCAAGTGATAGTGATGACTCTGAACAAGTTTTTATTTCATTCTAGATCCCTTACCTGGTAGTCAAATGGCCAGAGTAAGACATCGGAGGTGGGACTCATCCCCTCTAAGAGACATCTACAACATCACAAATACCTACTGCAGCAAATTCTCTGGGTTTCCTTTATGTCAGCAAGCAGAAAACAGGCAGTTCGGCTCATCACAACTAGATGTCCAGCACAGGCTGGACAACCTGCACTCCAGCAGTGCTTGCTTCTCTCCGTTGACTTTAAGATGGGACCTAAATGATTAGTTCTGGCTCAAATTGGGTTTGGCTCAAGATGTAAAAACATCCCAAAGCATCAAGCACCTGCAGCTCGTACCAACTTCAGCACGGCTTGCAAAGATACCGTTTCTTTGGATTCCAATGGGAATTTGATGAAAGTTGAAGATTTTATGTTAGAACATTTAGGAATCCCAGACTTAAGCAGTACACCTTTTCCAAACAGATCTCCCACAAATGTAGCTGAGCAGATCTGGTCCTTCCCCAGGGCCACCAGCTTGAACCAGAAGCACTCAGCAGCAGCTCCACCACACCCCGTCAGCAGGGTTAGCTCATATTAATCTTCATTATAAGGTTAAACATACTGGAAAACTCATATGATTCCTTTTGCCAGCAGTACCGTGGGACATTTCCATTTGAAACTGCTCCTCGCAGCCCTTTTGGCCAGAAGGTGGAGTCTGCAGAAAATGCAGCTAGAGGAGAACATCCAGCCATGGCCTCACCGCTGAAGCCCTCCTTGCTGAAATAGGAGGTCCATCCCAGACAACAGGTGCTTCTCATTGATATCATTTCACTTTTATTTCACTACCCTCCTGAGATTTTTTTTATTGGTTTTAAGTTTACATGGTTATGGATGAAGATCTCCCAAGTGCCCACTGCATTGCACTCTCCAGAACATCATCCTCTCTTACAGCACCACATTTTTCCCTACTGCCTTCCTAGTTATTAAAGGCATTTATGGTGGTCAGTCCACGCCAGGCAGCACCCCCAGAACCTCTCAGCAGGTAACATGAAAACAAATAAGTATCTATCCATTTTTAGTGTTTCATTAAAACTAAACACCAGTGACAAACTCAAGGCCGTTTGGTGCAGCCCGACAGAGCTACAACGCGTTCTGCTTCGCCCTCTGCCTGTACCTTCTCCCCCAGGAGTGCGATCACTCATGCTTTGCGAGGCTTTCTCCCACTTCTCTCCAGCTTCAGTCCCAAAATCCCACTTCTTGAAAAGTGATATTTAATGTAGAGACAAATGCACACCACAAGCTCCAGCCAAGGCATTCAGTTAGGGCTGAATGCTTTTAGCAAGGTTTATAGATTTACAATGGTGGAATCCCAGACCTTTTGGTTCCATGTTTAATGTCACCTGAATGTCTGTAAACCTGGCTGATGTGCCTAACCCTACCTGCTAATATATATGGAATCTGATGTCTGGCTTTACTAATAAACATGGAAAACAAGGTAACATAAACTACTGTGTCCACTTGCTCCTCAGTAGGAAATCTCACCAATGGACCTTCTACAACCCCGCTCCTAATAATCATTACGTGAAAAAGGTTTTAGCTCTAAGGAGATAAAGCTCAAATGACCCAGTGCGTGGGACAAATCACAAAGGGTATCTATACACTTTCTGTCCTGCAGCTGGCACTGAAATAAGTCAGCGGAAGAGGCACCAGAAGCCACTGCTCTTCTTGGATGCCAATGGAAAAATCCTTCCCCGTCCTAAGCATCGTTGAATCACAGCGCCACGAGCTACTGCCCGTCTGCAGAACCATAAAGCCTTCAAACAAGTCCACATGTTGAAGAGCATCGGCTGAGACACCCGCCTGCACCGCAGCACGGCAAGGCAAGCGCCTCGGCGTTGGGAACCGGATTGGAAACCACGAGCAATTCCAGTGCAATACACAGATTTACACAGATACAAAACCAAGTGTAGGTGGAAACAGAATCAAGTCCCGACTGACAAAAAAAGATAGCACTTAAATAACACTTTGCAGCTTCGCAGCACTCAATAAACATTAACTAATTAATCCTCACAGCATTCTACTGGAAGGACTTAAGCAGAGTAAGAAGCACTCACAGAAAACCATTACTTGCACCAGGACTGCGGAAGGACTTAGATGCCATTACACGGTTTAAAGTACAGCTTTGGAAGCCAGGCTTGCTAAGCCAACTAGGTTGCTCAAGATCAGATTTGTTTCAGCTTATTTTAGCCATACGGAGCTTGTGAATCTAATTTGATTTGTAATCTAGACGTGAAACTCTCTTAATCCTCAAAGGATGAGATGAAGCAAAGCCAGTCTGTAACTGAGTAAGAGCATCAACAGTAGTATTTAGCGTGGTTTCTTTAAGGTGCATTAACCTACACTTCTGCCCAAGCTCCCCAGGTGCCTTTTGTCCTCTGACAGTCTGGAAATGATGCCTAAAATGTTCGACCCGTCTCAGACCACCTTAGTGTCACAAAGAATATTTAGACTGCAGAAGAGAGAAGGTCCAAGTTCAGCCCTTGGACCAGCAAACAGGCTCCTTTCTCGCAAAGAAAAGGAAGCAGCAGGACCGCCGATATATCTACGTTTTACCATATCCTGCAAGAGACCAGAGGGGAAAAAAAAAGTACAGTTTACTGCAAATGGACCTCTTCGCTCTTCATCAACACTGTTAAGAAAAGCTATTATTCTCCAAAAGGGATGCTGTTTAGACTCTGATAGATTCATTGTTCTCTGCTGTGTCTGGGACAGCATGAGCAGCTCTCCCCGCTGCTAACATGATTGAAGGAAGAACTCAGTAATAAATATAAGCCCATTAAGCTGGTGAGCCTCTTTTCACTTCACTGATACTAATGGGGAAGAAATGAAACAGTTTCAAAACAGCAAGTTGCCAAAACTGCATTTGGAAAGGCTGAAGCGCGAGAAGTCACAACTGACACACCACAGTTCATGCTCCGCCAACGCTCGCAGGAAGGGGCTGGCTGGAGAATAGCAAGTGTCTGTCTCCAAGGGACAATTTCGAGAAGCTGCATTTTTCCTCTCACTACAGATCAGTCAGTTTGGGTTTATTTTTAATTTATTTCCCCCCCCTCCCCTCCAACCACCCCCTTATGCTGAAGGGGTGAAGCTTTCAGGGTGGAGTTTCGAAGGGTACAAAATCGGGTAATAGAGCTGTCTCACTGCTATCTTGTTTTCTAACAAGTAGATATTTCATGCATTTTACCAGGCGTGTATAAGTAAGCAACAGTCAAATGAACAGACAGATTTCCAACAGTAAATCTAGGGACCTGTGTTGGACTAGATGACCTCCTGAGGTCCCCTCCAGCCCGAATTAGCCTCCGGATCCTACAGCAGACAAAGAAGAAGATCCGGATGGATCAAAAATCTAAACACCTGGTGTCTCGGAGCCACAAGGATTTTAGTCAGCGAAAGATCCACAGCTCAAGATGTTTAGTCTTGGTCTTATGAAACCTGGATTAATTTCCTGCCTCCATCGCAGACTTATCCCACCGTCAGCAGCTCAAGCCGGTATATGTTTATGGTACCACAGCCCCACCACCCCTCCCCATCCTAGGGGTGCACCCCATCCCCTACATTGCACAGACAACCTAGAGCAGGCAGAAGATACAGGGAGCTGCTCAAGTAAAAAAAAGGAAGCATTTCGGGAGTGGGGGAAGGGACCTTTAGTTTTTATTAAGATCAGCTCTCTGAACCAGCTGTGCCAGTGCAAGCCAGCAAGGAGGTGGGAACACATGGCCGGGAGGAGAGGAGGCAGAGACATGGCAGTGCTGGCTTAGATCAGCTCACGCTGCCATGGCATCGCACTTTCCCTTGCAATATTCTGGGCACAGAACAAATTTGTACCAGTTCACATATAAAGTTCAGGGAATGATAAATTTAATAGGTACCATCTTTATTGTGGGTGCACGTTTAAGGGCAGAGCCATCTCCGTAAGACTAATGGCTGCATACGTACAAGGCTTGCATTTAGTTAATTATACAAGTTTTTAAACCTCTTATTGGCCCCACGCTGGCATTAAAAAATCAAAACCTTGCACAGAAAAAGTATCATTCGCTCTTGCAAGTCCTTGTGCAAGGCACTCGAAGCGCCCTCAGACACTTCTGCTGTTCTGTGGCTCTTTACCTCTCTCTGCTGGCAGGACCATAGGGAGAAGCTGGGGTGCCAGGCTGAGATCGGGACCGAAGGGACAGAGGGGAGGTAGAAGAGGACAATGAACCTTCATCGCCGTATTTCTCAGACTGTATTCTACTTCTTGTTTAGATACTAAGTTTTTAGGACGGAGTGGTATGAATCTACAAATGGGGCAAATCAGGGCTCTGATCCTTACTTGCTGATCAGCCTAATATCGCTCCAAATATTGAACAGCAGCAGCCTAGGCGATTTGGAGCGATATTAGGCTGATGAGCAGTGATACTAGGCAGTGATATTAAGCTGACAGCAGCTATTTCTACCCCAATTTCAGAGGCAAAAATAATCTGGCGCCCAACGGAAAGGACACGTTTGGCTGGGCATGCCAGCAGTGTAGCTCAAGCATGGAATTACTGCAGGGAATTCTAGCAAAGAAAACAAAAATAGAAGGCATTTGGGGAGAAGAGCTGAAAGGCAAGAGCAGCCTGAAGTTCATAATGGAATCTCCCCAGCACTGATACCTTACTGCAGTCCTTCCAAGGCAGATCTTCGGTGCCTGAACATCTTTGTCCACATCTGATGTTCATCGATGTTTAAGAGGGCTTTTCTGCCATGCACATTTCTGCAGCACTGAGCACAAAAATCACACAGTAAAAAGCAGCTGTGTCGTAAAACGGGAGTGATTTAAATCGCTCTGTATCTGATAGCCGCCGAGTGCTGCTTCTCTTAACTTTTACCACTGCTGACATGCCAGCATCAATCTGTTCCTCCAATCTGTGCTGGTCTGTTGGACAGGTTGGGAAAGGGACTCGCACACACAGAGGACACAGATGCAATCCTACAAATTAGTGAAAGAAGCCTGAGGATAAAGGACAAAAGCCACATCATTATGCCCTGCAGTTGGTACAGCCTTTTGGTTTGAGGCTAAACCTCAGCACCGACCCTCCCGAGCTAGAGAAAACGTCCGCTTTTAAGCAAGCTGGCTCTTCATCCTTGTTTATCAGGCTGATATTTTGCCACACCTGTTTTTATAGGAGAAAGTATTCCCTCAAATGAAACCTTTTTACTCCAGCGGAGATTCCCTCCAGGAGGCAGTTTGGGGAATTGCCTGCCCTGTTTAGAATTGGATATGTTACAGTCTATACCTTCTGCTGCAAATTGGCTCCCGGTGCACTTGTGTGTGTCATTTTCACCTACCCACTCGCAGATCGCACCAGCCACCGGAGCTTCGTGCGAAGGGCCGGATTCTGCCAACCCCGGGAGGCGCCGGAGGAAACCGTCATTAAAAAGGGCTTGCGGCAGTGGGCCTTTTAACACATTTCTCTCTTGCCGTGGAGCGGTCTGTAAGGAATGCAAGCTAAAAAGGTTGCTTAAATATAACGAGAGACCACTTAGATGAGGAGCACAAAGTGCAAAGAACATAGGAGACGAAGAAACCCTCATAGAAGGGCAAAAATACAACAGTACCTACGGAGCTGGAAAAGACGGGACATAAATGACAACTGAACCAGTTTCTCCCATCAACATGAATCCTACACATTTCCATTTTTTCCCCCTTCTAAGGATCCTACTACTTTTTAGCTTCCTCCAGGACCAGGAGACGAAGGGGGATACACGCCATCAGATGACAGGCCGGCACTTCAAATGCACTTACCCTCTGTAGAAGGAGCCAAATGAAGGACATCGATGGATGCGGTCACCAAACAGAACCAAGCAATACTAAACTCACCAGTTCTCTTGGAAGTTTTCACAGCAAAAAAATGTACTTCTAAACCATTATAAAAACCAGCTGTTTCTTCCACCAAACACTTCTGGATCCGTGGAGTTCAATCACCCAACGCAGAGACACGCAACCACCCAAAATCCCCCCACCAGGAGACCAAACCTCTCCAAAGCCTTCAGGGAGTTTGTTCTCCAAGCCTGTTCTCCAATCCTGTTAAAATATCTAACCCAAATGACCAAGAGAACAGAAATACACCCCAAATGGTTGCATTACTAATAATATCTTTTTGTTAAGAGAAAAACTATGAAATCCTAAGAGCTTGTCAGACAGGGGGCTTAATTACAGTGCGGGGTATTTCCACTACACAGAATGTTTTTGGTTGGTGGGGTTTTAATAAGTGGAATTATCAACTTCATATCTAATAAAAAACAAGTCTGGCTCTTAAATATTCAAAGAAAAAGTTGGGTAAACAAGCTAAGCTGAAGAAGTGGAGACTGGAGCATGTTTTCTTGCTCCAGTACGTAGCACTGAATAAATACTTATCAAGCAGCTATTCGTCCTCTGTTTTGCTGAGTACATAACTGACACACCTATGATAAAAATCATGTTTTTAAAACATTTTTCTAATGTAGGAAAAAACCCTATAGTTTCCCTCAATAAAAAGCTGTCAGCAGTCTAGCAGCTATTGACAGTTAAGAGATCAATTCTTCATTTTTGCTAATGACGCCCAAGAAATAGGTTTTTACCACCTTGAGTTAATGTTCATTTTCCCGAGCGGTGAAATCACTCCAGTTCAAGAGCAAGTACAAGAGCTACTGGATGAGTATGAGAGACCTGAAAGTGGAAGAGATGTAGGTGTTGGCAGTGTTGGTGTCCATGAATCATCTCATAGAGAGTAACTGGAGCGAAGCAGCATTTATTCTGGCAACTGGCTTAGAGATGGTCTTGGGGAACTGGAGCAAAGTACAATTATGGCTCTTTAGGGTTTTTTTCTTTAGATGATTATGGCTCTTCAGAGGTTTTTTTTCTTTAGATAGTCCATAATTGTTCCATTTCAGCTTATTTTGAAAAATCTGCTCTGAAAATGCAGAAGAGAAAGACTCGCTCTACAAGAACCCTGTCAAGAAGGTAAGTGTGGAGGAGATACTTGCCGTTACATAGCTTTAGGCTTTCATATTTTCCATTTTTCATGTGGTGAAACCATTTCAGCAAGCGATATAGATTGTGCTGAGCTGTTGTTATGCTTTCAGCTACTGCCTGCCATCCTTCATGAGAACCACGAATTTCTGAATGAGGAAAAAAAAAAAAAGGAATTTGAACACTGTCAAACGCGCTGTACCACAAAAGTGGATCAGTCAGGAGATTAGTGAAACAACTCTGTCAAAACAACTTGTCTTCTTGATCTCAAAGCTGATATTTGGGGAGGGTGTTGGGTTCTTAGAAAGCTCACGCATTAAAACTCTGCCCAAACCGTTCTTTTTAAAGGCTTTTAAGGTGATCATGATTTTCATTCTGATTATGAAGCCTAGAAGACCATTCAGGCATCTCTTCTACGCACGTGCCATACCCAATCCATGCCTGAAGAACCTGTTATAAGGGTAGCAATTGCATCTCTAAGGGGCCCCAGCAACCAAACCTGAATCAGCTCTTAAACAAAGAAGATAAAGTTGAGTGCTTCTCTCTCGAGCATCACATGAAGTTCTACCCAGCCTTTTTGACGAGTAATAATAGCGAACTAACCTCTCTCAGACACAACTGCGTTACCACGTCAGATGAGCCAAGTCACTACTCCAGTATACACCCCTTGCCCACAGTGAACATGAGGTGATTAGCTCTGTTCACAGTCAAAGAGGGGTAAAAAAAAAAAAAAAAAAAAGAAGAAAATCAGTCAAAAATCAAATTACCTCTCATCTGCTGGTCTTCTGCCAGCATGTGGCAACTTCATCAGTGCATCAGAGGAGCGTGTGACACTCAGTTATCAGCTATGTAAAACATCAGACAGCTCAGTCTTTTATTCCAACATCAACCCATGCACGCGAGCCACAAAGTGGGCACCTCTCCAGAGCTGCATCCAATCCCTTTCCCGAATTAGCACTAGAACATCTGCAAATCGTTAATGCCTTGTAGCCAGAGTCCATCTCGCAGATAGTGGTGCACAGAAAAGCCGTAAAAATGGTAAAACTTAGCTTGAGGAAAGCAAAAATGTATTCTCCGGGCATCTTTGGTTCACCGGTAGAAAATTTGGGGTGATATCTATGCAAGTGAGATGCTTCCCCTCCCCCAAAGCAATCAACCGGCACATCGTATGTTCTGCCAATGCACCAGTAATTAATGAGACACTTACAGCTGTATATATCTGGCACACTCGTATTTAATTCAGTACTGGCAAGCTTGCCAGCTACCCAGATTTCCCCGCACGCTCCCCTCCACCTTCCCCTCTCCTCTCGGGGTTAGAAAACAACCGATGCTCAGAGTGCAAGTTTGGTGGCATGCACTGAGAGGGGGCATCCAGCCCTACGTCCTCCACGCAGAGACAGCAACCACAGCCCTGTTTCCATCAGATTTACTGTTAGATCTTCCTCTCCATCTCAGAGAAGGAGAGTATTTGGCTAATCAATACGAGAAGTACCCAATGCCTGATGTCACCACAACCTTAGCGTTCAATGAAACCCCACTTTCATACAGATAATCTGGGCCTTTTAGTTCTTTGGTAGAAATGGTCATCATTGGCGAAGCTGAAAATTCAGCATTATTTTGTGACTGCAGCACAGCAGTAAACACAAGGGCAGAATGACACCATGTGAGCTCCACAACAAGAAGATGCCTCAGGGGATGGAAACAACTAATGCCAATAAAAGGCTACAAAGATCACCTTTGATGCAAAGAGAAAAGCACATAAGAATATCGGCGTGTGCAATGATTAACTGCAGTTTTCAACTCCACAGCTTAAAACTGCAAAGTAATGCCCTCCTACAGGAGAAGTTTGTTTGTAAATTGGTGGCTCTGCTTGAGAAGATAAAGTTGTACACCCATTTGGCGAAAAGGATGCTCTTACAAGAGATAATCAACAACCACATTTTGAAGATTTTCACTGCTTCACTGCAACCATGTGCAGGCAAGTAGATTATTCAGGTCCACTCCAGAGCACGCTGGGGAGAAGAGCATTCAGACAAAAGGGACTCAGGGTTTTCAGGTGTCCCTCGCGGAATGTCACCATCATGGCCCAAGAGCCGGCCAGCCCATCATGCCACGCTGGGAAGCTCCCAATTAACCCGGTCAGAAGTTCCCATTCACCTTCACCCAGATGGATCGCAAGAGTGCCAAATAGCATTTGATGCTTTTATTGCCCCATTTACCCCTGCTAGCTCAAATTCCCGTTTCGTTACAACCAACCAACTCCAGGAGGGAAGAAGGGCCTGCTGGCTTCATGGATCCTTTCTCCAGGTTAACAAGGCAGCTTCGGCTGCTTCGTAACTGTGGTTGCTCCTGTCTCGCTGCAGCCCGAGCACACCGATTGTCATCTGCTTTCAGGTCCCTTCCATCCTCACCCTTTTTAGAGGGGTTGCGGTATCCTGGGTGAACATTCAAGTCTCACAGCCTTGGTGGGATCTACCCAGGGCTTACTCACCTCTCCCTGTGGTTTGGTTTAATTAAGGCAGCAAAGCGTAGTTAAATACAGTAACAAGCACATGCTGTAATTGCACCCCAGGCTCCTCCTGGGAGAGCTACTTTATCCTACAGTCAGCAAAACTACACAAACCCCTCTAACATAATTGACAGCGATCAAAGTGAACCGCGTCAAGGTTTTACTACAAAAAAATATTATTTTTTACACTGATGTGCTAACATTTCTCTAGGAAAGGCATTTTTGGCATCATTCTCTCTCTCCTCCTCCACCCGATACCTTTATTTTACACTTCAAACCCTCCAACTTGCATAACAAGGTTCACCTGCTGCGTACAGCGTCATGACTGAGGGAAACAAGAAATGCGATACCTTTGTTTGCTCTCTCTCAACACAATTCTGAATGAACTCCGGGTATACCCTGGGTTCGTCACTACGCAAACCCAAAATGTAGGTCAAAAGTCTGTGTGGTTTGCCACCGCGAATGACTTGCATTTCATCTGCCTGAAGGCAGATGGGAACTGAGTCTGCTGCTGCTGCATCATTCTTTGCTTTTCTCCTTTCCTCAACCCCGGTTTCTTTTTTCTTACCATCAGGTTATGGTTGAAAGAATGCAGTGACATCAAAAGACCAGGAGAGCAATGCCTCGTACCGCACGTCACGCAGGGAGGGGATATTTCCCTTTTATTTTTTGGCTGAAGCCATGCCTCTTTCCCAACACAGCGCCTACCGCACAAGTAGCCGCTTTCAAAAGTGAATGCAAATCTCAATTTTCTTCATTTACCTGCTGTACTTGTCTTTCACGAGAAGAAATTATCACAGGTGAATGGGGAAAAATAAAATAAAATAAAGGGGTTATTTAACCTGCAGGGTGTGGGAGAAGAGCGCACTACCATTTCCATCACTGTTTACTCGGGAGGTGCACTGGTCCTTTGGCACGGCCGCTTCTTATAGCTCCTGAAGCAGGTCTGCCAATCAATTCATGCTGTTCTTTATATTACATTAAATTACGTAGGACTGAAGTCTTTTGTGCTAGATGCACAAACACGCACTGCAAAAAAGCCCCTGTGACGGTGTTATGGTCAGGTGTCCGCACACGGACAGATAAGGAAAAGAGTTTAAGGTAACACCCACGGGAAAAAAAACGGTGATTTTTGTTGTTTCATGCTACTGATTTGGAGGTAAAAGGCTCAAAAAGCAGTCTAGCCCCTCTGCAATACTCACCTCTGCTTTCACAATTTTATGCGTTCATATAGATGAATATCAGACAAAAGTCCAGAAAACAGGACTGACAGGGTCCTGGAGAGATCACCCAGCCCACCCCAAAGCAGAACCACGTTCTACCAAAAATGACCTTTTCCTCAGCAACTGCCTAAACCCTGCTAAGACCGTCACATCAGTGGGGTTTCCACAACCTCCTTCAGCTTCCATCCCAGCAGTAGGAACATTACCCAGCAAGAAGTACCACTACTGATGGCATCGTCTACACCGTGAGGACGTCCAGGGGGTTATATGTAGCCCAAACAACATTTATTTCAGTGAAGAAATTGCAATTATTATAACCAACAGGAACACAGTAGGAGAGGGGGTCCTGATGCATCACAGCTGCTGGTACAAGAACCTACAGGACCGACAGCAAGGTTTCCTTCAGCTAAAAAAAGAAAATGGCTTTTTTTTTTTTTTTTTTAATTGTACAAGCACACTTTGCAATGGAAAGGGAAGCCATAGCGCTGGCCAAAGGTAATTGATAACTCTGCAAGTCAGAAACCGCAAACTTTCGACTTATTCTAAATAAAAAACTTGTATGTTTGCATTGCGAGCCCCTTGCTATCCCTTCTGCTCAGCAACGTTTACAATGCGGGAACTTCAGAACAACCCAAATTCACTATAACACGCTGGCAGTTGAGCTGCAAGGGAGCAGAAGCAGTATTGCAGAAGTCAGCAATCAACTGAAAATCCCAGAAATGGGATTTTACCGATAGAAACACCAAAAAAGCCCTGCAGTAGTGCATTTGACTGCAGACACAGCCTAAAACGCCACCTCATTCCCCCCTCCTTTAGACTGCAGGAAGAAGTAGAAATTTAACAAAAGGCTTTTTCCCCTTACCTCTTTGTTGGTGACTCCCGGGGGCAAAGTCCCATGCTTGTAATCCTCCAACAACTGCACAGCTTCCTTCAGACGGCTCTGCAAATAAAACAGTAGCGTGGTCTGCAACATTGGTCCTGCACTGAATTGTTTTATTGAAGGCAATGAATTTAAGTTATACAATTTTATCGTCTTTTGTGCAAACCTTATGATGGGTCCTTTTACCCATATGATATAAAAAAACCCAAAAGGACGCATGGACACTTGTTTTGCTGGTTGGCACAGCCCTGCTGTCTACAGAAGTGGTATAGAGGAAGAAAGAAAAGAGAAAATACAAAAAACTCCCCCTCGCAATGCATCTATAGAAGACATCGTAAAAACTTGAGAGTCTTCAGTGTGGTACCAGAGATTTGATAAACCTCGGAGATGAATGAGTTGCCACTTAAAGGTAGAAAATAGTTTAAGACAAAACGGATACATTTAGGTGCAATGTAGAATACCCATCTCAGACACTGGTGACACTCCTTGCCAACTCTCAGACAAGTATCTCCCAGTGACGTCAGCTGGGAAACCGCTTAGATTGAAGACCTGACTTTGCCCCCACACGCTCTCCCAGTGCGTGTACTGGGGAGGTACAGCTGAAGGGAAGAGCAAGGTAGAAGCCTGCACATATTAAGCATCACCACTAAGAACACAGAGCCCACTAAGGAGTTACGACGCAGCAAGTTTGTCCTGGTTTCAGCAGGGATAGAGTTAATTTCCTTCCTAGTAGCTGGTACAGTGCTGTGTTTTGGATTTAGGGTGAGAATAATGTTGATAACACACCCATGTTTTAGTTGTTGCTGAGCAGTGCTTACACTAGTCAAGGACTTTTCAGCTCCCCATGCTCTACCAACTGAGAAGGCTGGAGGTGCACAAGAAGCTGGGAGGGGGCACAGCCAGGACAGCTGACCCCAACTGGCCAGAGGGACATTCCATACCATGGGACGTCATGCTCAGCATATAAAGCTGGGGGAAGAAGAAGGAAGGGGGGGACGTTTGGAGTGATGGCGTTTGTCTTCCCAAGTCACCGTTAGGCGTGATGGAGCCCTGCTTTCCTGGAGATGGCTGAACACCTGCCTGCCGAGGGGAAGGAGCGAATGAATTCCTTGTTTTGCTTTGCTTGTGTGCGCGGCTTTTGCTTTACCTATTAAACTGTTTTTATCTCAACCCACGAGTTTTCTCACTTTTACCCTTCCGATTCTCTCCCCCATCCCACCGGGGGGGAGTGAGCGAGCGGCTGGGGGGTGCTCAGTTGCCAACTGAGGTTAAACCACGACAAAGTTTTAGCCCGATCTCAGCACAGCCACACGAAGAAGAGCCGTGGCCGCTGGACCTAGCGTTTAACGGCACACAAGGCAACGTACCAGCACCGCTTTGTAACTGCGCACTGAAGTTCAAGTAGCGCTAGTTTAACTGAAATACCACGACATTTTCAT
>NW_008824416.1:237252-258813 GCF_000699105.1 Pygoscelis adeliae | reverse complement strand
GCTGCTTTTTTTATGGCGCCTGTTACACACTCATTCAAACAGGGTTTTCGCAACCGGTTATGTTCTCTCTAAAAATACCAGTCAGTCATCAGTGCAGTTAAAGTTAGAACCCAACTATCACTAGCGGTACAAATACATGCATGTGTAAATAAAGATCTTCCTCACATTGTGACAAAATAGAAGAATAAATACATTTCATGTGTTCAAGGGATCACAAGAGCATTAAGCCATGCTACCAGCCTGTCAGAGTCATCAGTTTACTCCCAGAACAGTTATTCATATATATAGAAATATAAAAAAAGTGTTTTGCAGTCAAAGCAGTCAAGGTTTATATATACATATAATACTTTCAAGAACTCTATATATAATAATTTCAAGAAATATATATATAGTGTATCTATATATACACACACTCTATTATATAGAGTATATATATGTCTCTATATATGTACACTCTATATATTATGTCTCTATATATGTACACTCTATATATTATATATCTATTTCTTGAAATAAGAAAGAACACAGGGGAGAAGTAGACAGGTAGAAAGATTCTTTGGTTAGTCCAAGCTAAAGAGGAACAAGCCAGGATATAAAGAGCGGCTTCGGTGGGGTTAAATCTGCTTATCCAAGCCTGCAGAAAGCACCAGATCACCGAGTAATGGCTCCCAAATATTTGAAGCCAAACAATCAGTCAGCTAAACGTTTTTCAACAGCCTCCTGCAGGTTATCTGTCATCCAGATGAGTAACATTGACTTCGGCTTGACATTTCTGCACTAGCTCTGTTGTTCTGGCAGCTTTTCTAATATTAGTGCCAGAGGACATTTCATAAATACAGAATATTTTGTCTAAAATAACACGTAGTGTGATGGTGGCTCATCTAAAGCCCCATGGTTTCAGTGTAATCCTGTCAAGGCTCCCCATCACCACTGCAAGCTCCGCTCTCACAACCCTCCTGTAAATAAGGCGAGCGCCCCTGAGCTCATTAAGAGCTCGCGTCCATGGGATCGGTCGCAGGGAAACTACTTTTCCCTCTTTCATGCAAACATCAAAGAGTACTTTGTTGTTTCCTTGGAAGCGCCAGCAGTTACGCCAACCTGAAAGCGGCAATTAATGAATGACTATTGTCCCTAAAACATTCAACACACAGGACATATGGAATAGTGGCAATTCCTTCACTTCACAGAGCAAGCGGGTTGGGATCGGATCCACGACCATTTTTACACTGGCTGAGCTCACGTCATCAGCGCCACATTATTTCCAGCCCTGGTATTTTATATATTCTCGCACTGATTAGCAGCTACTCAGCAGAAGTGGAGAGTCTGTACAAAGACGCCAAATGAGGCTTAGCATCAGATAGGAAGGAACTCTGCAAAAACCTGTACGTTCTTGGCAAAACGTGGGCTCAGAGATGGGGCTTGCTCGTGTTGGGTGCTAATGCCGAGGTCAGTGCTACCAGCCCAAAGTTCACGGCGCTGTGTCACTACACGCATGTAACAAGTGATGAATTTTTTGTTTTCTGCCCTATTTCTGGGTGTGTTGTCCTGAAATTGGCTCCCTCTTTGACCCAGCCTGTCCCATGCTCCATGCCTGACATGCCCCTGCAGAAAGAGCTGCCGGTCGTTCTCTCGCATTTCGCGAAGCCACTTGCTCGGGACTTCCCAGAGCTGCTCTGGACTTCTCTTACTAGATGGGGCTTAGGTCCACTCACAGATTCTGGCATCACCCTCGACTGCTTGGTGCGTTCATTCCCTGTCCCGAAGGGGACTAGGCTATGTTGAGAGCATGAAAGATCTCAAAGAAAGATGGTCAAGGCCAAAACTGGACTATATTTTAGTGCTAGGTGTGAGCACTTTCTTTTGCTCTTCTCTTCCCATTTACTGAGGAATCAGGAGATCAGAAAACTATATTCATTAGTTTTTACAAATTTTACAAAGAGTACTGAAGATGAAGAATGATGGAGTGTGTTCAAGAATCTCCCCCCTTCTTCAAAGGCTAAGCAATCACCCATTTCACCTAAAAAGCTGGCTGTGGAAACACTGTGCCTTACCCCCAAAAATCAGAGAATGACTTAATATAGAAAAGCTTTCATTACTGGTTCAGAAAAAACATCCACCCAGCTCAAGCTTTATCCAACAGTGGCCACAAGCAGGTGCACAGGGAAAAGCAAGAAGGCGGCAAGCAGGAATAACGTCTCCCCTAAGCACCTTCCCAGCCTCCCACTGCTTTCAGCCAAGGCAGATGAGGTTTCTGTGCATTTAGTCATCTTCAGTGGATTTCTCTTCCAGCTGCTTGCTTGAACCAAACTGCCATCATCCAAGAAGACTTAACAGACAAGCTGTGTATAGCAACAAAAATGTGTGTCTTAACTCTTAGCCCCCTTTCCTTATGTATATATATGTTAAATCTGTCTTAAAATTTAAACTTACCTTAATAAAAAATAATACGCAAGTGATAGAGTGAATAATACATGAGTCCTTTCCTGGAAGGAGCTCGCATTCTTTAGGAGCATAAGTAAGTACGTCCTGAATACTTCAAGGGAGAAGGCCAGGCACTGGTCAAACTTCTCCACATCTATCCAATATCCCAGACAGAGAAATGAGTCCTTATTATTTCAGCCAGTCCTCTTGACATGGGACGAGAAGGAAGAGTTATGAATTAGGATGATATTTTCTGGTGATGTAGCACTGGGTGATGCGCTGTTCCTCCAGAAGGGCTGAAGATCTCCTACAGAAGAAAAGCTGACCTCGAGAAGCAGGCACATGGGATGAAATCCAACGGCACGGACGCGTGGCCATGCTCTTCTGGACAGGCTCAGATTTCTGCAAGACCCTTAGGGCTCTGTAGCTGGAATGACCAACTACAAGAAAGACCAGTTAAGAGTGTTGGTTGATCACTGGAAAACTATGAAGCATTGCAGGTATGAGAAACAAATAGGATTTTTAGGCTGTTTCAGACATTTCCTACCTGCGAAGAAAAGTAATCAGACAGGATCACAACAGGACTTGAGCTTCTTGAAGTTGTCCTTGACAGCTCCTTACCCTATCAGCCTCATGGTTGTTTAAAAGTATCATATTCGGAAGAAGCTATTACCTAGCATGAGTATCAATAAAATATAATTGTATAATATTTTAGACGGCCCGATAATCCAGAGGTGAAAAGCCAGACAGCTGAATGACTAATGACTGCAGATCCAGGAAAGACAACCCTTCTTGCCTCCAGAGCTAGAAAATAACCCAGGAGTGCCAGCACAACATTCTGGAGAGGCATTTGTGCTCATTATTGGTACGTGTTTTTGTCCCTGAAATTACCTACACTGTGTGTCTTGCAAATTATCTACACAGAACAGCATGTAACTCTGAATGAAAAACTGGAAGTAATAGATGAATGGGTCTGTGTTCTATTTTTTTCTCCTTCTCTTGAGGAAATCTTAGTAGTTACTATAACAACCCTGGCCAGATCCCATCTTGTTTAGTATGGTAACAAACAGAAAACAAAAAGCCCGATTTTGCTTTTAAAATTGCAGTCTTCATGAATTTCCTCTTTCAGCTCCATGGGGAGAGAGGGGAACTTTCTCAGAGAAAAGAGTCCTAGACCAACACTGCTGATGGTTCCCGAGGTTGACAAAAGAGTGGTACAGAAAGCGAACAAAAGTGTTAAACGCAAGGACCACATTAAGCAGACGCCTTTCACATGGCTTGGAGGTGTTCAGGTAGTTTTAGCGAACGACCCACAGCCTCAAAATATCGTTAGTGAAAGTATACGGTTGCCTTTTATCCCTTCTAGAAAAGTCAAGCACGTTCTTTTAACCAGAGCCTCCAAAAAATAGGAAATAACTTTACAGCGTGCAACAGCTCCAAATGCCAACCAGCTCCACTCCCTGGCTTTTAGCAGGATACAGCATTATTATGATAGTTGATAATGTCTAAGATTACACTTCATTTCCATTTTAACAGGGAAAAAAGAGGTCTGTCTACAAGGTTGTGCTACTGTTTCAATATTTATTGTTGCTTGATTTCTCTACTGCTATCTGTAGGAAGAAGTGTCACTTGAGTTTTTACAGCATCACTTATTAAAAAAAAAATGCAACCACAGTTTTTACTAGTATGTATCATTTCTTTCATACCCCTTTTCTCATAAAAACTAGAGCACTTCTAGTGGTGGATGATGGGGTCTCAGCTCTCACAATAGGGTGCGAGACAGACCATCTGCACCCGGAGGATGTTCTTACAAACCTAAGCCCAGAAGCAGTGCCAGGGATCTACCATGCTCAGCGATTCAGAAGCACAAACTCCACACTTCGTGCTCCATCACAGCAGCCTAAGCCACGTCCACCTGGGAAGCACTACCCAACACGTCTTTGGAAAAAGGCTCAGTCATTGCCTCATGCTGAACACGGCTGGAAAACACCCAGGTTTTGAAACACAGCTCAGTTCACTAAGCCCATGAGAGGTATCCAATGGGCTACCATGGATCCGTGAGCCTGAGTTTTATGGTTACGGCTGTGCTATTAAACAAGCCAGAGCCCGGGCATAAGCCTGCATCAGCATGATCTCTGGCACAGTTTTGATTCAGACCATCCAGCCCTCTGCCAAGTGATTCCCGGTCACAGTTTGGGAGTTACCATGGGCCAGGACAGCTGCCAGCAGGCACCTTTTGGAGAGGAAGAGCGCTCAGCTGCATGGCCCAAGCCACATCAGCTGGCTGCATGGCCAAAACCCACTACCCGACTCAGTCTGAATGAACCGGCTTAGATTTAACCCGTAGGTTTTAGTGCAAAGAACTAATGTAACCTGTTCTGCCCTGCCTCAGGCCAACAGGCGTTGACTCAGAAGGCCGCTGCCTGGAGTACACTTGCAGGACTGCATCAGCAGAACGTTTCAGTCTTTGTAGAAAGAGTTGCTGAAGGATCACGTTATTAGGGCCTTAGTTTGGCGTGCCAAAGAAAGGAGAAAGAACAAAACCAGAGATGCCAGCAGGACAGTAGCCCACATCACACCGAGCTGATGGCCACCTCCAGGAATCCTCTGCTGGCACCCCGAGTCCCTCACGGCCACCGCTCCAGCACCCTGGCGAGATAGAGGACAACTGCGTTGGGTCCCATAGACAACCGCACGCATGTACATGCGTCAGACACCTCCATCCGGCACGTGAGCTCTTGTACTGATCTTTCACCTTGTCCCCCTTGCTCAAGGGCACGCTGTTTCTGTCTGAAAGATCTGTGCCTTGTCTTCTCTTGGATCTCAACTGATGCCTACACATGGCTTAGAGCTGCCTCCAGAAACCCATATGTGCACATACAGACCGTAATAACAGTCATTATGCCAGTAGCACTACAACATTACTGCTACAGAATCAACAGAAAAAAAGTCAAGTTTTGCATTCGAGGCTTTTAAGAAAAAATCCACCGATGGGATAGGGCACGCTGGAACAGTTTGCATCTCACTCTGCTCGTACGGGGCTTGTATCGGGGTTTCGAGGCCGCATTAGCTCAGTGACGACCCGCTGTGTGCCTGCGAGTTTCACTGGTTTCAGGTTCGGACCAATGATGACTTACTGGCACGTGATCCAAAGCAAGAGCCTTCTGGCCACCGGCACCACAAATCCGACGTGGGATACGGAAATCCAGCTGTGCTCTGCCATCAGCAACTCAACAGTTTCCGATTTTGTCTCACTACTCTACGGATGATACATACGGCAGACTTGACTCCAGCTGGCCCTATTGTATTGGATCTACAGTGACAGACAACAGGAGCCAGAAACTTTTTGTTCAAGTAGAGCCAGCAGATGTGACACTGAATAAACACAGACAGTCAATCTGCTGAGTAAGAAGGTATCGTTCATATAAATAACATACATCTAATCCTGCTTCCATTTTAAACCCAAATATGGGAATGCAAGATGCTCAGCACTCTGTAGATTTGTGCTTTGAACAATGAGATAAAGCAAAAGCAGATAACACGCAGCCCCTCTGAGCTCAGTTTAATTCTTATTTCACTTTTGCTTTGAATTATTATCAGATCCACAGCTTTCTCCATGAAGAGCTTCCCACAGAGTGTTAACAGTCTGTCCAGGCTAATGTCAGATGGGATAAGTTCGCCTTATCAAAATATCTGCTGGTCCCTACTGCTTCACCCGATGGACCTTAATTACGGAGTAATTAAAAGTATTATTCCAATCATTTTAACCTCACACATTTTGAAAATAGGCATTACACCCACTGAGGGGTTTCTCATGGTCTCAGCAACAGGACTTGTTGGGCCTGACCTCTGAAATGACACATTTCCTGCTTATTGGAAAAGTTTGCAAATTTGCAGCTGCCAAAAAATGTATTTCATTAGAAAGCCAGTAATTATATGAATTAGCACACAAGAAAACCTCCTCTTTAGAGGTTACATGCAATATTGACACAAGGTCGGTGCCTTGTTTCAGTGTCATACGCACTCAGAAAGCAAGTAAAATTGGTGGGTAAGTTTGATACAGATAATTATTCTACCAGAACCCACTAAAGATAAAACGGGAGCAACTGGCTTCCAGCCGCCCCTGCCAGGTGCCTCGCACAAGCACACGCTTTCTTTTTGAGAGTTCACAGACTGCAAAGTACGGCTACAACACAATCCGGTACTCAGTATGCATCCCTTGAGGATTAATGCTTAAGAACCTCTAAAAGACAAGGAAGTTTTTAATTGTGTTAAGAATTTGCTTTATTGAAAAAATAAAGGAGTAGGAGAGGACTGTCACTGAGGCTAATTAAACTTGCTATCACTGTGCCTGGTTTCCCCCACTCAGAGGGATCACTTCATCCTTCCTCAAAACACAGCCACCAGTAGGACGCAATGATGTAACACACAGGAATTAAAAAAAGGATGTAGAAAAAAAAATTATTACATTTCCCAGCATTTAGCGTGGGATTAACCTCCATTCTCATTAGAGATTCATTTATCTACGTTTTTTTCCGTTTGCTAGAGAACTCCTCCAAGACAAACAGCCATTTATTTGTTCCCCGAGAACCCCGGGCCTGAAAGATGCAGCCATCTGTCAGCGGGAAGGAGCTCTCCGTAAACGGCTGCTTTCTCATCAAACGCTGCCTAGATCTTAATTTGCCACCTAAATTATCAAATGAAACCAAACAGCCTTTAGTTACGCGTATATACAAAGTATTTTAAAGCACAAGATCAGACACGGAGCACAGCAAGTAGGTCAATCAACAAAGCAGCTTTTGTGCTCCGAGAAGTGCTTCCCATGGTCCCAGGTGTTCGTATCTGTTTTGCCAAGAGACTTCTCTAGGCAGAGAGAGCTCACGTAGACTTCACGAAACACACGGCAGAAGGCCTACTGAAGCACCACTACCATATAATTCAAACTCCCAAAGAAAATGGACGGAGGGCATTTCCTTCCTTGGACAGCCACCGAGCCATTCCTGGAGACCATGAAGTCCAGACCTATGAACTATATCCTTCCATAGAAGGACACCAAACCTCCCTCGTTTGCTGAGGATCAGTTTGGGGTCCAGAATTGCTTGAGGCACTCAGATCTTGACAGCCGCCTCCAGGATAAAAACGGGCTACTCGGATTTTGCTCTTTTTTCCCCTAGGTCTCACCTTCTTAGAAGAACCTCGTCAAAAGGTGTCCGGAACAATGAAGTTACACCAGCTGACCACTCTGTACCTCTAACCTTACCAACCTCTTCAAAAAACTTCTAACAATTTGAAAAGGGGACAACGGGAAGGTAGAAAAGCATGCGGCTGAGCCGCAGGAGGGATCATCTCAAAGTTCAGAGCAGGTACCCAACTCACAGGTAGCTTACTCGAAAGTCTAGACACCCTCTATATCCAATGGAGCGTGACAAGAAAGAAAATTGCCCTCAAGGGCAGAAGAGATTCAGCCCTTAAAAAAGTAAGAAATTCACAAAGGAGGGAAAAAGTGAGCCTTTCAGGAACCTAAAATACCTGTTCTGGAACCAGAACTGCTTGTTGCCGGAGGTAACAAAGTTACAGATAGACAGAATTACAGGTTTTGGGCACACAAGTGAAACCAGACTGAGGTATAGTGCTCAGTTTAAATTGTTTCATTATACTACCATAACCACAGTGTGAAAGTGCTTACCCCATCCCAAATGGAGACACAGCGCGTTCTCCCTAAACCTGTTTTGTAACTGCAGAAAGTAGAATCACTAACTCAGTCAAGTTCACTCATATCCCCCCACTTCGGAGGTACACGAGAAGTAGGTTTGGTCTTGCATTATGCAGAGTGGGTTACCCAGCTTAAAAAAAAAATAAACTACATACATACACACGCTGCAGACTTAAATGGAGATTCGCGAAAGGGGAGGATTATTATTAGAACATGGAAACGTTCCCAAAGGAAGAGAAATTTTAGCTAAACAGAACTGGATGGATGATCTCCACCCAACAGAATTTTCCTCCAAAAAGAGGAAAACAAGCTGAGGCATAACAAAATCCACCAAAAAGATGAGCAGAGTCACCTGTTTCTTCTGTCCTACTGCAAGAAGTTCTCTTCCAAGTGACCTCAACTCAGGACCTCCTGGTGCAGCTGCCTGGAGCCCAGGACCCGTGTTCGTCCTCAAATACCCCGAGCACACCCTGTCCCAGACATCGTGCCCCAGAGCAGCAGGCTGGAAGGCACACACTTACGGAAGCCTACCAAATACCAACTCTGCAAAGCTTTCTAGTGCAAAGTAGCCTGGTAAGAGAGGGGATTTTCAATGTTTGTCTGGATCTGTATATTTCTGAGCCTCAGTTTCCCCACTGTCTTTGGGTGTTTAATTAGCATTCTCAGCGCATGACAAAAATGGCCAAAGACAGTCTCCCTTCTCCAGCATCCCATTCCCTTTTGCATGCAAAGTATCCTCTCCTTCCCTCCGAAAACTATCATTAGGTAGTGAAGGCCCTTTGCATCCATTTATGAATTTCAGAATCAAAGTTATGAAAATACATAAAGAGAGCTCACAAACTACATACAACGGCCTCTGCATCACCACAAACGCACACTGGAGGATTCCCCACGCTGTCAAACCCACTCCTTCAATACACACCGCGTGGCACTTAACACTAAATCTCTGCTAAAGTAAGAGCAGCACCAAGCCTTTAGTGTGTAGTATTGTTTTTATTCTGGCATACATGCTTACGTCCTCTTTAAATAGCAGCTCTAGCATCTACAAAGTGCACTGCATCCTCAGGAAATATTGTGATTTTCATTCCCTTTTATCCTGACACGATGATGGCTAACAGTCTCTTTGGAGCTGCGACGTTCTTCCGCTAGCTTGTTACCTCTCCAGGCTGAGCTCCATATCAAGGTTGGTGGCTTTTTAAAATTGATCTCGGACTTGATCTGAACCCCTGCTTTTACAAGGGAAAGTATAATCTTCAATGTGATGGTGTAAGAACAGCTGCTCTATTGTCTGCGGTTCTCCTGGGCACACATCCAAAAGGTACTCAAAATGAATGTCACGATACATCTTAACCTTATGTTTTTTGAAAAAAGCTGGTTGATTTAAAAGGAAAAGATGATTTAAAGTTGTATAGGGTCTTTTTTCCCCCCGCCATCACAGTGTGTAAGGAACTGGACTCAGTTCACCAGTAGCTACAGTGAGCAGTTCAGCTCCCTGTGTTTTCGGAATTGTTTGCTCATGTATTTTCATCTTACGCTACTCCACCTCAAAAAAAAAAATTAAAAAGAGAAAAGGAAAAAAAAAAAAAAAGGAAGAGGCAGCTGCCCTTCACTGAAAGCAAAATCCTAAGCTTTCTGGTCAACAGGCAGAATTTAAGATCACCAGTAGAAATATTTCTTCTAAAGGATTCCCCACAACTATTAGCTCAATATTTTATGAAAGCAGGGAAATGCCGTAATGCTGGACAACGCTAAATGAAATATAAATGGGCCAGAAACCCAAAAGCCTGCTACAAACAGGGTAATAACTAAGGAAAAACTACACCACCTTGCTCAGAAAAGGTCTTCTTGAGTGCAGCCACTGAAAAAGTGCGGTGCGAGCCCACCCAGCTCACACTGCAGCTCATTTCCTCCACAAAGCATTAATATTTGCTCTCTCACCTACTCACCTGCGGTTTTTTTCTTGCAGGACCTTTCCTTCTGAGAAGGAGGCATCACTGGCAAGTTTGAAACCAGTTCAGGGTCTCACCAGTTGCTAGAGGGAGATGGGAGACTGACAGGTGTGGATTCACTGATGTCTAATAAAGAGCAAGCTTCTGCTACGGATTTGAGCTCAGTTGGGCAATCAATCAACTGTGAGACACAAATCCACTGGAAACCTGGCTTCGTTACTTCTGCTGTTCACAGAAGAAATTGTTTTTAATCCAAACCTGTCTAATAAACAGCACTTTCAGAAAACGAGGCGCGTATACATTACCTCAGTAACAAAGAGAGTGCACGGATCAATGATGTCCAAGAAGTGCCTGAATCTGCCATAAAATGAAGTCTGGAAGACAGGAAAAAAAGACAAAATGTGTTCAGTTAGAAATTGCCTTTCACCTGCTGCAGAGAAAGGTTCTATTTCCTCTGCAGAACTAAGTAGCAACTAAAAAGAAATAATATAGAAGCTATCCACTGGTAATTTGTGATAGAAAGCCTGAAAGGAAAAGGTGAGGACTTGGACCCTGCTAATAGCAGTGTTGCTATGAACAGGATACCAATATAATGCTTTAATAAAGGGATACTATCAAGCTGCTAAAATATCCTTTACTTTTTCCCCCCCCAAAAGACATATTTCCTGCTTAATCCTCCTTATGGGACTCCTGGGAGATGTCTCGGGCCACAAAAACCCGATGACAACGCTCCAGACCTCCCACGCCGAGCGATGCTGTTGACGGAATTCCCACCCTGCAATGTCTTTAACACCGCCCCTGTGCTGCTTGTCCTCATTCCCACTAGCACCCACCTCGCGGGACCAGCGGCACCACGGGGTCCCCGATTTTGGGGAAGAGACTGGTGTGAAGAGATTCCTGCACCCATACACTGCTGAGAAATTACATTTTCAAATGCTCTAAAAAGAGTTTAAAGTCTCAGTAAGGGAACAAGTAGTTTTCTCCTTGATGGGAAGAATGAGAAAGGTAAAAGATGAGACTAAGTACAAACCCAGTTTTATGTCTTACATTTATTGCAGAATTGTCCAGGCACTAAACTAGGGCTGAGTTTCATTGTGCCAGTCCCTACACAAACACAGAGTAGAAGACGGACTGTGAACCTTAACATATGTAAGGGAAACCATAACTTTATGGTTTGGGCTTGTTCTTAGTTGCACGTTTGCAAAAACCCAATCTAGATGTGCGTGCATAGGGATAACGCTCTGCAAAAGCTGGTGAAGATGCCTTCGTCGGGAGCAGCAAAAGTGTCTGAAGGACCAGAAAGGGATCCAGAGAACTGGGAACAGAGTCTGAAAGAAAGGGGAAGGTGTCTGCGAAATAGGCTGGAAAGATCATGGGCAGCTCCAAAGGAAAGGAGAGCAGTTTTGACTCAGTATTTAGGGGGGCGGGGGGAAGAATTTAGGCAAGCCCAAGGCGCACCGGACCATGAAATATTGATATATTAAGAGCACTCAGGATACGTGTACATCATCACTCAAACATCAGTCTGGATTCTTTCATCTGGATGCAGATGCAGGCTGAGCACCAGAGCTGCCTCGCTGCAGCCCAAACTCTCATCTGGACATCGGCAAGGCCAAATGGACACGGGCAGCCCGGCCCAGCGGCTGCTCTCTCTCCCGTGGCTTCTCCCCAGCAGAATTTGCAGCCCATCGCAGATGCAGAAAGGACACCACTGGTCACGGACCTCCAGCTGCTCTTGAATACTGGGACTCCTTTGCCCTGGGTGCTCTCCAGCCACGTGCAGGCAAATTACCTTTTTGCATTTGCAATGCAGAAGCGTGCTATAAATAAAGGACTGGAATATGGATAAAGCAGCAAGAATGGCATTTAATCACAGCCTGGCATAATTTTATGAAACATGCTGGTTCTTCTCTGCTGAATCCACCGAGCGCAGAGAAATACCAACAATACTGCCTACTTATTCAGGCACAAATCCCTCTCTAATGGTAGTTTCCAGCAACACTGCTGTCCACCACCTCGCGTTGCAACACCCCGTTCTCAGCTGCTTACAAAACTCTCTGCTGTTATTTTTCCATGTTCTGCACTAAAAAAAGAAAGCCCCACAACTAAACAAAATAGCTTCACATAACTTCAGAAAAAAAGCCCAGTGTTTTTTAATTAGCATTGATTTAATTAACACTAATTCTGGTGCTTTCTAGCTTTTGCGAGCTTGACATTTTGCTGCCTTACTTTTATTTTCATTATAAAGATCTCTGCAGACGCCACTGTCCTCCACATCACTACTGCCCGATGCTTGCCAGTGGTGCAGGGAGCGACATGACTAACGCATGACTCACTTGGTCCCTCCTCACGTTATCCTGAGCGCTCCCATGTTCCATCGTCCCTCTCCCACTGCCCATCCTTCTGCACTTGCTCAGCGCTGAACAAGCAATAAGAGAATTCAGAGCAGCTATAAGTACATGGTTTGAACAAGAACAAAAGGGGGGGATTTTTAAATTTAAGTGGTCTCGACTTCCCCACTGCCTTCATCTTTGTGATATGCATTTCACGGTGAGAAAAACAATATTAAATAGAATTAAATAGAACATCAGTATTTTACACCCACTTTACAAAGGTGTCAGTGACAGTACAAGGCACAAGGAAGCGGGAATGAGACCACAAGTTCAAATGCGCATGATGTAAATGTTATTTTAGAAGAACAGATTTAAATTTGCAAAGCTGCAGAGGCTCTCAGGAAGCTGGTCTCATAGCCCAGGGTCGTTGTTCATTTGGCTCAGCGCTTGGTCTCCTGCTCTGATCCTTGCCTGGTGCAGCCCCAGCGACGCCCAGCTAAGGACGTGTTTCAGCAGCTCAAACCCATCCCGCCGCAATCCCGTTCCCACGCCCCCTCCTCCTCTCCCGCCCTGTGCCAGCGCTGACACTCACCCGATGCTGCAACCGTCTGATCGGGGAGCTAAGAGCGCCAGAAGTCTAAGCCTTAAATGAGGGATTCGTTTTCAGGTGGTGGTGTCGCCTGAACCCGTTCCTTCTGCGGTCAGACAAGCCCCAGGGCAAGGGCCGGACCGTTCGAGCGGGGTCAGGACAACAGCCCTCACTCAGGCTCCCATGACACTGCACGGTAAGGTCCAGAGCGAAAAACATAAAGATAAAAAAGCTGTTTATACCATGCAGAGCTGCTGACCATTCCTTCAAATGCTTATGGCCAACATCCATATCTTTGAGTACGCATACACACAAAACCAACCAGAAATGCTGCAACCCAGTAAGGGAAGAAGTGCTCTTCCAGCCCCATGAAACTTAAAAGATCTGTACGAAAAAGTCTTGGGGCTTTCTGAAATCTTTCTTCAAGAAGCAAAATTGCTGTTATCTCCTAAGCCTGTTCCTGGGGGGGGGGGGGAGTCTGAATATACAGGCTAGGCACGGAACCAAGAAAATTAACACGGACAAGTAGCAGACACTGTGCTATGGACGTGCTAGGAGATGACGGGCAAAGCTTCCTTTCCTCAGATACCGTAAGGCACCTCATGGTGCAAGGTCACCGAGGGCCAGCTGCTTGTCTGCCGGCAGACGGGACTATTTCACTGCTTGCTTCTTTCATCCCCACTTTTAAAAAAAAAATAAATGACCCTCTTGCTACCGCTACTTCAAAGAAAGGACAACGGGAAGGCAGATGTACTTCTTCCCTAAGCTGAAACACAAGGCAGAAGCCAGTTCTCAGGAACGTCTCCGACCATCGGGGATGCACAAAGAGACCAGGCGGGGAGACTGGAGCTCGAGTCCATCCTCCCTCCCCTAAGGCAGGCAACAAGACCCCACTCGTCGGCTGTGGTTTCCGCTTTCTGTCTGCATTACCATGAGCTCTCTAAAATGCAATTACATAAACATGCTTTTCCTTGTTGCTTTTACCATGAGCCTCTTGGACGTGAAAACCATTCTTAAGTCTCCCACGAAGGGGATTCTGGTGCTCAGCCACCACTCAACCTTCCCAGCAGAAGGGCTATTGTCACCCTGAAGCTCAACCTCCGTCACGGCGATTGACGCCAAACTCTGCCTGCTCTCTTTCCCAGATCCCAAGAAAACAGGATGAGCTGCAATCCCATGACAGTGAGTTATCCTTTAACGCATCCTGATCAGCTCTGCACGCTCACAGGTCGGCTCAACGACATCCCTCATCACCACCACGGGACAGCACAGCAGAAGACAAGCCATTAACAAACTTCTCGCTCTGCTGCCTCTAGTCCAGGTTTCTTCAAACAAGGCAACTGCATTAAACCTCACTCACTCCCACGTCCAGGCCAAGATTTAAAGAGAGCAGCTTTGTTAATCAAGCATCTGGGGAGGAAAAAAAAAAAACAAAACAAAAGCACATTCTAATTGGTAAAAAAGCACTTTCCCCATCCCGCTTCTCCCCCTCACGCTTCTCCCCCTCATGCACACACAAGCTGGGCTCGCTTGCAATCAAAAAACCTAGGGGGAAAAGAAGCAAATAAAGCTCAGCCTTGGACAGGGGAGAGCAACGTCAAAGTGAGATGAGTGGAAGGGTGGGACGGGTGGAAGTCCCCAGTTTGACATGTGAAACATCTCGAAGTCAATTCATGGCGCCATATCTTGTTTCATGAAAAAAACAGCCCAAAAAAGTAGAGGAGTATGAGTTTGAACAAGTTTTGTGGTTTGGGTTTGTGGTTTTTTTTTTTAAATTCTGATGAATAAGAACCTCATTTTTCCACAACAAAAGCTCTTTCTGTGGTCTGAGAACCACATAAAATAGAACCAAATTCAAACCCAGAGCAAAGTTGTCTTTTTGAGGCTGCATCTAAAAACATCACCACTGCGTATTTCACTGCTCAGCCCTCCTAAGCAGCAGCGTATTTACCACGACTGTACAGCCCCTGAGCAAAAGATATCCGTTGTTTTTACTGCCATCCAGCCATGGGACCTTGTGTTTTTCCTTTTCAAATGACTATGGAAAGCTGCTTCACTGCTAGACGTTGCTGGTTGCCTTTCCATCGTCCAGGTCAGTTCCTGCTTCCCGGGTTTAGTCTCCTGACTAGAAGCCATCAGAATTTTTTTTAATTAAAGACTGGTATTTGTTTTCACAGAGCTGCATGCAAAACAAAAAGCAAAAAACCCCCAAATCCTAATCATTCAGAAATTTAGGGGCAAATTAAAACAGATCCAACTGTTGCACCTCAACTGCAACTCAAGACGCTTGCGTGAACGTAACCGCAAAACTGAACTCACAGAACAGATGAGGATTTTGCTCTCCAGTCCCGATTCAAACACTTTCCTGCAAATACCAAGTTTCTACAGGATAAGTAGGAAATCAATAGCCAAAATACAACAGACTGTTTTGCAGACTGACCACAGACAAGAAGCCTTCAAAAAAGGCTTCTTCGGCTCTAGCGAACTATAAAAAAAATTGGTTCCCACAGTGGGGCTACGAGGACTCAACCCAGAGACCCCCTGAACCCCTTTACTTTCATTTACTCACTGACATTTTACACCCCTCGCTTGCACCCGGGCTTCCCTGGGCACTGCAGCGCTTTGTGTGATGGGAGCATCGTGTTTAACTGTGAACAAAAGCGATGAGAAATAAGTATATACGAACATAACAAAACTCTTTCAGCTTAAGATACATTCAACTCCCAAATTATTTTCCAGCACCAAATGAATCCGTTGCGCGTTACTGGTTGCCTTTGAGCACTCCAAAGCACCAGGTAAAGCCAAGTGGTCGGGCAGGCGCTGACCCGATCTTCTCAATTTTCTTAGAGGACCTTTTGGCTCTGCTAAGAGGAATGAAGAAGCCCCTGTGAAGAAGCGAATTGAAAACCGCTGGAAGAAATAAATTCAGAAACATGCTACAGAGACATTTGCCTCATTCTTTTCTCTTTATTATTAAAAAAAAAAAAATCAAAATTTGCTGTTAATCTAGATCAGACCAGATGCTGCCATGCCGTCTTGGGGTTTCTACAACAAAGAGATGCCCCACTGAAAACCTCGGGAAAACAAGAGGCTGACCTCAGGTGAAGCACAATATTGCAGTTTCTAGTTTTTATACTTTTCTTCTGTAACTGCTTGAAGTTCTGCCACTGCTAACAAGTGTTTACTTTCCTGGGTTATGGCCACTCGCTCTTTAAGCTCTGTTAGTTAAAGGGCTTTAGGATAAACAAAGCACCCAGTGCTCTTGTATGTACCAGAATTCTCTCAGCAAAACGCTGCTACAACAAACTCCTGGGGTGCAGGACAAGCAGGGAAAGGCCAGGCGTTGCGGCAAGTACTTGCCCACGGTCCGTATTGAAAATCCTTATACTTAGGGAACCACTTTCTGCAGGTCCTCACGATGGAGCACCCTGTTATTCCTGCAACTCAGGCGGCTGAGGCACGGCTCAGCCCTTCTCCCACCAACTACTGCCTTGTCCCAGGCTCTGGCAAACACAGGCTCATTCGTTAATTCCTTATTACAAATTCTAAGAAGAGGGAATTTGATCTTATTTGCCTTTTAGATGCCATTTCAGCGCTAAAACAGTGTTATTCATTGTTGCAGCGTGTCTTCTTTTGCTGTACATCATACATGAACTGCTTTTTTTCCCCCATACCTCCTTCTGACCCTTTCTCCTCCATCGCTCCACGCCCACTATCATCTAATAGGGGGAAACCAAGGTACTTCCACCTCCCTCCAAGGTCTGAACTGGACACACCAACTCTGCATCCAGCCAGCAAACCAACGGTTGTTCGGACAAGCAAACGGGATGAGAGGATCAAGCCCCGGGGCACAGGAACAGCCAGGCGCTGTTCAGTGCGCCAGCACAGCAGCAGCCCTACGGCACGCTCCAGTCAACCCAACCCAGATTTAAGCGAGAATTCAGGATGGTTCCTTTTTAACAGGATCATTTCCAGCTCTGGCCATCATACGCATACAAGGGATGGAGCCTGCAAGAAGCCCAGAAGTTTGACGTTCGGCTCCCAAATGTCCACCCGTGGTCTTTTTCGCCATTTTATTCCTGTAACATCTGTTGTAGTAAACAGTTATCTGGAAGAGAACTGAATAACACACATTTCCTGTGATTAATTGCAGCTATTTTGGGACCACTTCTCACCAGCCCGCAAGCAAGATGAAGTTCTGCAAAGCGGCTGGGAATACTAACTCCCTTACATGGCACAGCATTTCACAGCGAGCACAGGAGCATGTTACAGCTCCAGCTCATTTAAGCGGCTGTGCTGTGGGCTATGCAAGATCCAGCTGACTTCGAGATAAGAACTAGGAGGAAACCTCTCCTTGCAGGCTCAAGAAATTTGGAGAAGGGCAGTGAGAGACAGGTAAGTGACCATTAGCAAGCACTTGTTTATCACCTTAAAGAGGGCAAGCATTCCTCGAAAGTGGATGCTGGGCAGCCCTGGGAAGAACAGGAGATAAGCACAACTTTACCAATTTAATTACGGTGTGATTTTAAAAAGAATTTAATTAAGCCAGAGCAAAAGGCATGCAGACTTGGGGTAGTGGGGTTTTTTTTAGCTAAAAATCAGGCTTACGTCAGCTTTAAATTAATTAGGAAGAGATTTAAGTTAAACCAAACAAAATTAAGAAATTCAAGCCATTGAGCAATGGGACTCTGGCAAGGTGCGGCCGGACAGCAGAGCTGTGTAATTGCACGCACGCTTGCGGTCCACCCCAATTACAAGTTTAGGCTAAAGCTACGGACTCCCAGAGTAGCCCTTCGATATTTTCAATTTGACTTTACAATATTAAAGGGCCGAGAGCGTGCATAGGAATAGCTCCTGCATCTCGGTAACTTCGGTTACCTGCAGTGACAGATCTGCTCATGAACACAGATGGGACATGACATGGAAGCCTTTCACGGGCGTTACATGGAACAGTAGGGGTTTACATCTTGTAGCACAAGACGCAAACAAACAAACTCCTTGTTTAAAATCCAGTCCTGGCTGATAGAGATGTAAAAAAAGCCAACGGATGGCTTTTTTGGCAGGTTCTGTGAAGTTAACGGATAAACATCAAACCCAAAGGTGTCTGCATTTCCCCTTCTCCTCTGCAATTCATCTTTAAGCATGTGTTTGCAGGACCCAATAGACTGCCTAGGATAAACAGGGTCAGCCCATCTTCAGGGCTGAGAGAGCCACGTTTGGCCACAGCAAACACCATTTAGCATATGCCAACCTCATCTCAAGCAGCTGGTACACGCTGGGCTGGACCTGCACATACCCACGAGTTAAAGCAGTCGCAAACCAACCTTAAACATCCTTCTGCAGCCTTTTAAGAAAATCCCTTCTCCATAATGATGTCCCTTTAGGAGAGAGGAGTTTCATTCACTTTTTAAAGTGGAAAATAACATTACACTGAGCAGTATGAGTAGAAACTTCCGTGTTAACTTTATGCTGTTACGATATAGCTCTGGTTCCTCCCGCTGCCTGTACCAGGGCTTTCAGCAGTCACAGTACACAAGCAGCAAGCCATTAAGCTCCTGAGAGGCATATCTAATCAACAGCAGCTTTATCTGTGTGTTATTGCAAGGGTTATCTTGGACATAGGAGGCATGTGGTTGTGCTAAGGGGGGGAATAAACCCTGGTTGTGCTTTAAACTTACCAGATTAAAGTATATGAAGAGCAGGAAATAATGATTTTTACCACTAATGCCCTTCTAAGACATTTCTGAGATAAGCATGTGTTGAGTTCCAACACTTAAAATATCTGCAAGGTCAAGCTCTGACAACAGCACATCTCTAACGATGCTGTTAATATCCCAGTCATAGAAATGGCATGTTCGGCCAACAGAATAAAACATCCTAAGCACGTCATGTCCTCCATGACCGTACGTACACGCTGAGCTGTTCAAGGGATAAAAGATGTTTATGGTCCTGGTTTGGGTTTATTCCCCTCTCCTTCCCCTGAAGGATCTAAGATCTGTGACTTTTTTTTTTTTTCTTTTTTTTTTTTACTATTTCTTACTTAGCAAAGAGGACAAGGCATGCTCATGAGTTCTGCTTGTCGAGATGACCACCCTCAACTTCAGCTGTGAAGGAAGTCAGCTCACTTCTGGTTCGGTTTCCCCCGTGCTTGCAGTCCCTCCTGCGCTAGCCGAGACAACCTCGTGTTACTTTTTAGAGGGCTGACCCCAATCAAACCACCACAGTTTAACTGGTGCTATCTTCCTCCAGCAGCTAACACCCTTGGTTAGCAACCAACCACACCTTATTTAGGCCCTTGCTGGAAAGGTTTCCTCAGCTCTTCTGATAGAAAGAAAAACAAAAAAAAGCATTTATTTTGCCCAGGGTAAATGCCTGGGATACAGGCAAAGACTCCAGAGCATTGGGAACACGCATTTAGCGCTTTGGCTCTAAAAGAGAGAGCACTTATCAAATCCTTTAAAAAAAAAAAAGAAAAAAAAGAAAAAACAGGAGTATGGCTATCAAATTAGAACTACTCATCAGAAAATTAAATCCTTATCACACATGCTCAAGCCTAATGTCCTCATTTCTTCTTTTACCTAAAAATAGCCTGCTTCCATTGGGAGGCAGAGGCTCCTTCCAGCGAAGAAACAACAACAACAAAAAAAAGGTGACTCGACAAAATGCCACTTGCCCGAAGATCAAGAAAAACAAGTGAACTTCAAAAACAAGGGATGGGAAAAGGGGAATTTAATAACCTCCAGAGGTGGTGCTGGGGATGGACGTCTCCCGCCTGCTGCCCTAAATTCTGCTCGGCCGCTTTCCGGGCGCTCTGGGTCACAGTGGGGGAAGGAAACCACCGTGTCTCCTCTGAACCAAATCCCCAGGCAGCCGAGTTTGCTCTCCAAGGTTTTTGTTCTTAACACACAACTTTTCCTTGTTTTCCCCCACAGGGACAAAGATGCTTAGCACAGCTCCCTGCACCTCTCCCAAGCCTCAGTTTTAATCAAATCTCCACTTAAATAGCCCCAGACCCACTCCCAGCCAGCGTTTCAGAGGAAAAGTAAATGCTGTCATCACACGGGGCTACGTCTAGAATTTAAACAACCACCCGAAGCGTCACTAATCCTTTCCAAAACAAGTAAGGCACCTTTTGTCAGCTGGACCACTAAAGCTGAGATCTTATAAACAGATAAAACCCTGCAACAGGCCACCGAAAGAATGCGAAAGGCAGAGAGCTGCGGGGGAAACGCACTGAACAGCTGATAGAAAAGGATCGTGGCGTTTAAGGTGCGCCGATCTCTCCGCGGGCTCAAGTAGGCGTTTTTCCCCAGCACCGGAGACTGTCAGACCCAGAGATGAAGGACCTCGGCTCTGCCAGGTCGTGTGATGGGAGCGGGCACGTGGCTGCAGCACTGATGGGGCGGGCTGCCACGTCCCAGCCCAAGCAGAGCCGACCGGGCACCCTAAGCCCCGGCAACACTCGAGCCTCTCTTGCTCCGCGACCCCACAACACCGCCGGATCCCAAACTGGGCTGTCCAGCCACGCTTCATACGTGGGCAGACAGAGCAGGAGAAAACAGGGGAGCACGGGGCGAGAGCTGGCCGGACACCAGCACCACGACCCATTCTACAGCTCTCACCGGAGCCCCACGCTGCTTTGCAGAAAATTTTACAGGAAAGGAGTAAAACCACTATAGAAGAGAAGGGGAATGATTTCCGACGCTCGGTGCGGCCCTCTGGCAAAGCACCCCTGAAGCATCCAGTCCCAAGGGCGCTTTCGCCGATGCGCAACCCTCACCCCGGATCCAGGCCGCAGTATAAACGCACCCGGCTCATCTCCCAGGAGCGGCAGCGCGGAGAGAGGACTTCTCCGCTCAAAGGCGCACGCAATCATTAACATCCTGCCATACCCCTTGAAACATTTTCTAAATGTTGCTACAAGTGACAGTCACTCCTTAATGAACAGAACGCACCGATTCTGTGCCTGACTCGCTGCCAAGTGTGCCTCGAATCATCTGTGGTGTCTAGAAGGGAGTAGCGTCTCCTCCTCCTCCTCTCCTTATTAAAAAGCTCTGTCTCCCCAGCCTGAGCATCCCTCGGCTCACGCAGCCGAGCAGGCTCCCGGCGGGGGGAAGTCACCCCTTCCTTGCTGCGGCGGATCTGTCGCTCCGAGGAGGTCCCCCCATGACATCCCATACAGGGATAACGTGGTGGAGGAAGAGGCATGTAGATCCACCACCCGAGAGCTGGCCCCCCGTGGGAAATCGGCAACTGGACTTCTCAGCAACCCAAACGGGTGGCCTCGGTCACGCCAAGCTCTGCGACCTGCAATTAGCCAGTCAGATGGTTGGCAAATAGCGGTCCCGTACAGATTTTGTGTGGATGGTGGGAAGAGAGTCTCCTTGGAGACTGCCCCAAGAGGGGGGAGGATGACACACACCTATTAATGAGCAGACTCCTGCTACTCATTCTTGATTTGGTAATTGCAATGGCTCATTCCTTTCCAGAGGTGTCCTACCCAGCTCAAGAGCAACTGAAAGAGGTTTTATGAACTCTGTCAGCTGTGTCAGAAGT
>NW_008824416.1:230635-235503 GCF_000699105.1 Pygoscelis adeliae | reverse complement strand
GTCCTGCGCGGCGTCAGGGCTCTGCGAGGGCCACGCGCCTCACGCGGGAGTCTTTCCCCTGCCCCTGGTGCCACCGCTCCCTGTCTGTCCTCCTTTTTGTGAAATAACGGTTGAATTGAGCAACTAACGGAGACGTCTGAGGCAACCGTCCGCGCCCGGACGGCAGAGCTCCGTTATTCCTGCCCTACAAGCCCATAACACCTCGTGGCGCACGTTTCTGACCGCTTCACGAGGGCCTCGCTCCGAAAAGGCCTTCCTTTTTTGAACGCAAACGCCCTTTTCTCAGTGACACCGACGCGGCAGCCAGGATACGGGCGGTGGTAGAGGGTGCGCGGGAACGTGACGGGGAAAGCACGCGTTTGCCTTAATTCCGAGATTGTTTGAGCAAATAATAACACACAGAGAGGTGAAAGCCCAACAGCTTCTGAAAAAAACCCTCAAATTTCATCATTTCCTTGTGGAAATACATATTCTTACTTTGATGGGAGCCTAACAATTGCTATTGACCTTTAAAATACGTGATTAAAAATACAGAGCAGGAAACCTGGAAATAATAAGTTTACTTTGATGCAGACTTATTTGTCCGCTGCCTCAGTGTTACGATTTGTGGAGATAAAGGCAAGGTCGCGCAGGGCTGGGGGCAGAAGGGGTGCGTACGAAGCAATCTCCAGAATCCTCTTCTCTAGATTAGCGGAATAAGAAGTGTCTGGCCCTTCAAATGCCGGTGAAATTGTTCGGAGGATTAGGATCAATTCTCGGAGGAAGAGCAAAGGGCCAGCAAATACACTGGAGATGGGGATGAAGCAGGAAGGCAGTTAGGGTCTAAGAGGAAGGCTTGGCACAGCAGAAGTAAAGGCAACAGATTACAGAGCAGGTCAGAAACAGATTTTCCATCTAAGGAGGAATTAAACAATATACCTGAAAAAAAAAAATCCCTTATTTTTTGCTATACAGGGAAAAAGTGTGAACATCACGGTGTTTTGCTGTGGGGACGCTGCTGTTCTGCTTCACGGATGTGGTGTTGATTTTTCTTCCGCCCTCTTTCCATCTGCAAAACCAATTTCTGCTTTTAGGCTAATTCACCACTGATCCCCTTCACTGAATCGCAAACTCTCCTGCAGCTTCGGGTAGAAAAGGGGCAGAGAAGGGGCCCGGCGCAGAGCCTGCCGCAGCTACAGTACCTCTGGTCGTGTCCGGAGCCCTTACCCCACCGCAGCTGGCCGTTCGGTGGGTGAGAGGCCCCGTGAGCCGTCCCCCGAGCCTTGTGCTGTCTTGCCGTCACTCTGCCTGGCCTCAGACCGCCCGCTGCCTTACAGCCTCAGCCCCTGGGCCGCGTTTTCTTGAAGGGAAGTCCCGTGGCGTCACTCGGGTTATGGGGGAAGAGGTGAACCGTGCTTTACCGGAGCTTTAACCTGCCGTGGGAGCAGACGCTGTAACACGCAGCCCGAAACAGCATGCTGAAGCGCACGTACGTACCCCTCGTGCCGGCACGAGGAAGGAGCTTCTACCAGAAGAGAAAAGTGACATTTTCTCATTTCTTGTTCCTTTTCCCTTAGAGATACTGTTAAAATCAAGTTGTTCCTTCCTGCGCTGCACCAACCTGCTCCCTCAGGGTTACAGGCTGCTGGCAGCCAGCATCGCCTCTCCTTTTGCCCTCTCCCTGCCTCCTTGTGTGCAAGCACGAAAACGCGACTCTCCCCAGGAACTGGTAGATGATGAGCAAAGATCTGGTCCAAGAACAAATCCTGCTTACTGCAGCGTACCCGCTGCTGTCCTTGCACCGCATCCTCAGAGTTAATGCCTTGCTTACTTTAACTAAACCCGTCCGCAGTGCAGACTGGGGAGCACTTGCTGCCTGCTGGCCCAGCTGTGCGACCAGGGCAGGGTTTCACGTGGCTTAAACCTCCTTTTGACCCCCCCCCAGCACAGCCACGGCGCTCGCAGCTACATTTGACCGCTGCCCCTCTTATCCCTCCGCTTGTCGTACGACGACGATCTTTATCCTGACGAACAGCGCATCATTCGGGTTTGCTTCCCTCTAGGCAGGCTCTAACACCGCTTGGAGCCCTAACACTTGTCTTAAAAGGAAAAATAAAATCATTTTGCTGTGACTAATGCTTTACAAGGCAACCTTTCTAAAGGTTTCATCCTGTACTTCACAACGCAGCAGAATCTCTCCAATAAATATGGATGATAACCCAAATCTCTCTGTCTCTACACAAGGGAAATCCCCCTTCCTCCCATTACAGCTAGAGCCAGATAATTGATACAATCCCTAATGTTGACACACTAAATGTTTTGTAACAACAGAGGGGAGAGAATCTGTTTATCTAAAACCACATTTGGAGTGACATAAGACTATCACTTCTTTGGTTAAATACCAAAAAGAATATCAATTCTTTGGCTGATATCAATCTAACCAGATCCATTTAGACTGACAACTCACATTTCCCTGGTTTGGGGAAGAAGGAGGGGGGGGTTTGCTTCCCCAGATTGACGACTTGTTAAGTCAACACTGACATTTCTTTCCATTTGGGGGGGGGGGGGGGAGGAACAAGCACCCCAGACATCGAGCAAAGTCCTCTAGAAACCGAGGGAGATTTGGGGGTCTCAGACGGCCACCCCACACGTGACAGCTGGCTGCGGGGCTGGGCCGCCTGCTGGCTCAGGGAGAAAGTCACAGGAACATTTCTTGTCGGCTTCCATCTGTAAAGCCAGATTTTAAGAAAACTTGCAGCGGGCAGCAAAACTCAGGCTTCGAACAACAAACCCAGCCAGTTCTTCCTGCAGGGATGGGAATCACTTGCATCAGTCCCGAGCCTGTGCTTAAGCTTTCAAGCAGGCAGAGACACCCGATACAATCACGTACGGCAGTTTTAGCAGGACTAAGGTCTTAAAATCCTTTTTTTTTTTTTTTTCCTGACTTGATGGATTCCGGTTCCCCCAGCCTCCCAATGACTGCTGCTCCGCTCTATCCCCTGCGCCTCTGCAGCCAGAGGAAGCCCACGCTAAGCCCAGTCATTTCAGGCTGTCTTTTCTTAGGATAGTCTTTCAGAGGGTCACAGTTCAGCACCCTGATCCTGCGAAGCAGCGTGCCTAACGTTTCCCCCCCCCGCAGCCCATCCAGGCTTTCGGGGCTAACATGATCCCCCCAGACAGGTGCTGAGCTCGATAACGGCTGCGCCTCTGCAGCCAGAGGAAGCCCACGCTAAGCCCAGTCATTTCAGGCTGTCTTTTCTTAGGATAGTCTTTCAGAGGGTCACAGTTCAGCACCCTGATCCTGCGAAGCAGCGTGCCTAACGTTTCCCCCCCCCGCAGCCCATCCAGGCTTTCGGGGCTAACATGATCCCCCCAGACAGGTGCTGAGCTCGATAACGGCCTGCGATCCAGCTGGAAGAAAAATAAACCAGGATTAGAGCTGACGAAACTCTTCTGTTGGAGCAGCAAAGTCATTTACCGAAGCTTAAAGGGAGTTAATTTTTTTGACGGAAAAGGCAGGAATGAAGAAAGCAGCAGGCCTTGAGAAGGAAAACAGCTGAGCGGTAAAACAGGTGGGTGGGATTAGGGCAGAGGAGCTGGAGGCGAAGGTCTCGGCTGGGGATCAGTCCTGTGCCAAGCAAGGTCTGCTGCCCAGCGGGGGAGAAACGCAAGTGCTTTATGCCCACGAGGAGCGGGTAGAAGCTGCTCGCTCCCGTGAGCAGCGGTGCCGAGGCAGCCGGGTTTCCTCACCAGGCACCCTGAGGCTGAACTCTCCCCTGTGTCTACCACGCAGCACGAGCTCTCCTTTCTTCTTCCCCCAGCACGCTGCAGTGGGGTCTTTCTCCTCTACTCAGCTGCTGATTTTCCACAAATCCTCAGGAATGCAGTAATAACCTTTACCCTCCGGCTACGCAGGGGCAAAGTCAACAGTGAGCAGTAAGGGAGCTGCAGGCAGATCCGATCCCCCAGGGCAGCGTGGCCACCCGAGCCAAGCTCCTGCGGTCGCTCACCACACAACACGACTGTAAGACACACGCAAAGAAAGCCAAGAGGAGCTTACACCCCCTCAGGTGCACCGATCAACTGAGGCAGGGGCAATATTCGGAGAGGAACTCAAGGTAACCCTGCGGCACCACCACCCCCCCGCAGCCACCGCGGTGGCGGGTGCTTGGGGACTGTTAACGACGCTGGAAAAGCTGCCAGAGAAGTTGGACGCCGTCATCCCACTTCAGAAAATAAACAGATAAATGTCACTCACTGTCCAAGTGCTATCAGCACAGACGCTGTTGTCAATAAATCAGAAGTATCTAGGAACAGCTTGAACAACTTTTATTTTTTTTTTTTAAAGTGCTTAAAACGTAAATAACAAGCTCTTTATAAACATTAGTTGCAACTATTAAAACACGAAAACACACAGAACCCACTTCCTGCGAACGTGAAGTACAGGGAAATCAACAACTCCGAAAACCCTGATGCTTCTCTCCCCCGTTTTGGGATGTTTTTCCACCCCACGTTTATAACACGAAACAGACGGCGGTTTCTTCACAGACAAGTCATAAGGCTGAGTCTACGTGACACTTCAGTATCCACATCCCTTCAGGTTTAGTTCCAGTTTAAGGATATACCTTGGCGGTTCTTCTGGCCCATGACTCTGGGCCAGAAGGGCCAGTCAAGGCAAAAATAAATCACTTGGCCAGAGTTCTTAAAAAGCAAGAGACCCAGTTGTGGGCTGACAACAAAAGCAGAGCACAGCTGTGGGGAACAGCACCCTGCGGAAGACCTTGTGAAACAGCTCGAGCACGGAAAGACAGACCAGGAGGCAAAAGAAAAACCCAGAGTAATTGTTATGGCCGTGTTTAAAACGGAACCAGAGAAAAGCTGCTGCTGGC
>NW_008824416.1:218798-230341 GCF_000699105.1 Pygoscelis adeliae | reverse complement strand
TGTTACCCTGCACACTGACCAGAAGTGCTGCTCGCCTCCCTGTTTTTGCAAATAAATCGCTAAATATGGAGATTCGGGACATGAGCAACTTGAGAACGTTTACCCCCGCTTCTTTTTCTCATCCCCCCCCTCTACGAGAAAACATCTAGGTCCTCAAAACCATTTCCCACTGGTAACTTAGAGGTTTTAACAAAAAAATTATGCAGACTCCGGCTTCAGTGCTGTTGTGTGGCGTAGCGAAACTTGCTTGCTCTTATTCAGAGAATAAAAACTGTGTGGTGGGGGAAAAAACCCCACACTTGCAGGACAGCGGGGTGGAGAAACAGAGAACGAAGACAGAAGCATCCTTAAGATGCCTTTTCCTAAGCACAAGTCGTCATTTGTAGAGAGCTCTGGACTTCTGAACGCTCGAGGACAGACACGAAACATCAGGGCAGCCTTGGCTGTCCTCACCGCTTGCTTTTTTTTTCCGTAGCCCCCCGTCTCGTGTGCGATGCCAAGGTACCCGTGCTGTACCCCTGCCTCAGCCTTTGGAGATGCTCTGCTATCACAAAGTCAAGGCGAGAACGTTTTAGCCCTGCTTGCTCCAGCCTCCTCCGAGACGGCACGGGCTCCTGCGGTGGGAAGGCAGTTCGGGGACTGTGGTGCGCCGCTGCAACAGAGGCAGGACATGGGAGGAAGCACATATTGCTGAAAAGGCCGTACACCCGATACAGCCTGCTGTAGCTCTGAGATTAACTTGAATATATAAAGTGCAAAACATTCACGCTTTGGAGAGGAAAAAAAGGCAGAGCTAAGGCAGAGGGGGGATTAGGGAGGTGGTGAAACGCGATGGAAGGGAGGGGGAGAAGGCAGGGAGGAGGTGCAGCAAGATCCTTATAAACATTGGCACTTGTGTGTGGGGAGCACCTACGACGCCGGTCGGTGACGGGGGAGAAGTCCCAGGAAGCAGCTATTTTTCAGGGAGCGGACAGCCCAGCGTGAGCCTTCGTGTGAGATTTCAGCTCTGCGCCTCCCCCTTACCAATGCCCGCTTGACATAAGCCTTCACCGCTCAGCATCCCTGCCGGCCAGCGGGGCTGCCCCTTCTCCCGGCCCTCCCGCCCGCGCCACGCCACTCTTCTGACGCTGGACTGCTTTCTGGCTGTCCGCAACTCCTCCCTGCCTGCTTTCAGATAAAAGGGAGGGCTTCTCCACGAGAGATATCCACCCAGAAAGGGAACACTGCTCTCAGGCCACAGGATCTTTCGATTATCCAGGCAGAGAGATGTTTCTGGTACTATTCTATAAGGAGAGAGAAACACCTTCCCTCAGACCCTCATGTTGTACGCCAGAAACAAAGTCCCCGCACCTGAGACACACAGAGGGAGGAAGAACGTGAAGACGCAGGTAGAGAAGTGCGAAACCCCAGATTACTTCCTACTAGGGGCGAAGGCAGGTAGGAACTGAAGGCTCGTAGCTGGTATCTTCCCAGGTGACAAATCCTCCTTCTCCTATGATGGTCTACAGGCTCGATATGACCAAACGTTGTCAGTGACAGCAACGCCAAATCTCCTCTTCACCTGATACCTCTTACTCCGACAGCCTACTTTCTCCAACCTCAGACTCTGAGCATGACCCAATATTGTCCTTATCCGGCCATATTTTGTCTTGGAACATTTGGCCTGCTCTTCCCCCAGTGTCATCTCTTAATATCTCTACCTCCCGTGTCACGTGAGCTGCCCGTGCAGCACTCCTGCCAAAGACCAAAAGCAACCTGCACACACGGGGATGGGAAGGCTCTGCTGTCTGCGTTTAAACATAACCCTAGTTCAGATTAGCAGGCAAACGGAAGAGAAAGCTGCCCACGACGGGCTGCGCTGAACTGAGAATTGGATTTCAGAGCCTTTTTTGGTAGGAAACTGCTATCATCCTATTGCAAAAGGCACGATTTTTCGAAGTCATGGTATACATTGAAGCAAGTAAGGAGAAAAGAACACAAAGGTTTGAAAAGAATCCAGTAACTTTGGGAGATGTACAGGAGAGAGAAGATGCCTTACGTGTCAAGACAGCTCAAGTCCCACGCCAACCGACCCTCTGCCCGCACGGGCGCCTTCTCTAGTCAAAATCCTGGCAGAACGAGAGGGAGCAACATCCTTTCTATAGCCTTCCACAGCATCTCCAAATCAAAAGCTGCGCTGTACTCCGGTGTGGCCAGGAGCATCGCTCACCAGCCTCAGGCTAACACTATCCACGGTTGTTAAACCGCGTAAATCAGAGGCCTTTGGACGGTCACTCAACAGTTAGCAGCAAGAAGCATTCAACTCCCGAGAGAGGTGGCCTACAATGCCTAAGGGTGGGCCCAAGCCGCCAGAGACCTGACGCTGGCATGTGTATGTGATACGATTCAAGCGGTGTTTGGCACTAATACTGGCTTGAAGGGGGGTCTACGACGATTACTGAATTGCTAGCTTTGACAGAGAGTGTTTGACGGCTGCCTGACCCAGCAGGATGTCATGCATAGAGGTGGCCAGGCGGTCAGACATCCTTCTCTGCACACGAGCTTCGGTCCCAATGGCATTTTCCTGTTGCATTGAGAAAGATGACAGAAAGTCAGTGGTGGGGGGGACAGCCAGTGGAAAGCAATTCCTGTGGACACAGGAAAGAGGGAGTGTAATACTGAGTAGAAAATTCAGCTGTGGTTTATACATACAGTCCGCCCCAGGGCACACTGGTGCCAGCCAGCCCGGTGACAGGTTGGGTGGTGGGCGAGAAGATCTCCTGCAGTACCGATGGTGCACAAACCACCACTGGCCCTTCTCCCGTATTGCAAGTTCAGTTTTGAGCTGGGTAACTGAGGCAGCATCGAGACTATGCATGCACACAGCGAAGGAATCGACACTGCTCACGATCAGGCAGTGACGTCGGCTTGAGTCCTTTACGGCCTCCGACTCCGGCACTGTCGCTTGGTGTAGCATCTCCCATACGGTCAGATACCGGCACAACTTGGAGCTGGCTCTTCAGACGGAGACCCTTCATTTGGGGGTACAACATACGGGGCAGGTTTTTTTTTGTAGCCCCTTCCCCTAGCTGCCCTGCCGAGCAGGCTCAGCGGACAGTACCTCGGTGGTAGACCCGTACTGAGTTTAAGCATCACCGATGTCATCAACCAATTTAACATCATCCATCAGCCAGGGTACACCACTTCAGAGAAAAGAGATGTGGAAGAGTGTGGGCAGAAGAGCAGCAGTTGCAGGATGAAGCCATGGGCGAGGAGGTTGGTTTCCAGCTCTCAAATGTCCATGGACCACTTAAAGCATTGGCGGGATGAGTGCTTGAGAAGAGGCCACTTGGTCACAACGACAGGAACCTAAGGAGGCCTCTGCCTCGTGTGAAGGGCTCTGCTCCTCCCCACAGGGTGGATGACAGCCCACCACCCTATAGTTCCCTGGAGCCAGAGCTGGGATAAGCTTGGGCTGGGAAGGAGCAGATAATCTTTCCTGCTAAACTCTGCGAACAGAAGCCACTGGAGCCCTCTTGTAAGAGGAGGGGGGAGTGCAGGGATGTTTGCAGCCTGTTTATTGGAGAAGTGCTCTAGGCAAGTGATGCTGGTCTCTGGGGAGGGGTTACTTGGTCTTGCTTTCCCCCAGCGGGATCTGGAGGAGTGTGGGAGACTGTTCCATGATGCGCACCAGCAGCTGGTCAATGTAGTTCTCCAGTTCATGGATGTGCTCCTCCTTCTTGCTCAGCTCCTTCTCTCTCTGCAGCAGGAGCTGGATGAGTTCATCGTGGGTCAAGTGATAATACTTAGCTGACTGGTCCAGTACGGCGGGATCCTGTGGTAGAAGCCAAGAGGAACATTCAGTGAGTGAAATGAAAACCGCTGCTCCCTTTAGTGTTTGCAAGATGCAGCAACAACCAAAGCAATCAATGTTTGCTATGTCTGCCTTCTTTCCAAATCTGACCTGATGGGCTGGAGGCATTGTGCGGCTATCACGTCCTGTCTTTACAAAGCAGCTTTCCCACGTGCCATGCATTCGCCGAAAAATACTGGAGACAGAACAACTGCCCAGACATCCAGGCCAATGCAGCCCTCTCCATATGGCTCGAGGTGACCGCTAAGCACTTCCACCAGCTGAGTGAATCATTTAACAGGGTTTCCCCAAAGACTGTCAAACCTCTCTCCCCCAGCAGTTAGAAGCTAAGGGCGTAGGCACAATGGAGCCCATTAGCCTGGCATAATGAGGCCTGGCATTAACTACTCCCCCTCTCTGGGGCTTCCCAGTCCTCCAGCAACAGGCCTGGATGATGACAGGAGAAGAGAATTAAGAGCCGAAAGACCCCTCAGGAGCTCCCAGAGGACGAGGTGAACCCCAGCAGCAGCATTTTACATGTCAAGTTGGGGAGGCAAACAGAGCAGCAGGGAAGGAGAAGGCAACCCCGTGAGACTGTGCCCTCAGACACATCACACAGGTATTCTGCTTGCCTCAACATGCCAGCATTTAAAATACAGCCAGGCAAGCAACATTCGAGCAAGGCTCCAGGAAGCACCTTCCCTCTGTCTCTGTCAGCAGAAAAAAACCCTTCAGGCCTTCAATCAGGCAGCAATCACATCCTCCATCTTTCATGTCTTGCAGATAACCAGGCATTCGCTCACACACTGTACAACAAAAATCCCAAACTGAAGCAAGCAGTGGGAGAAGAACGATGGGGTGAGAAGGTCCAGAGGCCAGGTCATGGAGGAAGGGAGGCCAGTGGGAGGCTGGGCAACCAGGAGCAAGGATATCGGGGTTAATACACATGGTTCCGCTCACACTGTGGCAGGACCCTGTTCTACCTCCTCCAACACCAGTTTTCTACACCTCTGTCACCAAATATAGAACACCTCAAGCAGGTGGGAACACAGCTCTCACCTCAGTGGTAGGTTCCTACCTTTAACTTCTTTGAGTCTGTTTTCTCCAGGTGTGAGGATGGGGCCACAGGCTGGACGCTGCTCGTGGTGACTGTCTTCAGCTTCTCTAGGCCATTGCTCAGAGCGGTCGTCAGGCTGGACCTGTGCTGCTGCTTCTTCTCGCTGGAGACCTCTTGCACCGCAGCGCTGATGGGTTTCACTGGGTGAGGACTAAGGAGAACAAGGAGGTTGGACAGTTAACACCCTGCCGAGCTGGGGAGTGACGCGGCTGGCTCTCCCTATGGTTTTTATGGGGATGGGACCCACTTATCAAATTTAGTCAGCTCCACACAGCTAAATCCTCTGTGCCTGTGTTGCTCAAAGCTCACCTGCTTCAAGAAGAGAGAGGAGAGCCAGCGTCCTGCAGAGCAGGCAGCCCACAGCGCTTTCCGGCACTGTTGCCACCCAGAGACGAGATAAGGAGCCCCAGGACACATGTTCGGCCGAGATACAGAACAGGTCCCCAGTGCCCACACCTATGCTTCTCAGTCCACACTGAGAGGGCTGTGGGTCGAAGCTCCCGGCTGCCAGGTGTTGGCACAGCTGGGGGAAATTTAACCCAGGTCCAATGTAATTGGGGTCGCTACATCCACTGCCCAGAAGGGCATATTGCTGCCCAGGAGCCCCCAGATTAGTGCCTGGGGTTATCACTGATGCTTCAGGGATGCTCCTGGCCCACTGTGCATCAGTTCCTGCACTGCCTCAGCCCAAGAGCTGGGCTCCGCCTGCCTGGAAGACACCACAGAGTTTGTGCCCCTCCACTAGCCAAAAGGGAAGGCGAGGAGATGGTATCTGAATGCACCTTCTCCGTCACTTAAGGAGGAATTACATTTTCATTTATTTTTGCCTCACTCTTCACCCAAAAGATTGTTTCTGGGCTTAAACAAAGTGAGTTTGCTTTTCAGCGTGATGGAAAGAGAAGTGACCTGATGCTACCTTCCTGCAAGGAACGGGCAGACCCGTGCACCACACTCGGGATGCAAAGATCGTAAAATCTATCCCGGAGCTCTGCAAAGCCTCTGCACTCATCAGATGCAGCAGCCACCCTGCAAAGGGTGATAATCCCAACTGCTGTGCGTCCAAACGATGCTGCAGGGGAAGGGGGACACCTTGCTCGCAGGAGCTCTCAAGCAAGGCAGGCAAGCGCAGTCTCTCTTTACAAACGGGGACCTCAGGGTGTTAGTAGGACGGGTTGTGAGAGGAGGAATAACACCCACAGTCACTGTGTGAGCTGTTAGCCGGGCTGGGACAGACCCCTCTCAAGTCCAGCTCGTGCTGTAACCACTTGACTGTGCTTTATTTCCGTTTCGAAAGCAGAGCAGGTGGCTTTCAACCCTGCTCCAGGTCAGAGATGATGGCTGAGGCTGGGACAAAGGTAGCATGACATAAGGCATCAGGTGGATGGCCCAAGTCCTCAAGGCTGGTGTCCTCATGCCTTGTCAGTGGTGACGGGATCAGGATGTACCAAGCAATCTCCCCATTGTGCTGACAGGGCACGTCTAGAAGTCCTCTTCAACCACGATGATGCCTCCTGTCATCCATTTGCTAGGAGAGGACAGCAAAGGTAGCCACTGACCAGCGCCAACAAGCCAAAGAATCAACAACCCTTGTCAGAGCTGTCCAAGCACGTGGACAGAGGCAAGGGTTCCCGGACAGCTTGAAAGGATGGAGAGGGATCCCACAAATCTGAGTGGGAGTGCACTGACAGCGCCAGGGCTTGGAGAAGTTGCCGTTCTGCACGTCAGCCTCAAGCACTCTCCACCCTGGACTAAACCCCTCACCAGCAGAGCTGCAAACACCACGATACTGCGTTACAAGCGATCCAGCAGTTGTCCGTTTGGTATGACGTAAGATGGGGTGCGGGTGGACCGGACCAGAGGCCATGCACAGATCCTGAAGAATTGCTCATTCCCAAGTCCTTTAAAAAACAGAAGTAATGACTTTGCTTGCTTAAACTGCTGCTAGCCTCCTTCCTAGCCCAAAATGAGTGGGGTTCACTGCAGGGATATGGGGAAGACAGCTCTACTACCACTGTAGGACTTCTACGGTTCTTAAAACACAGTGTCTGGGAAGGAGAGCGGCTGGGGAGCCACCAGGACTGCTCGTCACAGCCAGATCTGAAGGCAGGAATCCCCAAATGCCACCGTCGCCTCATGCATCCCCACAGCATCCCCACAGCCAGTGCAAAGACTAAGACCAGAGTACGGCTGCAGAAGCAGGAGACTGACACCCCTAAGCAAGAGGTCTGCAGGGCACTGGCTGGCCGTCACGAACGCTCAAACCATTTTAAACCTCTGAAGGGGACCTCTTTTGGACCAAACTTACCAAGGCCACTCTACAGAATGAAAACCAGCAACAGCCTTGGGATGCCAGTGGGATCGCTTGGATGCATTTTGAAAGCAGGGGGACATTTCCCGCTGCAAGTCTGGTCGCAGGCAGCTTTCAGCCAGTGGGAACACATCAATTTCTGCAGAGCTGGAAAAGGTATTTAAAAAATAAAAACCAAAAAAATCATTATCCCATCTTTCCCGCTGAGAGGGTAGTGTGTGCAGGGCTCCTGCTGAGCAAAGCAGGGGCTCTGTCCCCTCGGCTTGTCACTCAGAGGTTCTGAAACCAGGAGGCATTCCTCCACCTGCATCCCGCCCCGGGATGGTCGGCACCGGGTACTTCCAGGGGAGCAGAGGTTACTTCACGTCTCATGGCCACATCTGAAGTCCTGATGGATCTGCTGAGAAGTGGGACCTGTTTCCATCCGCCGGTCGATGAATGTGAACTTCAGACTAGAATTAGTTGCTCACACCGACAGCCTGCCTAATCCAGTACTGCATCTCCAAGTGGACGTAGGTCTACGATGAAGCTTAATGCGTTCAAGATGAAACATCTCAGGATGACAGTGGCACCGCCCTGGCCCCTCTCTCTGAGCAAGCCTTGCTGTGTCACAGTTCAGCTTTCACCGATGATCCTGAGGTCATTGCTGAGCACAGCGGAAAACTGGGGAGATTCTCCTACCGCAACTTGGAAATTAAGTCTTTATCAACCCATTAAAATGCTTCTCACGGAGAACAAGACAACAAATCCAAGGAAATGAGTCTCTCGTGGGTAAGCTGCTGTGCCTGCAGCAGCACACAGCATCTGAGGGCCAGACCTCCGTGGAGAAAAGGGAATGACTGAACTAGGGATCAGGAACTCTTCTCCCAGGTCTATCTATGGATGTGGCAAGCCACTCCCTGAGCTCCGAGGGCTCCACAAGGAATACATTCAGATCACAAAGACTGGCACGTGATTTAACCTGAAACCTCGTTTTCAGAAGAGGATTCTGCTGCACTCCTGACGTTGGGAAGGCACAAAGCAGCGTGTGCCAATACCACCTCGGCACCTGTGACGTCCCCAATCCTGTCACCCCAGTCCTGACACGCTGCAATAGTTGCACATCTGAATTCCCGATCCATGGGTAAGGAGCTGCACAACTGCTGGGCTCCTCCAAGGCAGCGGAGTCCCCAGAGCACTGCCATGAGCTGTCCTATAGGTCCCACCCGTACCAGGGGGATGTGACCAGAGACACCTTCCCAGCAGTGAAGGCACCATCCCACCCTTCCCCAAAGAGCAGAAAGGGGAGCCCCCGTACACTTGAGTGTTGCAGCTGATGCTCCAAGCACCCACCTTACCCCAGCAGCAACAGTTTTGTTGGGCGAGAGCCCTCCCTCGCTGCAGGAGAGCCGGGAAGGGTGCTCTCCTGCACTTTGCAATCCCAACACATGCTCTTCTGGAGTCTGAATTCCCCAGTTGCATCTTCAAATTTGGCACACAAGAAGCTGTTCCAGGAGGGCACAACCGCCCAGCTCACTGTGACCAGGCGGTGCCCCAGCCAGACTAGGCGGGAGGCGCTGGTGTCACTCAGATATACAGGTCTACCACTTGACCTGCCATCTTGAACAAGATGATCAGCAGAGAGCCACTCTGGCCACCTGGGAAGAGACATGGGTCCCCATACTCAGTTTCCATCCCTCCCGAGGAGGGCACATAACCCCAGCACACCAGACTCTCAATAATCCACACCAGGTACTAGCTCCTCCTCTATCTGATGGAAGAGAAAGACACTTTGGACCCAGCTAAGCCTTAATGCCTGTTCTAATTTTGAAGTCTTTCCTTTTTTCTTCCACCTCGTTTCTACCGTATCTTTTCTTTGTCTGTGTGCCACTGATCAGCCTAATGGGAGATGATTCTAGGAAAGGCAAGCATCACCACGGGCACCCGGAAAAGGGCCTTTCCACCTTGCCTCTCTCCCCCTGTGACAATTAGTCACATCTCCCCAACCTTATAAAGTAGTTCAGATCCTCAGAGCCTTCCACAGAGACCTCAGTAACTCTTCAAAGCTTCTCGAATCACAGCAGCAAGCATCCAAAACATCCGCGTTTTACAGGTAGAGAAACCAGAGCAGAGATGTTCAAGGACTTCTCAGACGTGTCTCATGACAGAAGCCAGCACTGACATGACGACCAGCTCTTAGGTCCAAGCCCGCTTTCCTCCCACGAGCCAGTCAGCCCTTGGATGGAGGCACAGTCAAGCCCGAAGGTGACTGTGAGCACATACTATTGACAAAGAGAGCCCTGGGACTACACTTCTCTCATTGCCTAATTTTACCCTTTGGGATTGCAGGACACTTCTCTTTCCATGAAACATAACAAACCACCAAAAATTCAGGAGGTTTCTGTATACCTGCTATCTGCAAATTTTGAACAAGGCAATTTGTTGGAGGATGAATAATCCAATTAAGAATGCTTTGAGGATCTGGCCTCAATACAGAAGAAGAAAAAAGAAAATCAGCTAACAGACCCATCTCTTGTTGGTTTTTGCTCCCGAGGTCAGTTTGCACATCAAACGCACGCTCGAACCAAGGAGGGATCCCCATGCAGAAGGGCTGCAGCTCAGCTAAGTTCTGTTGTCCCCATCCTCCTGCCCTCTCTCTCCCCAGGGCCATGACCAACATTGTTCTTGGGCCAGTCGGGATTTTATCATTTCAGTGCTCCCATGAAGCTCCATTTGCCTTCTGTCGCAGAAGTGAGACTGATCAAATAAATCACTGCTGGAAGACCCAGATCCCCATGTAAACTCTAAGAGCTTGATCCTTGATACTCTGGGCAGACAGAGCCCATGACAATCCAGGCAGAGCAGGGGAAGGTGTACCAGGAAAACTAGACGAGCTGGAGGACATAGAGCAAGACTCCATGCCCTAAACTCAGCATCTTTCTCTGCTTCACGGCATTTCTACAAGCCCAAGACTGACCTGAGAGGAGGAACAGTCCCTTCTTTCCTCTGATGCACCGCCATGGTACCCCCCTTCCCATTCCCGTTATCCTTAAGGCTAAGTCCCAACGGGCATCTCGGCAGGAAGGAGGGGAGAACGGCATTTTGCCACCACCCTGGTGAAACTACTTTTTTTTTTTTTTTGCTATGGAGAGAAGAAGGTTTTTAGTACCTGACGGTCATTTAAAAAGGAAAGAAACCAAAGCTGAATTAATGAAAAGGGAAGGGGCAGTAGCTGCGCACATGCCATGAAGGAACTCATGAGAGCATTAATGGCTGGAAACTCGCCTGGCAGACATGGAAAAGGCACCTATTTTGCAAGCACAGGGAAGATGATGGAGCCAAAATTAGCATCGAGTGAAATGCGGATGCAATTCTGCTGTGGCTGAATTTTCAGCCGGGGCAGGTCTTGGATGCGTCAAACCGTTTGCCCCAGTTTAGGGCAAACACAGGACACCAGTGGCCATTCCCCACCGTGGTCCGAGAGCGCCAAGGCTTCAAGCTGTTCAAGCTGGACTCTCTGGGACCACGGGAAGGTGAGGGGAGAGAGGACCCGCAGCAACACATGGAGCGGCCTCCTTGGAGTCAGTGCAATCGTGAGCTGCTGACACTGAGCCGGGGTCCACTTATCAGCCCCCTGATAAGAGCAGAAGGGAGACAGGGTTCACCTCTACCAAATACACACCCTTCGCCTTCCCCGGAGAGTGCTCACCTGGTCATCTGCTGGAAAAAGGGCTTCTCAGCTGGCTGTGTCTCCCTGGGCAAAACCACGAGCGCTGAAGCTTGTGTGTCACCGGACTGCGGCAAAGGGCAGGGCTGGGCGGTTGCGCGGCTGGTCGCGGCAGGGACCCCGCTGCTCGCGGGGCACGCAACAGGGGAAGGGAAATCAAACTGTTTAGGGTTAGTTGCAGCCACAAGGAAAGGGGTGGAGAAGGCCAAGGGCTGGCTGTCATGCAGGAAAGGAGGCTTGCCCAGCGGGTCCCCGGGAAGACTAGCGGGCTGGAAGCCTTGCCCAAGGGCTTCCTCGTGGAGGTTGATGAAGCTGAAGCCTCCCTGATCAAGCCTTTCGGGCAGCACAGCTTGAACAGGGAGGGGGTCTGGTGCCTTCTCCACAAAGGGATTGCTTGGGGCATTTGGGCTGAGTGCCGGAGCAAAGGGATTTCTCGGGGCTGAAGCGTTCTGCTCGCACCTCTCCTCCACCCTATCTGGCTTCCAGAAATCAGCCTTCTTGAAGTCTATCCTGCTGTCTGCCGAGCATCGGCGCCACGGCCCCTCGGGCTCGCTGGCAGGGGGTCTGCCCTGGTCTGCCT
>NW_008824416.1:217978-218730 GCF_000699105.1 Pygoscelis adeliae | reverse complement strand
CCGGCCGCCGGCTCGTGCCGCCCCTCACCATCACCCCATGCCAGCTCCGGCTGGGGTGGACTCTCCCCACGCGCTAACCTTTGGGGTCGCACGGCTGGGCCGAGACCCGCAGGGTGACCGGCTGCCTCCTGCTCTTCCAGAGCCGTCCAGAAGATTTCCGGTTGGCCCAGGTCTAGCTTGGAAGGTGGGTTTAGTCCCGACATACTGAGCTCCTCAGGGAACGGCTCCTGTTTGGAGGCCGTGTCCCATTCGGCGCCGTCTGCGGCCCCCATCGGAGGAGATAAACCTGGCTGGCTCCAGCTCTCCTTAGCAGCCGACTGGCCTAATCCGTCTAGGGAGAACTTCGATGGGCAAGTCTCGAACTGCTCAGCCGCATCTGTCTTGTTTATCTCTGACCAGTCTTCCCCCAAAGAGGTGTTCCCTTTTGCCAGCTCGCTAGCTCTCGCCTCCGAATTAGCTGCTGAGTCTGCAGCGGCAGATTCGGCATCCTCAGAGACCAGGAACTCGCTCCCGGCTTCAGGTATGTCCATTCCCAGTGCGGGCGGGCTGGGAGACGCTGGGACAGAGGGCTCGCTGCTCAGACGGCTCCTCGGCAGCTCCATGTCTGCCTTCGGGCCCTCCACGTCTTCCCATCGCTCTTCACTGCCTCGCTGCCTCGGCTGCGGGTTGCAAGCATCCTCCTCTTCACCGTCCCCTCCACCGCCCGTGGCTGCAAACCACCTCGGAGGTTTGGGGGGCGGCGCGGCCACGCC
>NW_008824416.1:215434-217713 GCF_000699105.1 Pygoscelis adeliae | reverse complement strand
GCTGCCACATCGGCGAGCACCCGCGGGGGCACGGCCGCCATGTTGCTGTCTGATGGGGTTTCGGAGACGGGTTCAGGGGCCAAGGTGCTTCTGGGCAACACACAAGCGGCGGCGCGAGATCCACTCTTCGCTTCGAAGGCGCCTTCGCTGAGGAAGGCTGGCCGCGGGCCAAACGTGCTCTCCTGACCCACGCGCTCCTGCTCAGCCACACTTTGGGTGCTCTCTGACAGGTCAGGAGCGGTTTCAGTGGCTATGGTCATCCATCCGTTTGTCCCTGCACTAGAGGGTTCCTCCTCGTTACTGTCCCCTTCCTCCCTAGCACTATTTTCAGCAGTTAGTGGTGTTGAAGCCTCTTTTTCCCCCGGATTTCCTGATGCAAACGCAGCTGTCCAAACTGTAGGCGTGCTGCTTTTCCTCCTCCTTCCCATCGACCCCGCAGACACAGGGCTCAGCACATCCTCTATCACGGTCGCTTCCTGGGTTGTGCTCACCAAGTTTGCCCCCACATCTAAACCGGAAAAATTTGTCCAAGACCGTAGAGCCGTGGGCATTTCACTGCCGATCTGTGAATCAGCCTTTTCAACTACCTTCGTCCCCTTCTCGCGAGCCGGCTCGGCTGATCTTTCCGTTGGGCTGGCTGCATCGGGATCATCGATGAAAGCCATGCCCTCCGCTGCCACCGAAGCGAAGAAGTTCTCCTTCTTCAGTTCTGGTTTGAGCCTGCTGGTCGCAAAGGCATCGAAGGTATCGTCCCACTCCGAGAGGGGAGGAGGGACGGCGGGTTTCTCGTCTGGAGGAGGAAGGTCTCCTTGGGACGGGGGAGTAGTTTCTGGCACGGGGACACAAACGCTTTTGGCTGGAGACTCCCTCTCCGGGTCTTTATGTCTTAGGGAGGCAGAGGGACTGCAATCCTCAGAGGAATAAAAGCTCCCAGCGACCTCTGTTGAAGCATGCGGCCCAGACGGGAAACTAGAGAAAAAGTGAGTAGGTGAAGGAGAATTTAGTACCTGGTCAGCGAGGAGGTCCTCAAAGAAGGGATTGCTCTGCAGGGAGTTGAGGAATGGGTTGGTAGGGGACAAGCATCCGGACTGACTGTCTCCAATAGCGGGAGAGAGGTTAGCGCTTGGCATGCTAGCGAGGTGGGCTACAGCGGCAGGAGGAAACTGGGCAGGGGAGCAGGGAGGAAAATGAGAAGGAGCATCTGAGCTGGTTTCTACCTGAGGAGACACTTCCAGGCTGTGGAGGGAAGACAAAACAGTCCTCCTGGTTAATGCCGTGACAGTGCTGTAAGCATACACCACACACACTACAAACGCTTCGGTTCAAAGCAATGCAATGATCAAATACATACTCGTCTCTCTTGTTAGGCAGAGCAATGATTATGGAGTCAAGGCATGGAAAGGGCATGCACGACAAAAAGGAAAGGGCAGCCCTTCTTCTAGAACAGTCCTCCAAATTTCCCCTTTCTGCCTTAGCAAGCCCTAAGACTCAGGAGCCTGAGAGGTTTTTCCCACCTCCTGCGGCCCAAGGACTCAGCTCATTTTTTTTGTCCCAATGCTGATGCGTACCCAGGGCAGGCTGCCCACGAGGAGCCGGGCTGGGCTCTCGGATCAGGATTACTTGAGCCAGTAAGAGCACGCAGGAGTGAGTCTTCCCCAGTTTACCCCAGTGCCTCGTTACTTGTTTGGCAACATATCGGGACGGCAGCGGATGTGGTGCTCCCTCTCGCACAGGAGGGATGGTAGCGTGGCTGCGGGCAGCCAAGGAACACGAGCCGAGCAGGAGGGAGCACGTGGCCAGGATGTGGTCCAGGCTCCACTCTTGACTCTGCCCAGCCTCTCCGCATGCCCTTCGTCACGTCGCTTCTGGCCTGAGGTCCCGAGATGCCTGAACCCCCAACAGGGGACCCCCGAGGAGGAAGGGGTTCAGCACAGCTCGAATTCGGACTGTCAAACTCCTCCTGCACCTCGCCCTGAGTCAGGCGGCCAGTTCTTTGCTGCCTTTTCAAGAGGGACTACACTGACCTTTCCTTGGGATTTCATTGATCTTCCTTCGGGAACTCCTCCAGCAATGAGCATCACCACCCCCGTGGAAGCCTTGCCAGGCCGGGGCTGGCCGTCTTGGAGGTTTTCACATCACAAAGGGTGCAGTGTGGACCCCCCGTGCCCCAGCCGGTGCTCCGACTGCTGCGCTCCCCTCCTCCTGAGCCCCCAACCCCTTGAGTCACCCCTGCCAGGAGCAATCCCGTCCCCAGGATGGGGGCACCTGGCCCCGGCACA
>NW_008824416.1:212265-215406 GCF_000699105.1 Pygoscelis adeliae | reverse complement strand
GGCCGCGACAGCTGAGCTTCAAAGAGACCCCAGTCTTGGTTTGGGAGAAATATGGACATCGATCAGCCAGCACTGGGCATATCAAAGTTTCACGAGGAATGAATATAGAGTAATTGCTTTGCCAATACGCACGGGGTATGTCCAGCCCTGGGGCTACATCACGGTATTTCCCTGCCTCACCTGAGCTGCTGGTAGGGATCACAGGCGGCACTGGAAGATCACGGTCAACGCACTGTCAAATGGCAAAGTTGCTTGGACAACTATTTTCATCTGTTATGGATGCACAAAAAGCCTTAGACACATTTTAAAGCGCAAAAATGCCATCTTGAGGCAAAAGTTAACGATGTGTGAAGGTGCAGTCAGCATTGGTTGCATTTAAAGCAGGCAGGGTTACGTGCTGGCAGCACGCCTTGGACCATGAGCGATGCACGGACGGGCAGGAGCCCGTGCACACTGCAGCAGTGGGGTAGGACCCACTTCTCCCCACTCCCGGCAGCTTCGAAACACCCCTCACGCATCATTTTCTGTGCGGCTACCTTGGAAAGGTGCCTATTCATGCAATCAATGCCACCAAAGTCCCCTCGTCCCAGTTTTTAGGTAGGCAACACACACATAAAGCAGCCGAGTGCCACAGGCTCAACTCCAGCACCCATCAGACACTACGCCAGATACTATTTAGCAGAACTAGTAATTCAGGCACAAAAAAAGCCTCGAAACCTTCATTTCCACTCAAACCTGCAGCTCACTTGGTGCTGCGGGCAGAGACAGCTCGTGGGTGCCCTCTCCTGCTGTCACTAAGCAGCAGTGGTGGCCGTGGCACTGCTGCCCATTCCCATCCCCGCACAGCCTGGCCGTGCTCCGCCGCGTCTCCACGTCCTCTCCCCACTCGGACCACCGGTGTGTAGCAGGGTGGAAAACCCACCGCAGGCAGCCGGGCATGCACCTCTGCAGAAGATAACTCTGAGCAGCCCAGCTCTCCCTGGGTGTTTTAAGCTCTCAGCGAGCACAGAAAACCTCCAGGAGAAGTGATGGGAGAAGCTGATGGCCCTTTAGGCACAACCCCCCCCTGAGAGACCGGCAGCCGCTCTCTGCTTGGGAGCCAACCTCTCCGGTCATGCTGTGACCTGGGGACCGGCATGCGGTTGGGGTGCTCTGCATCTGAACCCTACCTCCAGCACAAGACCCACTCCGGACCATCCACAGGGCATCCCTGCTGTTCTGTAAAAGACCATCCATGAGGCAGCAGCGGCGCAGCACGACAGCGTTTGCGCAAGGACACAGGGCGGCCCACCTCTCCCCAGCTCTCTGTCACCGCTATCTGGTGCTTGCCATCCCGAAGGTCTCGAGGCTATGGCTCGTACTGACAAGAGTCTCTCAATTCTTCTGGTTTTCTGAATGCAGAAGGTGCCGACAAATGCTTGCAGCTGCTGGGGGGCTCCATGCTCCTCAGCTGAACACACACGCTGGAGCACAGGGTCCTGTTCACTGCCACTTGCTGCAAATTGACCTTTTTCCCTAATCACCCTCAAATTTTAAGCTCTCCAGAAGAGGAGCACAGCTGCCCGCGACCCAAGGTCCAGCTGGGTGAGTTCACAAGATCCACAAATGGGTTTTATCTGTGGTGGAACAGGGCAAAACACAGCAAATTCTCCTTTCCAGCTGGAAAGGGAAGGTGGCAAGGTCCAACCTGAAACACCATGATCTCAAGGTGGCTGCAAACGGCACACACCGCTGCCTTACCTCTGCTCGCTCCTGCGATTGCTCCTTCTTGCTGGCACTGGCTTTAACGTTTTTGGTCCAGATTAAGATCCCTCATTTGTGATTCTGCTTTAACAGTATCTAGTGCTGAGTAAGAGCAACCGAGGCCTGATCCTGCCAGCTCTGCTGGGCTCTAGCACTAAATGGCTACAGAGCATTAATCAGCTTCGGGCTCCTAATGAGTGCTCGCTGCTAACGACCTTCACAGCTGCCAGAAGACTGAGTGGTTGAAGTTCCTTCCCCAGGAGATGGCTGGTGCCAGAGCAGCCCCTCACCCAGGCAGACATGATGGGCAGTGCCCTGAATTGCGCTGATCCCCACCCGCACAGGTGGAGGAACAGCTTCAAGGTCTCTTCAAACCCACCCAAGATGACCCTGTCTTCCTTCCCCGAGTCATGATGGGGCTCACGGGGTGCTGGACCTGCTGAGAAAGAGCAGTTCTCGGCCACGCCAGCAAGCTGGTCCCAGCCCCGAGCGTGTTGCCTGTGCGGTCCAGGCCACCAGGAATCGGGATGGTGCTTTCAGCAAGCCCCTGATTGCCCCATGCCCGCCGTGACCTACACATCAGTGTCAGGGTGCAGCAAAATGAAGGCTGCACTTTGCCTGGGAAACAAGGTGGGTGAACATGAATCTTTTCTTGGAGGGAAGGAAACCAGAGCGATGTAGCTTGTGGCTCCGGCGCAGGAGGACCCAAATTTCTCCCCTGCCAGGCAGTGGTCCCGTATCAGCCTCCCCCAACATGTGCTGCCCAAGCCAAGCTAAAGATATAAAGACAGAACTTAAATCCAGCTTTTTATGTCGGATTCCGGTTTTCCTCCTCCAAAACCCCCTACTGAAGTTTCCTTTCCACTTTTTCCGGGGCTTGCTCAGGGGCTGCACAAACCGCTCTCAGCCGCCAACTCCTGGCAGCAGAGCCCGCGTCTTTCCCCTGGGTTTTCAAAGCACCGATTGCACCATCACCATTCAACCCCTTTCCTTGGGACGAGCATCCCGTTTTGGTTACCAGCCTGGCGCTGGCAGCAGACCTGCTCTCCCCGTGAATAACCCACCCCACAAAAAGCCCCGATTCCCCTCTCTGATGAAGGATGCTGGAAGTGCTCAGCAAAACAAGGAGCCGAGAACGGTGTATTCCTCTAGAGGGAAACCTCCGCTTGCAGCAGCCTGATTGAAGATCTTTGCTGCATTGAAACGCTGACTCACCCTCCTCCTCCTGTACCCCAGCACACAGCTCCACCAGCCAAAATAAATAGCGGGTACCTTTCTGCCCTCATTTATTTGTTTGGCAGCACTTCAGAGACGTGTCTGAGCTTCTCAGCAGAAAAAATAAAATAAAACAAAATATTGCTGAGCAACCCCCTGATGAATAGTCTGTTTGAAACAGCT
>NW_008824416.1:208035-212244 GCF_000699105.1 Pygoscelis adeliae | reverse complement strand
ACAGATCGCAGCCTGAATTTCAGGCTGAAGGCAGCCGTCCCAGCTCCGCAGTCACAGAGCACCATCCCCAGCCATCGCAGCCCATCTGCAAGAGGGTGGGTAACTCTGCACTGTGAAGATAAAGAAGACAGCACATGCGCTGAAAAAGCAGGGGTTTGGGGAGGGCAGGGCTCAAATCCAGCCATAATGTGCTGAGGTTAAGAGCTGCGCTGAAGCTCAAGTGGAAAATCCCTCCTAGGAGGGCTGGATCCAGGGGAGCGCCGCGCCCCTGCCACTCACAAGCTGCTTTCTGCCCCGTTTCCCTGTAGACAAGCACGCAGCCGGGGCTCGCTGTCAGCGAGCCGGGGAAGGTGGAAAACCAGCAGGCCTGGGGTGCCAGAGGCCCCAGCGGCAGCTTCAAAGCCTGGCAGGGATCAGGAATTCCCTCCCACCAGCATGAGCAAGGCTGGCACGGCAGGATTTGCGCAGAAGGGGGTTGGGAAAAGATGGGTACAGCAGCCCGGGACATTTTTGTACGGGGTGGGAACCCAAATGAGGAGGAGTCAGAGAAAATATGCGAATGCTGCTTTTAAATAGCAATTTTGGAGGTGAGAGCAAGGGGTTTAGCTATCTGTGCAATAACCACTTTGGTTTCCTCTTGGTCCTCAACTGCCCGTCATCCCAATTAAAACGGACAAGTCCTGCTTTATAGACACTTGCCCCAAAACCACAGGAATAAAAAAAAAAATAGCAGAGATAGGATCTGGGCAGTAGGAGCCCAAGTAGATGCAAAGTGCTAACCCCAATACCCACTTTAGGGGTGGAAGCGGGGCTGTGCTCTACCTGGACAGCCACAAAGCAGATTTGTTTCACCAGGGCTGAGCTGGTGCCAGCTTAGGATCCGATTCACCATCCTGCTTCATGTCCATCCCTGGGAAACGCGGGCTCAGGAGGCAAAAGGAAGGCAGAGGCATTTTAAGAGCCATTTTTCACCCTTGCAGGCTCCCTGCACCCCTCGTGCCAGAGGGAAAACGTCCAGCTCCATCCCTGATGATTTTTACCCTGTGACTGATCCAATACGGGCGTGCAGTTTTGCAGCTCGCGTGGATACGAGACCTGTGCCAGAGATGTGACCCTGACGGCTCTCGCGATGGACTCATCCGCAGCGTCACCGTTATCCGTGACGCCCTGGTTCTCACGACACGGTGCTCCTCTTCATCAAACTCCGCAGCCTCCCAGGTTCTGCTCTGAAAGTCCCCGTTAACGGTGCTTTGGAGGGGGCTGTCGCACACGTCAGCGTTCAAGCCCACCGACAAGCTCTCCTGGTCCACCTGCGCCACTCCCCACTGCCAGCCCGTCCGAGGAGTGTGCTCCAATCATTCAAAACCTTCTTCCCATTTCCAGCACTTAGGAAATGTACTTTTAGGAGTACATGACGAAGAGTGAGGAATTTGAGTCAATGTTTGGCCTCACTGCTGGATACAAGGGTATGGACTATGGAAAGAGGAGTGGCAACCAAGGTGGGGAGTGATTTTACATTTTCCCCCCCATGAAAGCAGCGACAGAGGGAAGGGGCTTTAACCTGCAAACGGCACTAATGCAATTATTTTTACAAGAGAGAGCACAATTTGTCTTTCTTTCCTACTGCCAAGCATGAGATGCAGCCTCATTTTATCATCCCGATTCACGCTGCAGGAAGCAGGACCTGTGGAGCTCTGATAACATTGTAGGAAAGCCTGAAAATAGTTAAACCAATTGTTTTAGCCCCAGGCCTTGCTTCAAATAAACCTGCTGAGCTTCTTCCTTACATACAACCCTTGACCACACAACCTTAAAAACAACAAACCCCAAACAGTCTTTTATTCAGGTCTCCAAAGAGCAAACACTATCTTCCTACTGCTTCCATTCAAGCCAGTATCAAAGCCCGGTAGCCGCCAGGGATTAGCAAAGCCGGGGCAGAAAGGCACAGCCTTTGGGACCTGCTTCCCCGTCAAGAGTCAGCGAACAAACGTGTAGATAAGGGCTGAAGGCAGAAATGTCCAGCCCTCTCCCTGGGTAAGAGAGCGGGCAGGTTTGCAGCTCGCGGGGCAGCGCCAGCTCACACGCACTTGCCAATGGGTCAGCAAAACCCGCCCACAACGGAACAGAAAACCTTTTTATAAAGCTGAAGTTAAAACCAGCAGAAAGTCAGTGGCTTCCTTATTTTAGAAAGGGTGTGGTTTTGCAAGAGCAAGTGGTTAAAGACAAGCTGTGCCAAACTTGTCTTAGCTGCAGGCTAATTTAAACCTTAACTGTAAAGCATCTTTCTAATTACAGACCTTTTAACTAATTACAGGTTGAGCTTTTTGGTCTTGCAAAGGTGACTGCTTTTGATGCTCTCTCCCCACGTTCAGCTCCGGATGAAACTTGACCTATCCACGGTGGGAAAAAAGGTGAGGAGACGCTGCTTGCTCAGCTGATAGGAGCCGCAAAGCTGAAGCTTCCAGAATCAGGAGAGCGGGAAGGAAAAAATCCTTCCTGCAGATAAGTCAAAGACGTAAAACTGCTCGATTCAGAGGCTGGTTCTCTCTACAAAGCAAAGGTTAATCCGTCTTCAGCTCTAGCGTTTACACTGGTAACTGAATAGCTCCTCCAGATGCAGACGGACATCCATAAAACACCCACAGATAAGCACTGCTAACTTTTCAATCGCACACTTGAGGGACCACACGCATTTGATTGTCACAACACAGATGGCACCAGACCGTACGGTCAACCTGACACTATCGAGACCTAATAAACTCTTCAACAGCTTTGACTTGAATCAGTAGCATGGTCCACAAGGTCGTTCAGCGTAAGGAAGGAGAATAAAATCAGAAAAGTTAAGAGTTCTGTATAATTAGAATAAGTATTGACGTTGTAATTAATGGTCAGAAAAAATGAAGAACCAGGAAAGCCAGACTAGAGAGAGTCCCTCCCCCTGTGATGACGGAAAGGCCATTTTTGCATCAAATTAGACTCGGTCACCATCTCCCACTGCCCAGCCTGGGCTATATGCTAGGACAAACGCTTCTTGTAATGTTCCCCAAAGGCGTTCATCTACCCCGGTCCCCAAAGCCCCAGACGCTGGGTTTCCCCCTCCCAGCCAGGCAGCTCTAGCACTTCAACATCCTCCACAAGAGACTTCTCCTAATGACTACCTTAAATCTCCCTTGATACAGTTTAAGCTCATTACTTCCCATTTTCAAATTGCAAACCGCAATTAAAGCCCATTCAGATGCTTATAAATGCCCCAAAAGGGGCCCCTATGAATCTGTTCCCTCCAGCCCGCGCTGCTTCAAGGCAATTCCTATTTTTGGGAGAGAAAACCCCAGCCAGAGGAGCTGCTGCCGCACGGCTCATCCAGGTTTCTCCCTACAAGACAGACGTCTGCGGACAGGGTCCTCGGCATGCCATGGCAAACTGACTCTAAGCAAAGCTTAGCTTCAGCTTAGCTTGAAACGAAACTGTGAGCACTGAAGTAGATAAAAAACCAAAACACAGAGTGAAAACCCTCTGGGAGAGGAATAACGCTGGGAATGGGTCCAGCAGCTGTCATCCGAAAAAAGGCAGAGGGTTGTTAGAAACCAGCAGTGTTTAAGGGCACCTCTGCCCTCGCAGCGATTATCCTCTGGGTTGGATGCTACAGGCGTTCGGGAGCCGATTTACAGCCGGATCGGACACCCTTGCCTTGAAGGCAGCAGCATCCATCAGAGGAGTGGGGCAGGCACGGCGCACACATCAGGTTGTAACGCACGGCCCGTGTCGGCCTCCTTCCTAGAACTGCAAAGCAGGAGGAAACCCGCAGGTTTCTCACCCCTTTATCGAGGAAAAGGCTCCAGAGGGAGATGCAGAGCGCATCTCCCATCCCATCACACCCGTACGTCGTAGGCTCACAGTACTTTGCTGGCTGGCTCAGGCAGCTTGTGGAGTCACCGCCTGAATACAGTAGGATTTTTTTATGGGTTTATTTTTCATACTGTATCTTTTCTATTCTAGGACTTAAATCAAACAGTAGGTTTATTATCGCAAAATGAAAAAAAAATTAAAAGAACAATCTTGAGTGGTAATATTCTGCCCTTCTTCAATCACAGCGTTCAGAGACCTGAATCCATTAGTCTCATCCAGAAACAAACCTTGCACGGGGATGTGACACCAAGTAACTACTGGGGTTTCAAGTCTCCTGGAAATGAAAGACCCGTACGCAGGAAT
>NW_008824416.1:207022-208017 GCF_000699105.1 Pygoscelis adeliae | reverse complement strand
TCACATTCATTTCTCCTGCTGCCGGAGCAGCTCGAGGACTGAGAGCCCACGTCCTGCCTGGTCCTTCCGTTCCCCATCGCCTCCCCCGTGCGAGCCGGGCTTCGCTCCCCAACAAAAGGCTTCGGGGGGAAAAGAGCTCCAGGCCCTGCGAGATGGGATATTCGTGACTCAGGGGAGCAGCTCCCCGCCTGCCTCGGTGTCCCCAGCTCTGCCCGTGCAGCTGGGAGCACTGGCAGCGGGCAGGACCGAGCCTTACCAGCCCTTGCGGCTCCTCTCCCATCCTCGCACCGACAGCACATGGTCCTCTCAAGGGACCGCGTGTGGCAGGCAGGACAAGGACACATGGCCTTCGGTCCTTGAGAAGGGGGGCGGCAGCACGCTCTTGCCTCCCGTTGGCCTTAAAGATCACTACGAGCACAGCATCTTCTTGTGGGGTGAGAAGAGGAGGACATTTGGGGCTGCCCCTGTTCTGAAGCCGCATTGAGCCATGTGCTCACCCCCTCACTTATGTCTGAGGAGCACTTTAAAAGCAGTTTAACCCGTGTGGGAATCTGGTTAGGTTGAATAAACCATGAGCCTCATTAAAGGAGGCTTAGACTGAATTAAAACCCTTCTGCTTAATAAATTAGGTTAAAGTCAGCCCAGATTAGAAAATCCCTATAATAAATCAACCCTGTAGATTCAACCAGCTCTCAACTGCTAGTTATCTTCCCTGGCTGCTTTTAACCCCGTTTTCTCCCTCTTACTGAGCAATGATAACCGCACTGGGCTCTCGGTCGACCTCTGGACCGCCAGCTCACCTGCCAGGGGCTACAGGGATGGACGGGGGTGACACACTGTCACGATAAAGCCCGCACAGAAACAGCACGAACACCACGTTTTGTGTGCCACAAATACAGTGCTGAGGATTTGGAGGGATGAATCATCACGCGAAGCAAGAACAATTAGAGATTCATAATCGGGAGGAGGGAAGGCTGGGGTGGGATGAGAAAGGG
>NW_008824416.1:196471-206985 GCF_000699105.1 Pygoscelis adeliae | reverse complement strand
TAGTTACTTCAGAAATATTAATATCTCGAGTTACCAAAGTACCGCACCCCCAGGCCAGACCAGCGACGTAGAGGGGGTGCGATGTTAATAAAAAAATGTGATTGCGTGTCAGTATGTCCCGCATCCTACACTGACTGCCAGGGAAGGTTTTTTAGCTAATTAAAGGATAACGATCCTTTACTTTGAGGCCACAGAAATACTTGGCATGACCACGCTGAGCCTCACCTCTGCAGAGGGAAATGTCTCCCTCTCCATGAAGGGGATCCCTCCCTTCCCCAAGCGGGAAACACGGCCCGGGAGGGCAAATGGAATTGGTTTGTGGCAGAAGCCAGGGAAGGATCCAGGAAAAATCACCCTCCCTTTGAGACATTTAAGACCAAGGAAGCATTTCCCTCGCTATCATCTTGTCTGAGCAATGGGGACTGGTCCTCCGCTGATGCTGGAGAGCATTAAACCACGCAGCCGTTGAAGACGGGAGGCTGGGGCAGCTAGTTAATGGCCTAGACATCAACACACCCGTTTCACTGACCTGGGTTTCTGAGGGGACTCTTTGGGCTCCTTTGAACTGAACCAGCCGCTGGTTTTATTCCTCTCATCTCCCCCTGCCGTCGCGTGGACGGACGAGTCGTGGGAGAATCCCACTTTCTCCCCCTGGCCTTTGCTCCCCACGTCACTCTTGTTGCCCCCGTGGTGGAAGAGGCCGCCCTTCCCCTTCTTGTCTTCCTTCCTCGTTTCCTCGGGTTGTTTGTCCTTCGTCGTTTCCGTGGAGAAGACCATGGGTGTTGCAGCTTGAGTCGGCTTGTTCTCTAAGCGACTGTTTTCTTCCATCTTGGCTCTGCCCAGATGGTTACTGAGAGTGACGGCTTTCGTGGAGACCTTGAGCTCTTCTTGCAAGGCTAAGCTGGGAGGAGAGGGGATGAACCTGGGCTCGTCTCTCTGCTGTGTCCTCTCAAAGCTGCTGACCCCCCAAGGCACCTCGTGGGAGTCGGGATGGAGGGGAGTGAAGCCGAAGCCCTCCTCCTGCCGTCTGGGGACGCTGGGCACGGACAGCGGCGCAGAGCTCTGCGGGACAGACACGGGGCTCTTTGGTGCAGGTTCATCGCTGTAAACGTGGCTCCCGTTGATGCAGAGGGAAGACCGGGACACGGGATCGTTCTTTGGCTTCAGGCTTTGGATTGCTTTGGGCTCCAGGACCGGGCTGACTTGGGAGACATCATCACTGAATGCTCTCTTGTGGGTCAGCTTTGGAGATGGCAAGTAGTCTTTCACTGGGGGGAAATAAAACACAAAATGGAGGTGAGGCCATCTGAATAACAGGCACAGGTACGACAAGCATTGTTATCTTCTACTTGCAAACACTGAAGAGATCTGTGAAATCATACCGGCTTCCTCGCTCCCAGGCTCTACCGGATTACAATCAAATCACTAGAAATGCAAAGCACAGGTCACAAGTACGTGGCTATACAGGCTATATGATATTCTCCCCAAGCACATCACCTCCCACTGCAGGATCCGGAGAGGAGTCTCTGTAAGACGACAAACCCCTTGTCTGAGAGGATCTGAGATCAATAATAAATGCAAGAAACTACCCAGAAGCTACTTAAAGGGCTTATGCTTCCATGTGATTTAAGAGTTTGCGTTGAATAAAAGACGACGAGCCCCCGAGCTCCGCTCTGACAGGCCAGGCTGCTGCTGTGCGTGATATAAGCCAGGAGGGTCCAGCGCCTGCTTCTCCCTCCCACTGCCTGACCCTGTGGCTACTGCTAACTCTCAGCAGATTTTTGGGGTTACGTGGAGAGCCCGGTGAGGAGGACTGCCTGGACTTGAGGTGACACGCAGCTGCTCTCCCATTCTAGACGGAGATGCTGTCTCCTTCACCACGACACGAGGATGACGGGGCCAGACCGGTGCCTCCGCTCGCTCCCCGGCCACGCACGGGAACGTCACCCAGCAGAAACCGAGAAGCATCATGTGGGTGGCTTCACCAGCACAGTGAGAAGCAGCACGTACCCAGGGACTCCCACCCAATATGGGAATTTGCTGTCTCCAGCCAATTAAGCCATTTAATTACATATTTTGTTTTCAAGGGACGGCAAGAATTAATTCACTACAAGGGCCTTTTTTGTTTGCAAATCGCCGCTCTCCGAGCGCCAAGAGCTCAGATTGCTTTAATCACCAGGAACCGGTCACTGTTTCAGCTTTGCCTCCAAGCCGGAGGCGTCTCATTAGACAGCCGGGCAGCAGCGCAGCAGTAACGTGCTCTGCTTCGCCCAGCCCTCTCCCAGGGGCTTACTGCTACGAGTCAGTGTTAGCGACCCGCTTTTAGGGGGCAGAGCAGAAACGGTCCTAAAGAACCCTCGTGGTGCGCTGCAGGGAGCACATGCAGCATCAACCTAAGTCAGGCTGTTCATACACAGGCTCAGCATGAAAAGCAAAATCTTAGATGTCTCCCCCAGTTCTGGTAAGCACGTTACTGCCAGCACGCAGAAGGTCTCGGAGGGTTTGTGCAGGACGCCGCTTCTTAGGTGAGCAGTTAGTTAACAGATTTGCAGGAAAGCCTCAACAGTCCCTTACAAAGAAAAGAAAGGGGAAAAAAGTGGTGGTGGGGGGAGGATTAAAACCGTTATCCTCTTACCAGAGCGCTCCGTGGACAGACTGCTGTGTCTGCTCGGGGATTTGGTTACCTCGGGAACATTTGCAGCCAAGCCCAGGCTGGCAGAAGAGATGGTGCTGTCGGATCCCAGGGAGGTGTTGGATTGCGTCAGGGATGACTTGCGCAGCTTGTTCTTCAAGAAGAAGCCCTTGACTTTGGACTTCTTGCCCCCAATGTCGTAGTCATCCTCCATGTCGAGGGCGCCCATGCTGCTGGGGATGATGGCAGAAGCCGACTCCAAGTCGTATTTCTTCTTGCCTTTCATCTTGTCCTTCAGCTTGCCGAAGGGCGACCGCGGCTTGTCCTTCATGGACAGGTCGAACATGCTGGCCGTGAGGTTGTTGCGCGTAAACTGGATGCTCACCAGGATCTCACCACGCTCCTTCTCCTTCTTCCCAGCCTTGGAGTGTAGCTTGTGCCACCTGGAGCCAGAGAGGGAAGAAAAGGAGAGGCCCCTCCGTCATTTCCAAGAGCCACAAGCCAGGAAGACCTTGGGGAGGATGCTGCTGGGTGGGAGCTAGCACAAGCGCCCCAGAAGTCACCTAAGACCTGAGTCAGAGACACGCAAACACCAAGCGTGGAGGTGTCGCACGGAACCAGACTTCTCCCTGAACCACAGTGGCTTTGCAAGAGCTCTGTCTCCATCCCTGTCCTAAAGCACTTCCACTAAATAACCTGGCAAACACCACCTCGCTCACCCCGGCGTCAGATACCGCCGTGAGTTTCAGGGGAAAGTTACCGGTGGCCAAATTTTTGTATGGTCAGTTGATACGTTGCTGTGAGCCCATGTTTAAAAAAAGACGGTGCTTTGTGCTTGGGTTTTAAATATTGAAGAGCCAGTGACTCAGAACAAATCCTTTCAAGTCAGAGACAGTACCGTAATGGCAAAGGCACTCAACAACATTCATTAAAATAACTTTATGCTAGACCTTCCATGCCTCACCCTAAATAAAGATGCTGAAGTTTGCCGAGAAGTGTCCTTGCATCAAGCATTTAGAGGTTGTTGCATCCCAAGAGCCCTTTAAGGGCAGGAGGAGCTGCCGTGCAGCACCTACCCTACCCAACCCTACCCTACCCAGGTTCCTGGATTTTTGGGAAATATCTGCATCCCCACAGCCTGCCGATGGCAATCTCCAGCCTGTGGTACAGCTTTGGGATCTGTGATGACCTGATGTGACCGGTGACGGTGGAGGATGCAGCAAACCTATACGCCCATCACCTTCCCCTCCTCCAAATCCCTCAATTCTGCTGAAATGTCTGTAAAATTTGAGGCAGCCAGAAGCCTGAGCCGAGGAGGGAAAAGGACTTTATTTTAACACCCCTCGTGCCGGTCACCAAAGCCCAGCACCACGCCGCTGGGGCTGGTGAGAGCTCCCAAAGGAGCTATTGGCCATATCCACCAGCGCAAAAGCTTCAACCAGCTCCACAGCAGGTTACTGGGGGATGCTCCCCACTGCTCTGCCCCAGACAAAACCCATAACACAGACTTTGCTCCACAGCTTTGCACACAGAGATGGAAGGAGCATGGGAAAAGCCTCCAAAACATTCACTGCAGAAGGGAAAAAACCCTCCCAACCTCCATTTAGGGCCCAATCCTTCCACAGGGAACAGCCTGTGCACTGGCAGGGCATGGAGCGACCCCTGGTATGCGATGGGAGAGGGGACTTGCCTCCTGCCAGCTGGAACGAACGATGGGTGAGAGGACACCAAAGAGGAATGCCTGGAGAAACCTTCTAGTTCTCCAGTTCACAGCGGTACCACGCTCAGACGGGGCAGCACGGAACACGGGCCACAAGGGAACCATTTCTTCCCCAAAACCGCTGCCGACCCAGCGGGCCTTCGCCCCCTTCTCCTCCAGCGAGATGCCCCGTCTTTGTGCCCTGGTTCCAGGTGCCGCTTCCCAGGGCGGCTGCAGCAGGACGAGCGGGTCTGCAGCACAGCCGCTGCCCTGGCAGCTCTGATCCCTCCCGGATCAAAGTATTAAAATTCCCCTTAACAAGGCGCAAGGAAATCTGTAGGTTCAGGACAGACCCTCTTTCTCCGTGACACGCTTCACTGGCGAAACACGCAGCAACAGGAGGTGGAAGAAATTTCTAGACCTGGGTTAACAATTTCCCATTGATTTCCCGGAAAATAAAAATCCCGGTGGTGTTTTCCACCCACTCGAAAAGTAAAGTCACTGAAAAGAAAAAAAAAAAGGGGGAAGGAAAATGTGAAGGGATGGAGATGGGTGTGACCATGCTGAAATCACCAGGGCGAGGAGAAAACTTGAATCACATCCGCCAGAAGTTCCTGAATTACTGCTGGGGAAGTTATCGCATGTCGGGTGAAGGGAGGAGCTGGAAAGCCTGAGAAGGGCTTGGGAAGGGGGCACAAAACCCCTAACTCCCTGCTGGGATGCTAGGGTAAATAACAGGAGTGTACAGCTGGAAGTACCCAGGTCCTTCGCCATCCAATTCTGCTGCCACCGAAATGCAAGAGGGACAGCGCCTGGGACTTTGCTGGGCACAGACGCGGGGTTAAACCCCCAGCGACCTCATTCCTATTCCCAGCATTTGCTTATTCCACCCCCATTCGACGCCCTTTGAAAAATGTTCAGTACCCAGGCTTCAAGCTTGAAAATATCCAGGCATACAGAAAAAAAACCATGAAAAAAAGCAGCATTAACCCCTTCCAGCAAGCCAATGGCAGCAGAGAGACACTCAAAGGGGCTGATCCGCTGCCAGGGAGCAGTTAGGGGAGCAGGAGCAGGTGAGTCAGGCGGACTCTTCCCGTAGGAGCAGTGAGGAAAAGGCTGCTTGGAACAGGCTGTGGCCACAGCACATCAAATATTACGTTGCTCAGTTTGATGCGAGACCTGGAAGAAGTTCAAGAAGGAAGGGCTGCAGCAGCCTGCCAGCTGGGAGAGGAGAGATTTGGGGGCTGAATCATTTAGCAGGAAAAGAAAAAAAACCTCGCGAGTAGTTTTTATATCTTACGTCATCCCATGGAAAAAAAAAAAAAAAAGAAAAAAAAGAGAGAGAAAATCTGGGTGGATTAACATAAGGAAAGGCACAAGCTTGAGGATGATGAGATGTAACAGCCCGTAAGAGCCCTGCACTGGCTCAGCTCACATGGATACGCTCTCAGCATCTCCCGTCCCATCACTTATAACGTTGTGGTCGTTAAAATTAATTTGGGTGCTCGGCGGCGACACCTTTGAAAGAACAAGCCTTAAAACCTGATCTCTTCAAAAAGCGTCCGTTCAAGGAAAAACCTCTGCTTATGCTGGCGCTGGATTAAGGAGCTGTTTTTGGTTCCCTAGACCTAATCAGCAGTCGGCAAGCAGTCGGGACTACACCTCAAACAGGGAACAGAGCTATTTTTAGGCTGAGCTCTAAGTTTATGGCACAAAATGAGTGTTTGGGAGGACTAAGTTGTTCCATGTTAGGTTTTTCTTTTTTTTTTTTTTTATGAATCAGTTCCAGTGGAAACAGGAGGTGCAAACACTGCCTCAGCCGGGATGCGGCAGGAGGGCGGGTTTCAAGTCTCAGCCCAGCTAAACACAAACTCCCGCAGCATCTTTTCGCTATTAACCCCATCCCACACCCCTCGGTTTCCCACGTTTCTTCCACGAGCTGCCCTTGGGGGGAAGCCCTGGGTGAGGGGTTTCTGAATTAGGGCCACCCGAGCCCAAGCCTCAGAGCGGGACGCGATCTCTTTTACGGGACTAGATGATACACCTGGGGAAAAAATAACAGCTTCTGCAGATGCAAACCCTTTTCCAGGTCTGAAATAGCAGCCGTGGGCTTCGCGGCTCAGGCTCAGACCAATCGCTCTGAATTTAACTGGGTTATATTAATCAGACTGTGGAAGAGGTGCCGGCACTGAGGAGCGCGGGGAGATTGAGGAAGCCGTGCCAAGCACGTCCAGCACCGGGGACCCAGGACTGCAAGGACCCGCTTCTCGGAGGTGTTTTGGAGGCCTCTCTTGAGGAAGGTGCCACCAGTTTGGGTCCAGCTCCTCACTGCACGGGACATCCAGGACAAGCCACCCATCTCTGGCCACCTACTCCCGGGGTGCTGTTCTTAGCAAGATTTGGAGGGGCCACAGCCTGACATGGATTTTGCTAGTTAACAAATGTTAAATTAAAGAGGGTCTCTTCTCCCGGTGCCAGAGCTGGTGGGGACAGGGAGAAGGATCGCTCCTAGCTAAGGAGACGTGCTCTGGCCCCGAGCCCGTGCTCCTTCCCTGCTCCCTGCAACTGGAAACGGGTCTCCTCCTGAACACGGAGCGGAGGATGAATCCTGCAGCTTCCCAGCCTGCTGGTCCCATATCAACACCCTCCTCCCGCTCCGTGGAGAACTGCTCCTTTCCACCCGCCAGCTACTGCCCACCTCCACTGCAAAGGTGATGCTTCTGCTGAGACACCTCGGCCCTGGCCGTATGGGGAGCCAAGCTTGCTCAGAGACATTTCCAACGCAACACGTCCAGGGAACACAGCTCGAGCCAGCTTGAAGACACGAGCTGCAAGTTCAGGCAATTAGCTTTTGCTAAAAAAAACCCACATTCTTCCCTCTTATGCCCCACAGGTCTAGCGCCTCTGTGCATTGGGTGCCGGCTTGCAGCATTGCACCATGCTGGGCGTGCATCCCCCCAAAGGCAAAGGACTTCTCCCAGCATCACCCCAAGATCTGCCATCCACGGATGCTGCGGCAGGCGGACACCCAGGCCCCGGGGATCTCTGCAGGGGGAAGGAAGCAGCAAGCCACCCCAAAACACAGGGACGGGAGAGGAAACCTCAAACAGAAAACTCCCCACAGACGCCCCAGAGAGGGGAAGCAACTGGAGGCCCCTGCAAGCTCTCGGGCAGCTCCTGGGAAGTGGGACGTGCTCCGGGGGTTTGCAAGCTCACATCCTGCTGCAGTAACACTGCTTGTGGGCACTGATGTACGGCGAAGGGCTCCCCAGCCCCCCTGCGTGGCTGTGCACGCTCATTTAGGTCACCGTGTTTAATCAGCACATCCAAACTGCCTCCAGACAGTTTCAGGAAAACCCTTTCCTCTGTGCAAAGGCTCCTCTCTCCTCCCACTTGCCTCCACCGAGAGTCAAGGAGGACAGCGAGCCACGGAGCACGGCTGCCAAAACGCAGGTTTGGGAGAAAAAAACAGAAAGCGCCCGGCATCTATTTTTACATTTGCCGTTGCCAGGATCAATTGGAGCAGCAAGGGAGGCACGGACAGCAGAACACAAAGCGCTGCTGTATCTCCAGCCCCCCAAAAAACACGTGCTTTCCCTCATCCTCTAGCAGCATCCCATACCGGAAAGCCAGCTAGTGCTGAGCAAAGGGAAAAAACACCCTGCCATGGAAACAAGAGCGTAGGAGCTGTTTGTTAAGGAGGGAGAGCGACCCCACGGAGGATGCTGACAGGATGGATTTGCTCGGGGTCAGCGCCTGGTTCGCACCGTCCCCCCCCTCCTCTGCTCTTTGTCCTCCGTTGGGCTGCAGGTGACCGTTTATGGGGGGCACGGGAAGCCCCCGCTCCTAAAAACCTTGCGTTGGGTATCTGAGCTACAAGGGGAAAATGCTTGGGCAGTATTTTCTCCCCGTCCATGAGAAAACTCGTTTGGTTTTATGTGACACCTGGTCTGCGTGGGCTGCCCCAACACCTCCCAAGATCAGAAGACAAGCTGCTGGGATGACCAGGAGGACAGAGAGCCAACCCTTAACAGAAAGGCAACGCTGACCGTGATCCGAGGCTTTCTGTCACGTTGTCCCTTCCACGTCCCCCTCCTGATCAAGCAACTCCTTCAGCACAAAACCAAGCCCAAAGCTGAAGCCCCCATCCTGTCAGCAGCTTCGCGGGTCGCCGTCCCAAAGCCCTGGGGTGATCCAAGGTCATTTCATTGGTTCGGGATTACTACAGTCGCATGCAACATCACGCAGGGGAGATAGCCCAGCAACACCGGGACGAGGTCAGGCGAGCAGGGCAGCGCACGCAACACGGCTCTCAGAGGTGCCATGTGCACCATCAGGGCACCATCCTGCCCTGCTTTCAGGGAGGACGTGGGTCCTTCCAAGAGGGATGTGGGTCCTTCCAAGGAGGACCACCTTTGCTCTCCCATGGGTCCAGCTGAGGTCCCCAAGAGATCCCCATCCACCCTCCAGCTCAGCTGGACCTACCTCACCCCAACAGACCTGTCCAACGCACGTTGGGTACCTTCAGCAATGGTTCTCCAGTTTCGCTCTCAGACTGGTCCCAGTGCTTTACTAGCAGTGAGTTAAAGAGAGCTTCCTTGAGTGGTTAAGTCCCTTAGCGACTCGCGGTGTTCATGGATGCACACAGGGAAAGATGCACAGCTGGAGCGTTTCTAGAGTGCTTCAGGCATCAGGTGCTTCCCAAAAACCTCCCAAAACCACTCAACATTGTCAGGGTGGTCGAGGTTCGCCTCAAACTGAGCAGAAATGCTCCTGCCCGACACAACTCAGCTGCCCAAGCTGCAGTACGGAGCAAGGGAGAGCCCAACGTGGAGCCAATGCCTCTTCCCCGACTGCACCAGCCTGTCATTTACTGCTGATTCATCCCTGCAACAAGGTCAGCCTGGCTTACGAGAAGAGCCCCAAGTCTTTAATTAAAGACTACTCGGGCCCCTACAGTGACAGAGCAGGATGGAGCACAGAAAAGGCAATCCAGGGGAAAACACGAACGCTGGCAGCAGGGGCACCGCTCCTCCTGGCACGACCCCCCTCGACGGGCACGGCACGGGCAGCAAAGAGGCATTTCGGTGAGACAAGAGCTGAAGCAGCCCTGCGGAAACACGCACATTGCATCGGGCCAGGGGGAAGCTCACCTACCCAAGAAGGGAAGTGTAGGGTGGAAAACAACCCAGCCCTGGGGAGTTTTGTGCTTTTTGTCTGGCTTTGTGTTTTTGACACGGCTTCCCCCACCGGTGTTGGGAAGCTTTTCCGCAGCGTAGGTTCGTTTCATGTTGGTTTTGGATGGCCTATTTTGCAAGGTGATCCCTGTGAGCTGCTAAAAGCACAGATGGAAAATAAACACAGGCTGATTCCCCCGCAGATGGGGAAGAAAGGACTCGAGCAGCTGAGGTGGGAAGAAGTTCATCTCTCCAAACGTTCCTCTGAGAAGTGCTCAAAAACAAACTTGAACAAACCAACCCCCCACAGCTTGTTAGATAATTCAGCTCACTGCTAACGAAGTTCTTTTTCTTGATATTTTCCATGAATACAGTCAGACTCTTACCCCTGTGCTTTTAGAAATGGTTCACAGTCTACCGGGTAAGTTCTTTAAAAAATAAAAGAACAGGAGCTGTGTGCAATGAGGGGCGCAAGAGGATGGAGCTACGGACTCGGCACTGGTGCTCCAAGCGATGTATTACCGCAGCCAGTGTGGGAGCACGGAATAACCGGGAACCCGCACGAGGAAATCCCAGCACCGACTCACACCCGCGCTGGGACAGAGAAGCTGTTCATGCTCTGCCGGATCCGTGCCCTGCTGCGAGTCGTGGGACGAGACCTTCAGGCCAGGAACAGAGATGATGTCACTCCAGTGGGTCTTGATGGCAGGGAACAGCCTGCAAACCTGCAAGGCATGATGAAAACTAGGAAAAAAAACCAGCCCTGCTTGTGTCCACAGCTTACTGGCAAGCCTGGTGCAACACCCAGGCTGTGCTACGGAGCTGGTGCTCCAGGCACGTATCCTGCAGCACCTCAGTGCTCCATGCACAAGGTCCATCCCGGAAAGGTCCTGAGCATGCTCACTCCTGCATCCCTGGAGCGGTGCCCCACAGGACCCTGCCGCCTGGCACCTCGCCTTGGCTTCGGGGGGACTGGGGTGGCCCAGACCTGTGGAGCCCCCAGACA
>NW_008824416.1:191449-194966 GCF_000699105.1 Pygoscelis adeliae | reverse complement strand
TACACGGCTTCCCCCACCGGTGTTGGGAAGCTTTTCCGCAGCGTAGGTTCGTTTCATGTTGGTTTTGGATGGCCTATTTTGCAAGGTGATCCCTGTGAGCTGCTAAAAGCACAGATGGAAAATAAACACAGGCTGATTCCCCCGCAGATGGGGAAGAAAGGACTCGAGCAGCTGAGGTGGGAAGAAGTTCATCTCTCCAAACGTTCCTCTGAGAAGTGCTCAAAAACAAACTTGAACAAACCAACCCCCCACAGCTTGTTAGATAATTCAGCTCACTGCTAACGAAGCAACTCAACCCTGCTCCTCTAATGGCTTCCAGCTTTGACACAACCAACTCAGCTGCTCAAGAGAGTGCTGGCTAAATGGGATGTCAGAAACAAAGAACAGGAGCTGTGTGCAATGAGGGGCGCAAGAGGATGGAGCTACGGACTCGGCACTGGTGCTCCAAGCGATGTATTACCGCAGCCAGTGTGGGAGCACGGAATAACCGGGAACCCGCACGAGGAAATCCCAGCACCGACTCACACCCGCGCTGGGACAGAGAAGCTGTTCATGCTCTGCCGGATCCGTGCCCTGCTGCGAGTCGTGGGACGAGACCTTCAGGCCAGGAACAGAGATGATGTCACTCCAGTGGGTCTTGATGGCAGGGAACAGCCTGCAAACCTGCAAGGCATGATGAAAACTAGGAAAAAAAACCAGCCCTGCTTGTGTCCACAGCTTACTGGCAAGCCTGGTGCAACACCCAGGCTGTGCTACGGAGCTGGTGCTCCAGGCACGTATCCTGCAGCACCTCAGTGCTCCATGCACAAGGTCCATCCCGGAAAGGTCCTGAGCATGCTCACTCCTGCATCCCTGGAGCGGTGCCCCACAGGACCCTGCCGCCTGGCACCTCGCCTTGGCTTCGGGGGGACTGGGGTGGCCCAGACCTGTGGAGCCCCCAGACAGGCTGTTTTCTTGACCCCGTACACAGAGGAGACAGAGGATGGGTACCCAGCCACCCCACTGCCCCCAAATCTGCCCCTACGGCCTCCGTGCTGGCTGGCAGAAGCAAGCAGGGGTGTGTGATGGCATGGAGGGGGACAGTTTTAGGAGCAGGGATGGAGAAGAGCTGTCAGCCACCAGGACAGTGCTGGCATGAGAGCAAGGGCGGGTAACTTCATCACAAATCAATTTAGGCTAAGAAGATCAGAGGCTTTCCCCTCTCTAGCGCAGGATGGGCAGGTAGGAAGAGGAAAGGAGGGAAGATTTAAGAAGCTGTAAAACGGAGCATGAAACATTTATGAATGGAGATAGTAATAGCAGGAGACAGAAAGAGATCTCATCAGCTATATTTATCTGCTTACGCTCCAGAGTGTCCAAGGTTTGCGTCCTCCGAGTTGCAAACAAGCCAATCGACCACGTTTGTGGTCACCGAATGACCTGAACTGCGGGGCCAGCGCTGCCCGGGCATAGTGAGGCTGGGGGACGAGGCCCCTGTGTGCGAGGATGGGAGAGGAGGCAGTGCTCGTGATCCGCTGACCCAACGCGCAAGAAACCAAGGGCACGAAGAAAAGTTAAAAAAAAATGAGCCCCGAGCTGACTTTGCAGGATTGCAAAGCACGACCGACAGCGAGGAGCTGCTCCGCAGGTTCCCCCAGGGCACCTGCTTCCAGGGAGCTACTTCGTGCCCAACTCAACGTCCACGGGATGGGCAGGAGAAACATGTTTTTGCTGTAAATCCTTCTCCGCTTCCGAACGGGAAGAGGATCACGGCAGGGCTCGCATGGAGAACCTAGTACCTAGAGGCAACACAAGGCTTGGGAACGCAGCGCCTGTCCTCCAAAGGGGAAACCAATCCCAAGGGCTTCACACAGCTTAAAAATACCAGCTACACCCGCTTCAGCAACAGGTCACGCATTGAATGTTTGTTCATCCCATCAACAGACGCTGCAACCCGCTCTCGGGCACGAGTCACGCACGTGAAAAAGGGGGAAAAAGGGAAAAAGGAACGGATTTTAACCCAGCAGCAAGTTGCTCTGATTACACACACCTTTACCCTCGGTGGACTTGCCGGCGAAGAGGCTCACGTGCTGGAAAGGCAGAGCTGGGGAGGCCGTGGGATGCTGCTCCGGGGACGGGGCTTCCAAACCCCCAGCCCGGGCTGGAAAGGCCATCCCGCTGGAAACCCAAACCCCGTGTCCCCGGCCAAGCTTCTGACAAAGAAAGCGAATTCCCATGGCAGTTATTTGCACACCTTTGCCAAGCACAGGCTCCCACAAGCCCTGGGGCAGGAAAAGAGGTGGCAGCAAAGGTTTAAAAGCTATTTTCACTCGACAGACCGCATGCAGAAAGGACGCAAAGTCTTTTTTGGACTCCAATTGTCAAGAAAGCCCCGTGCAGCAGCCATGCAGAGGCAACAGCCCGTGTGCCAGCACACCTACAACAGAGCAGCGTCCAGAGCAAGAGGATTTCAACAGGCGAGACGACACCAGAGCACCCGGAGCCTGCAGGGTTACTCAGGGCAAGGAGCCCGTTTTCCCGTCGCACAGGCACCTACATAAGTGCGTTCGTGAGTCAGCTACAGCGGACGGGCAGAATAGACTAGACTCTGCCCGGTCTAGACTCTGCCCTGGCAGCAGCCACGGCACAGACACAGTCTCTGCCCCAACGGACGCTCTCCCTCCAGTGACAGTGCCAAAGAAGGGGGATGCCTCCAGCAGACCCGAGTTGTGACACATCGCTCCAAGGGACCAAGCTGCTGGGGTGCAGCTGAGGGCGCCTGGAGACACCCTCCTCTGGGGCAATGCTACAGTCGAGCAGATGCCCCCAGGAACCATGAAAAGCATCCCCCAAGAACTCCTCTCCTGCTTGCGGGTTCACGGACGCTGCCCGTGAGCTATCCAGCTCAGCCTAGCGCGATGACACGGCCCCTTGGAGGGCAAGAGAAGCAGAGAGCAGAGCCCACCCTGCCTTCCTGGTCACCAAAGAGGAAGCACTGGCAAGAAACATTTTGGCAGACCCCATAAGGAAGGGAGGGAGTCACCTTGGAAAGACGAACTGAGGCGGCGAGGCTCCTGGAGCACGGCGTGAGCACGAGCTGAACACGGCACATGCAATAGCACCAGCTCCACCCATGTCTGGAGCTTTGTACCAACAGGTCCGAGGCATTTTCTGAGCCGGCTGTGGGTTTTTCTGCAGCTGCTAAGGGAAAAAGACAGCTGGAGGCAGCTAGGAGTCTGCAGATTCGTGTGAAACAGAGAAAGAAGCCTGAATCTGCAGCTTTTTGGTTTTTAAGATGATGGAGGGTGATGGGCCAGTGCTCTCGGCCACTGACAGTCCAAACCCAGCGTGCCAGACTTGCAAAGCTGGGATCAAACTGCTCAAATATTTTTTAAAAAACAACAATGTTGTGGTTTAACCCGGCAGGCAGCTAAACACCGCACAGCCGTTCGCTCACTCCCCCCACCCCAGTGGGATGGGGGAGAGAATTGCGGGAAAAAAAGAGTAAAATTCATGGGTTAAGATAAAGACAGTTTAA
>NW_008824416.1:189722-191330 GCF_000699105.1 Pygoscelis adeliae | reverse complement strand
TTGCTCACCACCCGCCGACCGATGCCCAGCCAGTTCCCAAGCAGCGGTCGCTGCCCCCCAACTCCCCCCAGTTTATGTACTGAGCATGACGTCGTATGGTATGGAGTAGCCCTTTGGCCGGTTTGGGTCGGCTGTCCCGGCTGTGCCCCCTCCCAGCTTCTCGCTGGCAGGGCACGGGAAGCTGAAAAGGCCTTGACTAGTGTAAGCACTGCTCAGCAACAACTAAAACATCGGTGTGTTATCAACATTATTTTCGTGCTAAATCCAAAACACAGCACTGTACCAGCTACTAGGAAGAAAATTAACTCTGTCCCAGCTGAAACCAGGACAAACAAAAGCAGAGCCTTCACGGAGCAGAACACAGCAAGAGAGTTAAACCCCTTAAACCGACCTTGGCAACTGGGTGAAAACAGGGTTAACTGGGCAGGTAGGAGCAAAATTAAGCACTGCCACCATTTCGTAAGCAGCATCACCATCACTGCAGCGCCTCGGTAATCTCCCCATGGGCTCCCAGCTAGGGGTAAACGCTTGCCTGGGACAAGCTGGCCACCAAGGACCCTATCCCAAGGCCTGGCTGCCTCCTGCCCAGCCTTGCCTCGGGCAGCGCAGAGAGCACCTCGACCTGATTTTTGGCAGGACTAACCCTCTCCTCCCCCTGCTCGGCAGTGTTTCGACACAGCAGGGTGTTTCCTGGCTTGGCTGAGATGCAACAACCCCTCAGAGCTGCCTTTCCAGCACCAAAACAAGGATTTCATCACAGCCCAGCTTATCCAAGGAGCTCACTGCTGCTCTCCGCCACCCCAAAGACCTTCACCAGCCTTGCCGGGCACCTCTGATCACAGTCCCCAGGGAAAAGGGCTCTGTTTGCCCTCGTATTAAAACTTTCCATCCCAAAACTATCACGGAGCAGCTATTTCCTCTCCGCCCTGCTGCAAGGTCTCTTCCTCTCCTAGGCTTAAGGACAGACGTGCAGAGGACACGGCTGCAGCGATTTGGCCTCGGCTCATGCCTGATAGGGAGCAGAAACTGAGCTCAGACCCTGGGTGCAAAAATCTCCCCTGGGAGATGCAGCCAGAAGCCAAGGCCACAGTAGGAACGGCAACGAGCACAAACCACCGCATCCGAGAGAGATGCCACAGCCAAGAGCCTGCAGGCCACAGCGCGTGCTCTGCTGCTAATGATCTCCACTGATTTTAATTTAATAAGGGAGGGCGATGGCCACAAGCACACCATGGGCTGACAGCAGTCCAGGGGGGTTGGCGGTAGAGACGAGAGCGGGTCCGTGCCCGAGGGAAACACGAGGCCAGTGCCACAGAAAGCACGTTACCCGTCCGCTCTCACCACAGCAAGGAGGGGACGTGATGGGTACAACCAGCAAGGGGAAGTGAAAAGTGCCTGCTGTGGGGCTTAGCTCAGGAAGGACCAACAGACAGCGAGGGAGCCCCGGCAGGGATTCGGGGTCTGCCCCTTGACCCCAAGGATGCTTCTCACCCCTCCGAGGTGCCCATGCTGCTTTGCTGCTGAGTGGACGGGGCGATGACATGAACTCCCGGGGGGCTTCTCAGTCAGCCCAGCACTGAAACAAATTCAGAGCAACGTCCACCTGAG
>NW_008824416.1:186959-189176 GCF_000699105.1 Pygoscelis adeliae | reverse complement strand
AACATTGGAACAGGCTGCCCAGGGAAGTGGTGGAGTCCCCATCCCTGGAAGTATTTAAAAGACGTGTAGCTGAGGCGCTTAGGGACATGGTTTAGTGGGCATGGTGGTGTTGGGTTGACGGTTGGACTCGATGATCTTGGAGGTCTCTTCCAACCTTAATGATTCTATGATTCTATTCCCCGCAGCCGTGCTGCTTCTCCCTCCCCATGCCAAGCCACGCAGCTGCACACAGCGACGGGGCTGACGGGCTCCCTCTCCAACCGGCTCTGCCAGCCGTCTTGGCCTGGCTCCGTGACATCTTCCCCCCAAGCCCCTGAGGAAATCCCCATCCCTTTTCCACTGAGCCTTGTCCCAGAACTGAGCTCCATCAAGACATGGCGGAGAGAAGCCCCGGTGGCCTCAAGGACTTCAGCTAGAAAAGTTTAGCACCCAGAGGAAAGGTTTTGTACCCTGAGTAGCTTCTTTGCTGATGGAGAGCAAGAAGGAGAGTCTCGTTCCTGCTGCCAGGGTGGAGAAGCTGCGGCTGCCCGGGTGAAGGGCTGCACGGCAAGCCCAGACCCCTCCACAGTTGCAGAGGGACGGCAACGAGTAGAGGGAACTGCAGCAGGGAGGGCTTTGGGGAATTTGGAGCTGGGATAATGTTGCATGGGTAACAACTCCGCAAGACAAGTTCCCTGTCACAGAGACACCAAAGGCCACTCGCTGCCGTTGCTCCCTGTCCGAGGCAGCAGCCAGCAAGCAACTGCAAGTCACTGCAGGAAAACACCAGAGCCAGGAATCACGACTCCTCTGCTACACTTTCTGTGCCCTTACCCACAGGATCCCAGTGCTGCAAAGCCCTGAAGTTTGCTCTCCGGAGATCGAGCTCCAGCAGCCTGGTCTTTGCACGGCAAGCGGAGCTTCGCCCTGGAAGGCTCACGGCTTTAACCTTTCCCATTCGCGAGGGGCTGTGAGGCCTTAAGAAAGCAAATGAAAATGAGAAAGCAAAGGGGGAGAAAGGAGGTAATGACAATTGTGGTTTTTCTTTACCCAGCCCAGTAAACCTTGGCTGCCCACTGCCCCTCCCCGCCATCAGCCTCGCAGCCCACGGAGCAAAAACAAGGCCCTTTCGGAGCAAAATCAAGGCCTTTTCGGGCCCCCAGGCAGCCAGGTCCAGGGTCCAACCCCGCAGGCGTTACTGTGTACCTCCCAATGCCAAGCCCCCACCATGCCACCCACCCAACGGACCACGCTGGCCAAGGAGAAAACACAGCCTGACGGGTGTCGGACGGAAGCTCTTGTCTCGCTGCAGCTTGAGGCATCTCCACCCTCCCCAGATGCTGCATTGCCAGGGCGGGACATGGAGATAATGCTCCCCGGCTTGCTGCCACGCCGCAGGGAAGGCAGGATGAGTCCCTGCAGGGGACTGCAACGGCATTTCCTGGATGTCAGGAAGCAGAAGCGATAGCTGCCTTCTGAATACAGAAAAAACCCTCTTCTGCTGGGCTGAGCCCTCGTTTCGGAGGGACTGACCACCCCACTCTTTACCCGCCGAACTACCACGTCTCCCCCCATGCCTGTGCCGAGCCGGCAGCGCTCGAGGACCCACGACCAGACCGTTACGGTCGGACACGGTGATGGTCACCGTGCCAGTATGCAAGCACTTTTATTGCACAGCCTCATCCTGCCGGGCTTTGAGCTCACAAAAAATGAGGTAGGACGGAGAGCTGCAGGGACCAGGTCACGGGGGAGGGAAAGGTGAGGACCTGGAGCATCCCACCCGGGCAAGAGCCACGGCGAAGGGTTTTCCTGATGCGGAAAGGTACTGCGTCCAGAGACGCACATCAGGCTCAACAGGGCAGTAAAAGGCATGCGTTAAAAATAAAAGCACTACACAGCTCAAGTGGGAAGGGAGAAATGATGCTCGGCACTGTTGCTTTGCTTGCCAACCCCAAGCCCTGGAGCTGCCTGAGCGTGGGACAAGCCTTGGGATGCCCAAAAAAGCCATGAGAGCTCTCAGGCTGCTCTTGGGCAAATCCAAGAGTTTATTTTCTCCCGGGCAAAACACTGAAGCGACCGAGACGTTCGGCTGAACAAGGCAGCTCATAAACATCCCTGGACGCCGGCTGACGGCTCGTTCCTGGAGAAGAGTCCAAGTTTGACAGAATATTTTCCATCGAGCTGAAAACAAGTACAAAAATCATCGCCGGTAAAGTTTCCATGCAACAAAAATCAGCA
>NW_008824416.1:184115-186932 GCF_000699105.1 Pygoscelis adeliae | reverse complement strand
CGGACGAGCAAGGCCTTTTTTTAAGCGAGGTCTCATTCCAGCTGGCAGCAGGTTGAATGCCCAGGAGCGAGGACTGCAGATGGGGTCCTAAAAAACAGTGTATGGCAGAGACTCAACTTATACGTCCCTCACTCAGGGGCCAATGGTTATCTCTGCTGCACAGGCCTGGGTGTGCTCCGCGGTGCAAGTCCCAGAGAGGGGGAGCCTGTGTTTGGTTTGCTATTTTTTAACCTGGGACTAAAATTCCCTCCTAAACAAAGTTGTTTGCAACAGGGCTGAACCAGATGTCTGTCAGAAGTTGGTTGGAAGCTTACGCGGCTCCCAGAGCCAGAACCCCAACCCTTCCCCTTCCCCCACCCGGCTGGACACGCTCCAGCACTCGGGACTCCCCTCCGAAAAAAAAAAGTGCAGCCCCTTCCACACTGCAGACCCGCCACCCCCCCTCGAGACACCTTCCAGCTCAGGGGTTCGAGTGAACGGACATGCTCGGGGCGCAGGGTGAGAGCTCTCCGTCGTGTTTTCTGTCTCACTTCCATCACCGGGGGCCACGGGCAAAGATAAATAGCCTTAAAAGCTCTTGCGATCCTGAGGGGAAGTTAATTTTTCCTATGCAAGTAAAGCTACAGGAAGGGAGGGAGATGGACAGCAAAAATCCTGGGGATCTCCTGCCTCGCAGCCCAGATCCCCTCCTTGGGCTGCAGTAACAGTGCTGCCGGGGCGACCGGCAGCCGTAACAGGCGGCACGGGGTCCAGCCGCCTTGGACGTTGCACCCGTGGGATTAACAGCCCCTGACGCCGAGACCTTTGAGACAAGACGACAGGCTCAGCCTCCCGAAACCTTCGCCGGACCGTCGCAGGGCCCCCCGCTTCGCACAGCTTCGTAAACTCCTGCTAACAGGAGCACGGCTTTCCTCGAGACACGGCTCCTACCCCGGCTCCCGGCGCAGGGCTCGCCACCCAAACCGCAAAGAGGTCGGGAAGTTATTTCACATTCTTCCGTGCCAGAACAACACGTCTCTGCCGACGCACCCGAAAGGCCGCGGATCGGCGCGCTCGCTCTGAAGTTTGCGCACGATGCTGGTTTGAATTAGGCCCGAAGAATTCAGATCCAGCTCCTCCGACACCACCCATTCTCCAGGCAGCGCTAATAAAAGCAAACTAAATGCTAGGCGGGGGAAACACTCAGGCACTAACTCCGGGGTTAGTCACTTTTCCTCTGTGCCCACGCTCCCATTTTAGGGCAAGCAGGAGCCTCCACGGGCTGCAGATGCAAACAAGCCGCATTTCTCCACGGGAAAAGTTTTTCCAACCCCTTTTCACGCTAATCCCGCTCTCCGGGAGCGAGGCTGCACTATCTGCCAAGCCCCGGCACTCCCTCCGCCACCTCCCCGGCCGTGCCCTGGGTAGGAGGGCGAGAGAGGCTCCTCTCCCAGCCCGCAGCCTCGGGCCGCGCGCCCGCCGAATTCCTGGGGTCCGGGGAGCCAGCGAGCGGCGGGGACGCTCCCGGAGGCACACAGCAGCCCAGCCAGGTCTGCGTGGAGCAAAGCTCAGAAAACTTCTTCCCTAAAGGAATTTCATCCACATTCCTGCATTTCTCTGCTTGGCAGAGGCTAGAAAACATTATTATTGTTTTAAACCCCTCTGGGAGAAGGGGGAATAACAGCAAATCCCCCCCACACAGGGATTTATGCTGGAGGCAATACGGGGCTGGGGTTCGGTCCCCCGAACTGGGGGATGCTCCTGCAGCAGCACCGCGACAAACCAGGTCATGCTGACGGCCCCACCAAGCCGGTGAGGGCTGCAAAGCCACCGCGGCCGTCGGAAGGACAAACCACCGCGGGCATCTGTGCCACAGCTTCCCATGAGTGACAGACCCCGGGGGGACCCTCCCAGGATGCGGAGGGACCTCGCGGCACCCTGTCCCCCGGGACCCCCTACCCAGAGGGAGGAAGGATCCCCTGATGCTTTGTCCCACATGACTCCCTTCCTGGGGGGTGGAGGGACCCCAAGACATCCCATCCTCCACAACAACCTTCCTGGAGCACACGTGATGTCCTGTTCCCTGTGATGCCCTTCCCGGAGCATCCACGGATCCTGCAATACCCTGTATCCTGCGATGCCCTTCCCGAGTCATACATGGACCCCATGCCACCCCATCCTCTGTGACACCCTTCCCAGGGCACCCATGGACCCTGCGATGCCCCATCCCCCGTGACACCCTTCTTGGGACACGAACGGCCCCTGGGATGGTGGATGACCTCCTGCAAAGCCCGTCCTGGGGCGTGTCTGGACCTCATGACACCCTACTCCCTGTGACACCCTCCCTAGGGTGTCCACGGACCCTGTGATGCCCTACCTCCCGCAACGCCCTTCCTGGGGCACGCACGGACCCTTACCACACCCTACCTCCTGCAGCGCCCTTCCTGGGGCATGCATGGTCCCCATGATTCCCTGTCCCCAGCGACACCCTTCTTTGGGCGTGCAGGGACCCTGCGATGCCCTACGTCCCCCAAAGCCCTTTCCTGGGGCATGCATGAAACTTACCACACCCTATCTCCTGCAGTGCCCTTCCCGGGGCACGCAGGGACCCCGTGACGCCCCATCCACCGCGATGCCCTTCCCGGGGCACGCAGGGACCCCGTGACGCCCCATCCACCGCGATGCCCTTCCCGGGGCACGCAGGGACCCCGCGACGCCCATCCCGGGGCACGCAGGGACCCTGTGACACCCCATCCACCGCGATGCCCTTCCCGGGGCACACAGGGACCCCGTGACGCCCATCCCAGGGCACACAGGGACCCCGCGACACCCATCCTG
>NW_008824416.1:177099-179570 GCF_000699105.1 Pygoscelis adeliae | reverse complement strand
TGCATCCCCTCTGGGGTTGCTGTGTCCCCTTTGGGATTTGCTGTGTCCCCTTTTGGGGTTGCTACGTCCCCTCTGGGGTTGCTGCATCCCTTTTGGGGTTGCTGTGTCCTTTTTGGGGTTGCTGCATCCTTTTTGGGGTTGCTGCATCCCCTCTGGGGTTGCTGTGTCCCCTTTGGGATTTGCTGTGTCCCCTTTTGGGGTTGCTACATCCCCTCTGGGGTTGCTGCATCCCCTTTGGGCATCCCCTCTGGGGTTGCTGCGTCCCCTCTCCTTGCTTTTGGGGGTTCGCATCGCTCCTGCTCGCCCCAAACAGCTGCTAACGAGACCGAAGTCGCTGAGTGCAGGAATAGCCCCATTCTGCCCCAAAAAGCCTCCCTGCAAGTGCATAAACTGGGGGAAACGGGCTAAAAAAACCCCTCAGCAACCCGTGTTTTTCCGGGCGGGGTGCGCTGCCCTGGCCGTATTCAAATCTCGCATTAAAATATGCTGCAAATAGGGGAAAAAAACTACACGGGGAATTTCTTATCGCCCCCGAGACGAACCGAAATCCAATTATCCCTCCAGTCCGGTGCCCAGCCCCGCTCCACCGGCCGCCTCTTATCCCTGCTCAGCATCTGCTTTTTATTTTGCCGCCTTTTGATTGTTTTCCCCTTTTTTTTTTTTTGCTTTCTGATTATCTCTCCTCTCACTTGCATCTCCTCCTCTCCGCTGCTTTCCATCCTTGCCCCCGTAATTGGGGGGGGGTTTCTGTCTCCCTTCACCTTCCCTGCCCTGCTCTGCTTCCCAGCTCTTATTTATTCATCTCTTTGATTTTTACCGCCACCTTTGCATTTTAGGCACAAAGAGGCTTTTTTAGTTACCCCTGAAATCAATGTTGGGGTTTTTTTTATTCTTTTCTTGGATCACAGGGAAAACAGGGGTCAGTGGCAGCGCGGGGGCCGCGTCACTGCCCTTCGCACCGTCCTTGGCGAGCCTGGGCTGGGTTAACTTTTGCTTTAACTTTTGCTTCAACTTTAATTTTTGCTTTAACCTTAATTTTTGCTTCAACTGTAATTTTTGCTTTAATTTTTGCTTTAATTTTTGCTTTAATTTTTGCTTTAATTTTTGCTTGACTTTAATTTTCGCTTCCTCCTGCTCCGTGGCAGCCGTGCGTGGTCTCCCCCAGCTCGCTCCTAAATATCATTGCAATGGCATCCCCGACGAGGGGCTCGCCTAACCCAGCTGCCTTGCCAGCGAGGAGCTGGAAAACGATACTAATTACACGATTTTGCTTCCCCCCCCCCTTGCTTTGGGTGCAAAATGCCGCTCTCCATCGTGGCGGCCCCGGCAGCGCCCGGTGCCGCTCACCCCCAGGAGCTCCCCAGCCCGGAGCTGACCCTTCCCTCCCCGGGGATGGGAAATGCACCTCGTTGGGGTGGCAAAGACATTGCATTTCCACGAGAGCGAAGCAAAACACCGCCGGGAGGTTGCGGGGGACGCACAACGGGAGGCTGAGCCGGGCTTCGCTTTGGGCTGGCAGCGGGTTGCTGGGATCATCTTCCCCGGGGCTCGTTCGCGGTTTGCGTTCGTTTTAGGACGGGTGCTGAGAGCCAGGGCGAGAGCAACGGCACCATCGCCTGCGCAAACAGCCCTGGGATTAAGGATGGGGGATGAAGGATGAGCCGGAGTTGGGGATGCGTCACCCCAAATCTCCGCGCCGGCGACGCACATCCCTGCAGATGTTCACGCCACCATCAAAACAGCACCCAAACGTCCCCCAGTTTGAGGACGGACACACGGACCAGGACTGACGGCAGCACCCAAACCTCCCCAGGCTCCAATTTTTTGGGGGGGACAAGCTGCAAAAAGCTCCCTGAAAATGAGTTGCAAAGGGGATGGTGGGTCTGTGCCAGCGATTTCCCGCTGCAAAATCCCGGCTGGCAGCGCAAGGATGCCCGGGAATGGAGGGGAGGAGGGGCTGGAGCCAAGACAAATAAAGAGTTCAAATGGGAAACGATTAAAACTAAACTAAACTAAAATAAATCGAAAGCGGGGGAGATAAGACGCGGGCGCCCTCGCTGCCTATTTAACATTCATTGGATTGAATAATCAGGCCTCATTATCTCAAATTGTCTGCATATTTGCCCTCAAAATGCTAATTTGAAAGTTGGCTGCGAGCGCCGTCTGCCTATTTTGACTAAAATATTATTTTGCTTTATTGTGCGTTGTTTGTAGCTCCGGGGGCCTTTCCCCTTGCAAACCGAAAGGGAAATAGGAAAAAAAAAAAAAAAAAGGTAAAAAAGAAGAAAAAAACCCCACCATTTATCAAAAGCTGGCCGGGGAGGAGAGCGGCGCCCTGTTCTGCCTAGAAATGGCATTTTTAGGCCTTCCAGTAAAATTAGAGGCGTTATCAGTTTCTTTTCGGGGATGGACAGTTTATCGTTCATCTCGGGAAGGAAAATAGGAGAAATAATTTGCTTTTATTCTGATTG
>NW_008824416.1:175635-176376 GCF_000699105.1 Pygoscelis adeliae | reverse complement strand
GGGATAAATTGGAGGAGAGACGCTGTCGCGGGGCACGTTTGGCCCCGCTGCCCCGTAACCAACGCGTGGAGGAGCACAAACCTCAACCTTCCTGTAGCCCCTGGTTGGTGCTGCCCCATGGGACGGTGGGGACAGGCATGGCCTTACGGTTCTGCCCAGGGGTGTGCCCTTTTAGGGCTGATTAATAGGTTTTTGGGGCCGGTTGGAGCCCGCATGTGTTCTCCCAGCTAGCGATGGCCTGAATTTGGCCGGCTCGCCATGGGGTCAGCCCACAAGCGGGGTGGTGCGGATGGAGCCATCCCCGCAGCGTTCACGCTGCTTGGCTGAAGTCACGCAGCTTGGATCCAGCTCCAGGGCAGATTTCAGCCCCTAGAAACACGGATGGCCTGGGGCACAGCAGGGCAGTGATGCTGTCCTTGGTCTGCCCTTGGCTCGCTTGCACGCATGGTGGGACTGTGCTTGGCTTTCTCCTGGAGATGGTCCTCATCATCATCATCCAAAAGCTCAGCCAGAGCTTGCATGGCCAACGGTGGCACCTGTGCATGGAGAGGAGACAGGTTGCCACCCTCCACTGGGACCCTCTTTACCCATGCAGCATCTTGGGAGAAACCTCCCGGCCCTGGGGTGTCCCAGCCCCGGTGTGTCACATCCCTGGGGTGTCCCAGCCCCGGTGTGTCCCACCTCGGTGTGTACAAGCCTGGTGTGTCCCAGCCCAAGTGTGTCCCATCCTGGTGTGTCCTA
>NW_008824416.1:172721-174083 GCF_000699105.1 Pygoscelis adeliae | reverse complement strand
AGCCGGGGTCCTCATTAACTGGGAGCCCGCTGACGGGGATGCTTGCCAAGTGGGATCCCCGACACCTGGGATCTCTGGTGAGTGGCGATGCACCGGGCAGGACCGACGCTAACTGGCATCGCCACCAATTAGCAGCCTGCTAATTGGGATGTTTGGTAACTGGGACCCTCTTTAACTGGCAGCCTGCTGACTGGAATCGTGCTAGCTGGGGCTGCCCGTTAACTGGGATCCCTGCTAAATGGGGCGCTCACTAACTGGGATCCCCACTAATTGGCAGACTTGCTAACTGGGACCCCGCTGACTGGAATCTCCGCTAACCGGGACACTCACTACCTGCGACGCTCGCTAGCTGGGATGCCTGCTACTGGGGATGCTCACCAACCGGGACGCTCACCAGCTGGGATCCTCACTCACTGGGATCCTGCTAATTGGGATACTCGCTGACTGAAAAGCCCAGTAACTGGGATGCCTGTTAACTGGTACGCCCACTAACGGTGGTGCTTGCTAACCGGGGTCCCTGCTAACTGGGATGCTCCAGGGCCCGTGTGGGCCGGAGATGCTCAGCACTTCGGGTGCCTTTGGGAATCGGTCCCAGATGCTCCGAGCAGCAGATGTTTTGCTGGAAGCGGCTGCTTTGCCACCGCCAGCATCCGAAAGAGCTCTGGTACAGAGTGGGACCGAATCAGTGTGAACAGGGCAGGATTTGTCCTTAGCCACAAACCCCACGAGCCACAGCTCTAAAAAGCCACGCAACAGAAATAAGGAAGATTATGGGGAAAAAAAAAACCCACCAGTTTTCCTTCAGGTGCGTGGAAAGGTGCAAAACCTTTAAAGAAGACATATCCCTCCTGCTTCAATTCTATATCCCGCTTGTCTGCTGGAGGGGGGGACTGGTCCCAGCCCCGGGGGGAGACCCAGCCCAGCCCCGAGACGCCCCGATCTGCTGCAGGACTCCCGTGGTTTGGGGCACGGCGTATTTTATCCTGTGTCATACGCTTACAGATGTTATTATTTGCAGAAACTCCTCTGTCGGAGCTCTCAACCTCCAAGAGCTCCTGGGCAAGGAGTTCCCCAGGTCGACCACTCGCAGGGTTTTAAAAAAAGATATTATTTTTTTTCTTTATTTTTTCTGCCTTAGCCCCCGCAAACCGCCCCCGGCAGTGGCGGCGGTGCGCGTACGAGTCCTGCTTGAGAAAACCTCCCTAGAGCTGGGTCAAGTCTATTGAGAGAAGAAGCAGAGCTGCATACCTTACGATGCTTAAGGGAGGGCTTCGCTCTGCGTCCCAAATCCGGGCGACAAGACCTTTAATAACACCAAAGGAAGAGTGGATTTAACTGGGGGGGGGGGGTGTGCATCTGTGT
>NW_008824416.1:172403-172702 GCF_000699105.1 Pygoscelis adeliae | reverse complement strand
GCGGAGGGTCGGGCCTGGATCCTCCTCAGCCACTTGATGGCAGCGGGTGTCCAAACACTTTGCTTTTTTCCAATAATTTTAGCTGAATTGGTAGAAAATACCCCTTTTCCCTGCAAATTGTGGGTGTCCGTAGCCCCCCATCCCAGCCCCCCCGCACAGAACCGGCACAGCAATCGGATGCAAAGGGATTTTGTGGGTGAAGGGCTCTGAGAGCTGGGATGGACGGATGGACAACGGCCAGACAGAGGGATGCTGCAGGACAGGGGATGGACACAGGACCAAGGGGGGGCCCTGGGGTC
>NW_008824416.1:167053-170119 GCF_000699105.1 Pygoscelis adeliae | reverse complement strand
TGGGGACACCCTTAAATGAGGACCTCCTTCCGGCTCCCCAAGGGGGGACCCCTGCCAAGGGGATCCCTTCCAGGGGGACCCACATCCACCTCTCCCATGGGAACATCTCCAAATGGGGGACCTCCTTCCATCACTCCAAGGGGGGACCTTCGGCCACCTCTCCAAATGGGGGACCCCGCTCAAGGGGACCTCTTCTAGGGGGGGGGGCTGTCCACCTCTCCCATGGAGACATCTCTAAATGGTGATCTCCTTCTACCTCCTCAAGGGAACCCCCCTCCAAAGGGGATGTCTCCAACGAGGCCCTGAATCCACTTCTCCCATGGGGACATCTCCAAATAGGGATCTCCTTTCACCTCTGCAAGGAGGGGGGGGGGCATGCCCACCTCTCTCGAGACACCCCCAAATGGGGGACCTCCTTTCCTCTCTCCAAGGGGGGGCGAGGCTTGGCCACCTCTCCAAATGGGGGACCTCTCTCCCAAGGGGACGTTTTCCAGGGGGACGACCCCTGTCCACATCTCCCATTCAGATGTCTCCAAATGGGGGACCTTCTCTGCCTCCTCCCAAGGGGATCTCACCAACAAGGACCCTCTGCTGCTCCTCCAAATGAGACCCTCTGGCCTCTCTCAGGGGGACATCTGCAAATGGCAGAGTTCCTTCTACCTCTTCGTGGGGACCCCCTCCACAGCGATTCTCTACAAGAGGGACCTGTATTCACCTCTCCAGGGAAATCCTCTCTAAATGGAGGACCCTCTCCCACCTCTTCAAATAGGGGACCCCCTCCAAAGAGACCCCTTCACCTCTCCAAAGGGGACACCTCCAAATGGGAAGATCCTTTCTACCTCTCCAAGAAAGGACCTTCCAAGGGGGGACCCCACTCTAAAGGGGGACCCCTCCAAGGTCTCCTATCCACCCTGACCTCCCCTCGCTCTCTCACCTTCAGGCTTCCTGATCTCCAAGTGCTGCTTCCCCATCTTCAAAGCCAAGACCGGCAAAGCCAAGCGAGTCCGCACCATCTTCACCAGTGACCAGCTGGCCCGGCTGGAGAAGGAGTTTGCACGGCAGCAGTACATGGTGGGCACGGAGAGGTGCCTGCTTGCTTCCTCCCTGCACCTCACTGAAGAGCAGGTAAGCCCCGCCATGCTCCATCTCCACCTCCACCTGCCCCCACCAGCAGGTCCAGGGAGGCTCCCAAACCTGTGTGCCAATGGGTGGGACCTGGGCCATGTCCCTCAGCCTGGGGCAGGAGCTGTGTGGGATAGTAATGGCAGATAGTTTACATTAAAAGGGTGGAGGATCACAGATGGGGAAACTGAGTCACGAAGTGGCTGTCCTAGGGCCACGTGGAGGGGTTGAACTTGTGTCCATCTTAAAGGCTGGATCTTCTCCACCGCTGGCAGATCCCAGCTCACCAATGCAGGCTCAGCTCCTGTGTTGCAGGGGACAGTTTGCCATCTTGCTAGAGACAGAGCATGGCAGGGAACCTCTGTCCTGGCCAGCCAGGAGATGTCTGAGGCTGTGGGTTTGTGGAGTGTCTGGGCACTGCCTGAGCCACGGGGGTTTAGCAGACCATGACCCCATGGTCCATGGAGAAACCAGGTTTGAAAGCCGAGCTTTACCTCTTCCTAAGGTGAAAGTCTGGTTCCAAAACCGGAGGATCAAGTGGAGGAAACAAAGCCTGGAACAGCAACAAGCCAAACTGGCCAAAATGGGTTTGGCCGCCCCACAGAGGAGCCCCGACTCGCAAAGCCACCACGGCGAGGAGGACAAGGACTTCCCAGCGGAGCCGGAGGACGGCCAGGAGGACACGGCCTCCTCCCCGGGCTCAGGGACAGCAACTGCACAGACTCTGGCAAAGAGCTGCTGAATCGCCCCTTCGGGCTGCTTTTCCATGTGTATTATATGAATGTATCATAGCTGACAATGAGCGTATCTAATATATACAGGGCACCAATTATTTTTGCAGTGCAAAAATAAATTATTTATGCAACTCTTGGGCTCGTCGTTGCAGGAGGAGGAGGAGGAACGACACATGCCTGCAGTGGCAGCAAGCGTTCAGTGGGGGCTTGTTCATGGGAGCAAGCCCTGGAGGTCCGGGGGAGTGGGGGCCACCCGCACACCCCACCCACAGTCAGCCCCATAGCCAGGCTCATCCCAAAGGCGCTGGGTGCTCAGATCCCTCCTTGTGCTCTAAGATAGCTCAGGACCTTCACAGAGCCCAGGTCCCTGTAGAGGACCTCCATCTCCTGGTCCATCCATCTTCCTTCCTGCCAGCAGCATCTTCACCGTTAACACCCTGCTCTGCTCTGCCCACAGCTCACGCATCCCGACCCAGTGACGGCAGCCCGCTCTCCGGGGCTTTTTGGAGTCGGGAAAGTAGGGAAAACGCACCTGGAGAGCAGAGCTGGTGGTGGCTTTGTGAGCTGGGCACCTGGGGTGCCGTCTCTGCTGGGCGAAGATTAGCCGGTTTTACTTTTAATTGCTTGGCCCTGCTAGGGCAGATGTAGAGGTTTCAAATCCATCAGGTTTGGGCTGGACACTGGCCTGGGGATGAGCCAAGGGTGGGCTCCGTGGGGAGCAAGCGAGTACCAACGGCCCTGGACCTCCTAGATAAGAGCACTGATGGGGACATCTGGGTGCTCGCCTGGGCAGCACCAGCTCCTGCTAACCCTATTTTCGCCATGTCTGCTCTGGGCTCGGGGCTGGAGAAAGAAGGGACCCAGGTGGAGGGTTTATTTGGGCAGATATGAAACCTGATGCAAGGAGGGGGGATGAGGCAAGGAGAAGGGGATGATCCAAGGAGAAGGGGGACAATGCAAGGAGAGGGGGGACAATTAAGAAGGGGATGGTGCAAGGAGAGAGGACGGTGCGAGAAGAAGGGGATGGTGCCAGGAGAAGGGGACGGTGTGACGGAAGCTGCCCTTTGTTCCGGCTGTTTTCAGAGCCGGGATTAGCCAGCGCGTCTCAAAGAGCCCAAACTGTGCTAATGTCTTCACATGTCTGCCGAGAGCCCAGGCTGCGCCGGCAGGGTTAACCCGCTAATCTCGCATGCCAGGGGGTTTATTGCCA
>NW_008824416.1:165523-166910 GCF_000699105.1 Pygoscelis adeliae | reverse complement strand
GCGGTGCCAGGCTCCTCCGGGGCAGGCAGCAGGGGACCCGTCCCCTCTCCAGGGGATGCTCCTGCAGGGTCTGCCCAGCTCGGGCCCCTCTGCAGGCAGCATCCGACCAGGGAAATGACTTTAATTAAAACTGGTGGGCTTGATTGAGTTTTTCAAAAGGTGACTTTTATACGAGATTAATTAAACCACATCCATCCCTCTGGCACCTTGGGCTTTGGCTGGGAGCCTTTTCTCATGGCGGGTGATGATCCTCGAGAGGGTGGCAGGTCCCTGGGGGTGCACAGGGCTCAGGACGTCTGGGTCCCCTTTCCTACCTGCCACGGGACAGCCGGGTGCCGGGGAAGGCCACCCCCTGCCTTCCTCCCACCCAGTGAGTAACCTGTTTGCAGGTTCCTTAGGGTGGGGAAGGGACTGTATCTGCAGGACAAGGCAGCCGATTACTGCTCCGGTGGGGATGAGAAGAGACAAACGCCCAGGTCTGACCCTGATAATGGGATGGAGTTGATGGTTTTCAGAAAAGCTGGATTCAGCTGGGTCATTTTATGCCCTGCCAAGCCCCCACTGGCCCTGGCATCCCAGAAAGGGGGTAGAAATGCAGTTCTCTTTTCCCATGGGAGACATCTCCCTCCCCAGTCCAGGGAGCAGGTCTGGCAGCTGAGCCCAACTCCTGGCAGCTCAACTGGGGCACATGGATTAGGATCAATCCCAGGCACAGTGATTTGGAAAATAAGGGAGAAAGATGCTGCGAGAGCTTGGCAAGGTCTTGGGCTGGATCAACCCACCAGGGACAGAGCCTTGGCTCCTCTCATGCCCCAGGAAAGCCTGTGCAGAATAAGAGCATTCTGGCTGCGTGCCTTTACCCAAACCCCACGCACATCCCAAAAACCCCGCTAGTCCCTTCCCAATCCTGCGTATCACATCGCTTTCTTAAAGGCAGGGTTTTTTTCACCTGTCTGCAAAAAACAGGTTGGCTTTCGGTGGCAGATAATTATAAGGAAGTGAGAATTAAGCAGCCTTATTAAGAGGATAAAGGTTATCTGCTAAAGATGCGGTGCTGAGCCCTCCCCAGCAAACCTCCGCTGTGTAGATAAGTAGGCGGCCTGTAGGAGGACAGGTAGGTTGTGAGACGGGTGGGTGGATGTATTAGGGTGGACTATTTGCCCAGAGGAACTGCCTGGTCTGCGTGCGGATAAGCAGACGGGTGGATGATCGGGAATGAATGCAGGGCACTGGCGGATAGGTGCAAATGGGTGGCTGGGTAAATGGGGTGGGATGGGAGATGGATGGAGAGATAGGAGAAGGGATAACCGGGTGGAGGGTGGAGCTGTAGCGTAGGGCTCCTCCGTGTCCCCCTCCCCGCTGTCCTTCCTGCCAGGATTATTCCTGC
>NW_008824416.1:158665-165479 GCF_000699105.1 Pygoscelis adeliae | reverse complement strand
AGTCGCGTTTACTCAGGACGGTAGAAGTTTGCAGGATGGGGCGTTTGGACGCTGGAGCAGCAGGACCCCCCTCCAGCCCCCCCAGTCCCTGTGACCCTGCAGCTTTCCCAGGCGCCTTTTGCATCCCTTCCCCGAGCCGGCAGCCCCCTTGTCCTCGGCTGATTGCTCCCTCGCGCTCTCTTTTCGTGGGGTTTTGCTAAATGGGATTACCGCGTGCCGAGGACGGGCCGGCGTGCCGGGGAGGGCAACCTGCCGGCGGCGGAGGTTCAAGGCAAAGCCCGACCCAAGCCGGGACACGGGGCGCCGGGGTTGACTGTGCATGTTTCCAGGCTCCGTCTCGTCGTGTAATCTTGTTAAATGGTCAGGGAGCATTTCCCCCTGCTTCTCCCTCCCCTTTAATTCCCGATTGAAACATCAAATAAAGCTTCCTGAGGCTGCCGGGCAGCTCTGCTGGCTCCGCGCTGCCCAGTTTCAGTGGAAATGAAAAAAGACATCACGAACAATGGGAGGAAACGCCACGACATCCCGACGTTTGCAGTCTTTCTGGGATGAATTTGCCCCAAGCTGCCTTGCTCAGCCAAAGAGCAAAGGCACCGGTTCTTTGCATTAAACTCTCAGCTGGGAAGTAGCTCCTGGATGCATGAAAAGAAGGGTGAAACGGGGTGACCTGCCTGGAAATGCAGCAGGGAAATGGGGCGATTAAGGAAATCCCTCATACGGGGTGAGAATTGCAGTGGCCAAAATCTCTGGGTTTAAAAATCCCGGGTTTAAAAGGTATTTATTCTGCAACGAGAAACACAGGGCTGTGGACCAGGACCATGCACTGGGCGCTGTCGGAGCGAGAGCGAGCAGCGGCATCCCTAAACCCTGCGTAGAGCTGCGCAGGGTGGTTCGGGGTCTGTTAAGGGAACACCATCAGCCCTGGTCTGGGTTTGCCACGGGGCACATCAGCTCTTAAATAGCTGCTGGTGCTCACCCCACCGGCTCCCCTGCTCCCCATTCCTTTCTTGCCTCCCATCTCAGTCTCAAAAATGGAAAGACTGGGAGGAAATCCCTCCCCGTCTCTGCTCCCAGCCACGCACGTGGCAGGGCCTGCCAGAAACCAGTTTGCTTCGTTTCAATGAGATGAACTGTTAGGAAAAAGAGAAAAAATGATGAAAACTGCACCATCTCCCCCTTTGCAAATGGTTTGTGGCACAAAATCCTTTGGCCCTGTGGCACTGCCACCCCGGCACGGTGGGGCTGGGCTTTCACTGGGAGTGTACCGGGGGCCCTAGCACACACGCTCTGCAAAGGTGTGATTTTATTTAAAAAAGTTGATTAAATCATTAAATCAATTAAGCCCTGACGGTACGGGATGAATAAGGGGATCTCACCGGGAGGCGCAGGACTGGCAGTCAGATAAAGTGCTCCCCAGCTCCGCTAAAACCTCTTCCTGGGACTTAGGCTGTGATGCTCTTGTGCCTCAGTTTCCCCAGCTGCAGGAGCCGGGTAAATACAGCCTTGGACACGTGTGGTATCAGCTCGACTCATGCTTATCCGGGCCGGGTCTGATCCGGCTCCCACTCAGCACCCCTGCTGAGAGCCGAGCCAGATCCGACCCCTGCTCTGCCTCATCCTTCCCCCCACTCCATCTCTATTGATTTAATAAGATGGAGAGGAATTAACGGGGCCGGAGCATTGGAATAATGAAAAGATGAACAAAGGGGCAGCGCTAGCAAAGATGCTGCCAGCTTTTAATGATGAGGCCGGGCAGATCCCCTGCTAGCTGTCCCTTTGGAGTGGCGATTAAGAACATACTGTTATTGTTAAGGCAGAGAGATAAATCCCCGCACCGTTTCTGATGTGATCAGCCGGGGCTTCTCCCTACAATTTGTGATCCTATTGTGGACGGTGTTTGCCCTGGGCAAGGAGAGTCTGGGAACCACTTATGAACCATCCTTTGGTCATTAGCCTCCTCATTAAGAGAGAACAATGTGGGAGAAAAAAGATAATTGAAGGGAGCAGCGGGCTGATCGCCCACTCAGGCCTGTACCAGGGCTGCCTCAATGCTTAGTTTGTTTATAATTCCCAATTAATTTTAAATGCGTGTTTTCGGGATGCTCTTAATACCCGCAATTGCAACCCCTGTGAACACGGTGGTGTTCAGGTCCGTGCTTGACGGGAGGACCACGGAGCATCCTCCGAGGCCTTGCGGGAGGGTATTAGCTTATTTTTTGGGGGTCACCCAGACTTTGCTGTCAGCTGGGTGTAGCCCCATCGCGGACTCGACTCGTGGACTCAACCCACGCTGTATTTGGAGGGACCCCAGGCAGGTGGATGGGCCCCCAGCACCCGGGGAGGGTGAGGGTGGTGGGATGCAGCAGGTCCCGCTCCCTCATTTCACATCTGGCTGAGATATGAGGCCAGATGTGACACCGAGGGGTGTGACACCGAGGAGCAGCCCCGCTTGGATCAGGGACAACATCTCCCCGTCGAAAGGCCGGGGCAGGATCCAGCCCTGCTGAGCCCCGTTGCAGCGTGGGCTTAATTCAGACCTTGCCTGGAAACATCATCCTGGGTGATAAATCACAGGAAAGCCCCGAGGCTATGGGGGGAGAGGTGCTTTGCCCCACAAGCCTGGCCACGGAGTAATAAGAGGAGCAGGTCCTGTCCCCGTGCCCAGGGACACCCGGCCCTGGCTGGGTGCAGGGCTCCGTGCCCTGGGGAGGAGGGGGAAGAGCCGCAATTCCTCAGGATGCTTGATATTACCAAGTGCTAATGAGACCTGGATGGGGCTGAGGTGCTTTGCAGGCCATTATCCCAAATTAACCTGACAATGCAGCCGGGGCCAGCGTCTGAAGGGCGGCTGGGGTGTGTATTGGCTGTCTGGGGCTGGGGGGAGAGAAGGATGCTGCCCTCTGCCTGCCCCCCACCCCCGCGCCAGCACCCCTGAGCTGAAAGCAAGGGCCCTGCATTTTGCAGGGTTAGTTTTCCATTGCATGAGCGTGTTGAATCGGCTCTCCGAGAGGTTTGCCAAGCCAGAGCTGGAGTAAGGGGAGAGGGATGGAGAGGACAGGGGAGCGGGGCTATCTCCTCTACAGACTGGTGTTTGGCATATCCTTCTTGGAGGAAACTCTTTTGTTCCCAAATCCTCATGTCCATCCCACGCTGCTACTTGCACGGGGCTTTCACGGCCCGTCCAGTGCTTGGGCATGGATCAAACTGGGGAGCACTCAGCTGGAAAGTAACCATGATCTCAGAAGAAGCATTTAGCCGGTTTCCGTCCCTGCGCTGAGCTCTCGTGGGAGGACGTATGGGGCTGGCCGTGCTCTTGCCACCCGCAACCGGGGCTCCCATTGCTGTGTAACGCCCTCAAAGTGCAGACAGTGTCATGCCATCGCTCCTGTCCTCACCCCGGTTTGGGTCTGTTAACGGGACGCTGCAAGGTGCTGAGGATCCAGAAGGCAAAGCGAACTGTGGCCGGATCCTGCTGCAAACAGGAGAGATGGGGTTTGCCAAGAGCGATCGACACCAGCACCTTGTTCTGGAGCTCCCTGCAGCTCCCCAGCACCTCGTCGAAGGCGGCAAAGCCAAGGCAGGGCGGCACCCTGGCACCCAGCACCGCTGGGTGCTGCCGGAGCAGAGCGCATGCGCAGTAATTATTGTTAGCCCGAGTAATTTCTCTTTTCTAGACTTTATGATGAAGGAACGAACATGCATCGGTTACCTGCCAGGGAGAAACCTCATGCTCCTCTCTTCGCAGCTAAGATGAATCCCTGTTCCCCTCTTCCTTAGTGGTTAAACATTGGAAGAGGCTGCCCAGGGAAGTGGTGGAGTCCCCATCCCTGGAAGTATTTAAAAGACGTGTAGCTGAGGTGCTTAGGGACATGGTTTAGTGGGCATGGTGGTGTTGGGTCGACGGTTGGACTCGATGATCTTAGAGGTCTTTTCCAACCTTAATGATTCTATGATTCCTACAGGATTCAGTGGGATCCAGCTTGGGAAGGAGCAAACCACCAGCTCCAGGAGCCACGTGATTTGGGGACGTTCCTCGTTGCCTTTTTATTATTGGATTATGGATTATTATTTATTATTACTACGGATTATCACAGGAGAAATGGCTGCAAAAATCTGACACAAGGCTAAAAGCTAAAGTTAGTGTTCAGAATCCTATTTTTAAGCCAGTTTTTTTAAGAGTAAAAGGCATGAGCTCATCATTTCAGGCTCCTTAGGTTGGCAGTGCCGGGCTAGTTATCCTAATGAGCGCAAGCACACGCCTGTCTAATCAGCAACAGGAGCCCTGGGATCCATCTTCTCCCTAATAGGATGCGACTGAAAGGATGCTCTCGGTCGAGAAGATGTTTTCCCACTTGCAGAAGGATTCACGCCCCGGATTACAGATGCACAAAATCCCCGTCACGTTTTCGCGTGTGCTTGCTGTGGGTTTGGGGAAATTTCCGCCACTTCTTTCGCCCGCTGGGATGGTTTTGCGGCTTGGAGAGGGATGGAAATGGAGCCAGGCTCTCCCCACCGACGGAGGCGAGGTGTGAAATTTCTCATGGGCAAACAAGTGAGAGCTGCGGGGTGCCCAGAAGAAGGAAAAAAGAGGGGGTGGGGGGGGGGGGCAGCGGAGGAGGAGAGAAAGCAGCAGCCAGAGAGAAACAAAAATCAGCAAAGCAGCAACCTGGCTTGAAGAGCGGGGCGTTTTCTATGAGGGGATTGTAAAATGCACTCTCTCGTTCCCCTTTGCAGGGGGGAATAAGGGCCCCCACTCTATCTGATAGTCATTAGCATCAATTAGCCCCGTTTGAAGTAGGCAACATCTTTGTCTCTTTGCAAAAAAAGAAATAAAAAAACCTTTCAGGGAGCCCATAATAACATCTGGAGCAAGGAGAGGCTGAACTCAAGTTCCCCACTTTCATCTCTTGTCGAGGTACTTGGAATGTTAATGCAGCCTCATTCTTTAATGGAGTTATCAGGAAATGCTTTTCACCTCCTTCCCTTTGCTCAGGGGGGATGTTTACAAAGGGCTGGGGGCTTTTTTTGTTGTTGTTTTGTTGTTGGGATTTTTTTTTTTTACCCCCCTAAGAAACTCCCCCTCCCCTTTTATTTTCTACGCTCTTGAAAAACAAAACTGGAATAATAATAAAAAAAAAACCCCAAAAAAACACAAACCAAAGCCCCACCACCAAAAAAAAAAGAGGATCGGGGTCCATCCTTTCATCTCCCCTGCCCAAGCTCCTGCAAAAGTCTCCTCTGCTGGAGCAGATGGGGTGGGGATGGAGCCGGTGGTTCAACCTCACGCGGGCAGGGGGAGGCGGGGGGGTCCCCCGGGCCCGAGCCCCCGCTCTGCCTGGCTGCTGGGTGCTATATTTCCCAAGTCATTACCAGCGAGTGAAAATTTCCAGCTTTCGAACCGAAATGCATTAGCTGAGCACACAGTACTAATGGGAAACAGGACGCGTCATTAGGCAGCGGGTTCGGCCAAGCGGGAGAAGCTGAAGGGAAAAGCCAGCCGGTGCTTTTGCCCATCTCTCGTCCCTCCGGCTCGCTGTCCATCCGTCTGCCCGTCCTTCCTGCCAGCAGCATCTCACCGTAACCCCCTGCTCTGCCACAGCTCGCCCGCCCCAACGACTGCAACATAAACTGCTCCGTGAATAACCCGAGCATCTCCAACATCTCTTTCCGCGGGAAACTATATCCCAATTACAGTGGCAGTCACGACTTATTATAAAGAGGGAAAAAAATAAGAGATTTAACAGGCTTTTAATAAAACAAATCAAAAACTTGTATGACGACACCCGTATTTTAATCCACACAACCTCTGTGCAAGCAAAGCCAGAAGCTGTGAATCTCCGCAGGTTTTTTTTTCTCGGCGGCGGCCTTTTTTTTCGGGAGAGGCTTCGGCGCTTGCCCAGCTTTGAACGTGTGATTTCAATTAAGCACATAGTTACAGGGCGGCAGGATTGGGGCTGGCTGTTTGGATAAGGAGCAATAAACCAGCAGCTGTATTTATTCACTTATTTTGAAGCTGCTGTGGAAGACAGGATGCTAAACGGCAGAAAAAAAGCATTTTAAAGGCAAACTTGAGGGACTCTTTTGTTTCCCGCGGGCATCCTCTTCCCCGAGGTTCCCGTGGCCCGTCACCAGGGTGCTTCCTTGCGAGCGGGATAATCCTGCCCATGCATTCCCATAATTTCCATTTGCTTTGAAACGCTCAAAAATATAGAGGTGCTCATTTACAACGAGGTCTATTTCTACGGCTTGGGCAGCGAAGAGAAACTTTAAATGGCACGAATCTCTGATTTAAGGCAGGATTTACTGGATACGGACAGCTAGCCTGCGCGCGCAGAGACGTTTCATGCTGGGTTATTAAGCTGCGGGGGATTTTTGCTCCGTGTTTATTAACCTGGAGACTCCGGTCTGGGGATTTCTCCGTGTTTGCGTACACCAGAGTGAATTTTCAGTGCGAATCTGGTGCTTGCGGAGACTTGAGCAGGAACGTTTGTGCGCGCACAGGGCTGCGAATCCCCGACACTGTGTTTGCTGAGTACGCTCACAGCTGGGCAAGGTGCCTGTGCCATCTTCAGTTCTCCGTCGGACCACGCGTCTGCACTTGGCTCCGGGGGTATCACACGAGCATGTCACCCAAACCAGACACACAGTTAAATTTCCACAGCACAGTCGCCTTTTAGCCTGTGCGAGCTCCTGATGTGTTTTTCCCATATCCCAGATAAACGTACACCCTCCGACACACACGGGTGGGTACACGCAGACACGTTCCCCTTGGCACGGCGGCAGGACGGGCTCCCCCCACCCCGGCCCGGGGGGG
>NW_008824416.1:158218-158465 GCF_000699105.1 Pygoscelis adeliae | reverse complement strand
GTGGCGGAAGAAGCAAGTGTCCACGTGGGTGTCTGTCTGGGGTGGGTGTTGGTGTGGGTGGCCACGGAGTAGGAGCAGGTGTCTAGGGGGAAGGAGCGGGTGTTGTGTGGGTGTCCGTGGGGAAGGAACTGGTGTCACTGTGGGTGCCTGTGGGGAGGGAGTGGGTGTCAGTGCGTCAATGGGGAAGGAGCAGGTGTTGGCATGGGGGTCCGTGGGGAAGGAGAGCGGGTGCCTGCGGGGGGAAGAC
>NW_008824416.1:149984-157591 GCF_000699105.1 Pygoscelis adeliae | reverse complement strand
GTTGCGGGGACCTTCCAGCCGGGCGCTTGGCTGGCATCCCCCGCACTGGAAAATAGGGGGGTTGGGTCACCCAAAAATACCTTCACCCCCCCCAACCCCCCCGGCTGTAGTTTTATTTCCCGCAGTCTCTCGACCAGCCCCAGGGTGAAGAGTTGGGCTGGGGCTGTGGGAAATGCAGGAGGGGGAGGGCAGAATTTCCTAACAATTATCTTTCCCCTCTGTAGTGATCGATAACTAATATTGGCCATTTACCCGCAACAATTAATGACCGGGTGAAGCGATACCCTAACGACACCACTCGCACCCTTCAGGCTTGACTCCAGTAGAAGGTTTCAGGTCAGGGACAGCCCCCCCCCGTGCCCACCTCAGCCCCCACCTGCGTTTTAAGGGCTGCTTTGCACACACCGGCATTTATTTCTCTTTTCGTGTCCTAGAAGGGCACCGCAATGCCTGTGTTTTCATCGTGCCTGCGAAAAGCTGCTGCGATTTCCCCAAGCCTCATCCCCGAAAGTAATTTCCCCACCATGCCAGCACCCCTCAGCTGTTGTGTGGGGTCCCCTCTTCTCCCAAAGCTGCCCTCGTCCATCTGTAATGTCGCTCTCCCTGGGGCCACTCGCAGAAATGTAAATGCTGTGTATTTCGCAGCACCCGGCCCCAAAAACTGCTCGTATTTTTAATGCGAAAGCACCTAAGCAAAAAGTTTTTTGTTGTTATTCCGTGGCTAAAATTTACAGAGTGGTGGTGGACGATATCGGCGAATCCATCAGGCTCCCTGTATTTTCACTGAGGAGCGTTGTAACTCTTCATAAGCAAAATTACTCCTCTGTTTTAATGAAGTGCCTCTACTATAGCTTACTTTTCTTGACATTTAAGTATCTTTTTAGCATTCAGAGCCTGATCTCGTTGTTGCCCAGGCAAAACCTGCAGCCAAGCACATATTTTATTTGTATCGGGAACTCTTGATTTGATCCTGATAGCTACAATATTCAGATACCAAAAGTATTTGCTACTCTTGATCTTTTTTTTAACTACCTAGCATAGCTATTTAATCTATTATTTCTTTTACGAGACAGCATCTGCATAGTTGTGTGTTAATATTTGTATTATATCAAATACACAGGTATGAAAATATAGTTAAAACAACTTGCAAAGCTATTCCCACAAAGTATTTCATGTTTGAAATTACACTTGCTATTATCCGAGTATTGAAATGGAGAAAATGTGACAGGTGAAATTATTTTAATGATGAAAATAGTTTTAAGTGCAATTACGGCTGTTAAGCTGTCAGGTCTCCATCCCACAAATCCTTAAACACGCGCAGAACTTGCACCCAGTTAATGAAATGAGGTAGTTCAAGGTGCCCGTTTGTGCCTGGAGAACACGACGACGTCAGTCATGAAAGGAGAGACAAGTAGCGGGTGTGAATCGGCATCATTATGTGCAGTATTTCCATAAAAGTTAAGGCAGCTTGCCTTGCCACGATATATCCCACCAGTCCAGCGTCCCCTGTGGCTGCTGTTGCTGTACCCTGGTGACAGTGTGCAGTGACTCCGGCTGAGGGGGGACCTCTGCGGGCTGCTGAATCCAACTTCCGCGCAAAGCGGAGCTGATCTCAAAGCCAGATCGCGTTGCCCAGGGGCTGAGATTTCAAAACGGCGATGGTGGGGAGCATTGATGGCCTGATCCTGCAGATGCATACTGCTTTCCACCCAGAAAAGTCCCGTTGGCTGTACTGGTGGGTTCTTTTTCTTAAAAGTTAAGCGTGTGCCTGGGTGTTGGCGGGACAGAAGCTGTGGTGCCATCAGACCTATCTTAGTGCTGGCCTTATCCGGTTCCTAGTACCTTCACGATCGTACTTTGACACTTGGAGGTGTTCTCGTGGCACCCAGCGGTCTCGCCTGTGCAGGCAGGTCCCACTGCCTGGAGCCTTTCTGGGGCTCGGAACAGGAGCAGAGTCCCTGATCCAGTAGCTTTTGGCATCGAGCAGGAGGGGCTCGACTGTCCCTCCAGCGCCTCACACTGACGTGCAAAGTCTACGCTAATGTTCCTGTGCATGTCGTAATTCCAGAACCAGCATCTTGGATGCAGAGGTTTTTTGCCTTGACGGCTGCAGCCCCCTTTTCCTCAGCCCTTGACTGTGGTGTCTCCACCCTGCGGTCCTCCTGGCGGTGAGGTCTGGCTCGTGTGAAGGCCCTTCAGGAGGACAGAGCTGGCTGGGATGAGCCCTGTGGCTCCCCGGGGATGGTTGGGGGTAGCAGTCACAGGCTGCTTTTGTACACATCGAGATGTGTGTGAATCAAAGTCCGTGCTGGCAGGATGAGGGCTTCAGAAACCAGAGACGGCACCACTCCTGGGCTGGTGCCGGCTGGTCCTGTGGCAGCGCTGATGGTGTATTGTATGTTAATTAGGTAATTATGGTTATCGTCAGGCCACAGCTAGATAGGAGACTGAGACCAGATCTACTTGTTAGTCCTGCTAATGCCTCTGCACACGAGGAACTCCATGGATCCGTTGAACTTACTGAGACCAAAGGACGAAGGTCTGGGATGAGGGCCTGCGCGAGGGCTGGCGACTCTTGTCTTCATCGAGCCAGTCTGCCAGCTTCAGTATCTTCCTCTGGACACTGGCTGACTACGGGTGCCAAGGGAAGGGTAAAAGCAGGGGCCAGCATGGGGTCAACTCCCCCAACCTTTAGACGTTTGTGATTAGGGACTTCCTGAGATGGAGGGGGGATTTTTGCGTTCGGGAGCTCTTGGACTTTATGATTCTGTTGCAAAGATCCTGTACAGGTGGAGGTCAAACCCTGCTCACCTCATTGAGTGCTGACTTCTTTGGGTCTGGCTGCATGTCCAGGACTGTCCTAGGTTGTACCTATGGGGTAGAATCCCAGAATAGGTTTGAAGGGACCTCAAAGGATCATCTGGTCCAACCTTTCGTGGGAAAGGGAGCCCAGATGAGATAACCTAGGTAGGGACAGTGTAGGGACATCCCTGCTTTTCTTTTTGGTGCTACTTTCTCCCAGCCCCCTTCAGTGCACAGAGCAGCTGCATTTGGATTTCAGCTACAGCTGAAGCAAGCGGGGTTTGGCACATCAGCAGGGCTGGAGGAATGGCCTCAAACATGCAGAGCCCTTCAGTCACTGCTTCTTGCTTGCAGGTCTGGAGTTGTCTCACTGTGTAGGGGCCAACTCGCTGTGCCCTGCTGTGCCTTGGAGGTCCGGGGGGCCCTGCAAGATGAAGAGGGTCCGCACCGTCTTCAAACCAGAGCAGCTGGAGCGGCTGGAGCAAGAGTTCCTCAAGCAGCAGTACATGGTGGGCACGGAGCGAGTAGACCTGGCTGCAACTCTGCATCTCACAGAGACTCAGGTAAGGAATGGGAGAGCTGGGGAAGGTGGCAGAGATCCCGGGTCTGGGTTTGGTCTGTGGTGACGTCCCTGCTGTGAAGCGCAGTGGGAGGAGGACGTGATGCAAAGTGACCCGTGGGACTCCCTGCTGCAAGATGACATTGAACCCATGTGCCTGGAGGGATGCAAGATAGGTTTAAATGGTTTATGAATAAGAACATCGTTTTCTTAATCCATGAAGTGGAACAAAAAGCATTCAGGAGCACAAACGTGTTTGCTTTAGAGTTCAAGCTGGACTAACGTATCTACATTGTTGTAATCCTCTGTATTAAGTGTCCTTTTGTGACGCTGGATTTAAATTTTTTTCTGCTCTTCCCAGTGAGTTTCTGTCCCTCCCACTGCAGGCTGCTTATTTATTGTGGAAAGGAGGAGCCACGTGATCTTCTGTGGTGGGATCCAAATTCAGCTGGGGAAAGGGAGAGCAAAGCAAGGGCAGTTCCAGGGGGCACAGGGAGGGTGTGAACAGCACAGGGAGCAGGAGCAGGGGGTAGGTGGGTGTCTCATCATGCCCTCTGGCAGCCGTGGCCCCCGGGATGGGTTCACTACGGGAGGCACCTCCTTCATGCCCCTGGCCAGAGCCTCCTCTGTGCAGCTGCATCCCCCTCTCCCCTGGTCCTTTCTCCCAGCACCACTCTGCCCACCATAGTGTCACCTCCTCCCGCTCGCATGCACTGTGCCCTGAGCAGAGAAGGGGCATACCCCTTTCCTTAAGGAACTCTGCTTTTTGGGGACATCTGCCTCGGAAGCATGTGGCAACGGCCCCCATTGGAAAGGGGCTCCTGGAGACCTTGGATTAAGCTGTTGTGCCATTTTCCTGCTAGGTGAAAGTCTGGTTCCAGAACCGGAGGATCAAATGGAGGAAGCAGAGCATGGAGCAGAAGGCGGCAAAGCTGTCACAGTTTAGGGTGATACAGCCTGCCACCGTGGACTCGACGGACATCAAGGACCACGAGGAGGACACTGTGGACGTTGAGCTTTGAACAGCTGATGAGATTCAGCTGCTGCTGTTGTTCTTTGAGCCGTGTCTGCTTGATGGAGATACTGGGGATGCAGGCACGTCTGTGCTTCTTTGGTTCAAGCGAGACATTACGGTCTCGATGCGAGAGTTGGAGCTACAGGACCAAACTCCAGCTGGCTGGGAGCAACCCCCCCAAATATTGTTTGGCTGCTGTTTGGTAGCCATGTGCTGTAATTTCTGGGACTTCATCACCAGGCCGGTTGTCCTTGATGGTGCCATAGCTGTGGCAAGGCATATGATCTCCTGTTTGCTCTTGAAGCACCAGGACACACAAACGGTTTCCAGCAGAGAGGCTGGGGGGGACAACCAGACGGTGTCTCTGACGGCTGTGAGCATAAGGGCATTTGAACATGGGCTCACCTGTGTTGCGTGTGCCTGTGTGCTCCCCGGAGGGAGACCTGTGCTGGGAGGAAAATCAACCCTGATCGTTTTTCCTGGTTAACTTGACTCCCATGTTTGATGCTTAGATCACAACAACAACAAAAAAAAATTGGAAAGCCCTTTGCTCCCACCCGCAGACTGCATCATTACTCTTGCAATAAGATGAACAGGGTCTGATCCTGCCCCTGGAACAGAAGTGCCTCCTCTTGTCAGGTGCCTTGGAGTTTTTGTGCCTTTGTTTTGGCTTCCCAAACCCGGAGGGCAGAACCTGGTGGGTCTCTCTGCTTTCTGCCATTGCCTTCCTTCGCCAAGGTGTGCACATGCTGCTGCAGCAGGGAATGAGGCACTCGGGCTGGCCGAGGTGTGGGGATCGGGGCTGTTATAAAAAGGCAGCTTTCCAGCACCTCTGGTGCTTCAGACGACCCCCTGCCCCTCGTCCAGATGTGCCAATTCTGGCCCAGACAGCAGTTGCTCTGTTCTCTCCTCATTATACATCCAGGTGCCATGGGAAACGGCACCTGGAGTGTTCGGTGAGCACATCTGTAACCACCCGATGCAGTCAGCAGTTGTGTTCCTGGTGGGTGGGAGGGCTTTGAGGGGTCAGGACTGAGTTGAGTACTTGACCTTCCCCGACTGTGCGTTAGCAGCCAAGTGCTCTTAGGCCAGGCTGTCAGCGCTCAGGCTGTCACCTCGCCTTCCTAGGTCTGCCCAGGGTACCAGGCACCACGTCCCGTCAGCTCAGGATAATTTATTGTCTCTTTCTGACCCAGAACACTGTGTATCACTTTACTCTTACATTGTTATTTATAGAAATAACGTTTTTTTTCCTTAGTAAGTGTCACTTATTTATTTGCTTTGCTTCTTAATAAAAATCTAGTTTATTTTAAAAAGAGATGGGACTGGCTGGGGGGAGGCAGGGTTGGGCAGCTCCTTGGTTTCTGAACAGGCAGCGAGGCCTCAGTGGCGTCTTGCTCCACAGCTGCCAGGGATGGGTTACTGATCTTTTTTGCTGTGTTTCTGAGGAACTGGAGTAAAAAAAAAAAGAGGGAAAAGAAATGCACCTTTTCCTTCCCCTAAGATGACCCCTGTTGTCAAAAAGTAATAGCTGCTTTCTAACACCAGAATTCACAAAAGGGCGATTTCTTCTTGAAAGGGTGATGAAATCTTGAAAGGGTGATTTCTTCTCTCGCATGTTACCATTCCTGACATGCCAATGCAAATATGAGAGCAGTTTTTTTTCCCCACACTTGTGTGTTTGCTGGTAAACCTGTGCACTCATCTCAAGCTTGAACATTTGGAATGGAACAAGAATAGCTTTTAAGCAGATCAGCTGAAAACCTGTGTCAAAAATCAGAAGGAACAGGGTTAACCCGCTAATCTCGCATGCCAGTGGGTTTATTGCGATCATCCCCGAGACAAGAGGGCTTATGGGGAATGTTTTAATATCGCCCGGCCGGGGGCCGAGCTGATTGCAAGAGTTAAGTTGTTCTCAGGACACCTTTAATCCCCTGGGAGCTGGCAGAAAAAAACCCCAACATATTTTCATCCTTCCCAAAAGTTTGAGTTTGAGGGGTTTTTGCTTAATAAGCTGTTTTGGGCAAAATAAATGCTAAAATTTTTTTTTTAAAATTGATTGATGACCCCATATCATGGGTGAAAGTAGATGGGATGAGTTATTATCTCTGGGCCAGTTCCTGCAGAGATAGAACTACATTTATAGTATGAAACATAACGTCTGGTAAACACGGGGTGCTCAGGTTCGGGCTGCTGCTCCCGGAGAACAAGGACCTCCAAGGACCTCCATCTGCAGGTGGATGCGGCCAAACCTTCTGTGCAGCCCCCGCTCTGCCAGGCTGATGCTTCAGCAAACTCAAGGCCAGGAGAAGGTTCCCCTTGTGCTCTGCAAATACAGAAGCAGAAGCAATCCCGGTCCAGCTTCTCAAATACTTCCAAATTAATGTGGGCACCAGGGCTCGTTCGGAGACATGAAGGACGCTTCGAAGCGTTGCTGGCCGGGCCATGACTCAAGCTGATGCTCTACGCGTGAAACGCCCTGCCACTTAGCACCGAAACCTTAGAAAAACAGGACACGTAATGCTGTTATTACAGTAATGGCTAGTCTTCCTACTATTGGTATGAAGATGTAATTGAAATAGGAGTCGTAAGGTAGCATTGCTCCATCTGTGTCTGGGTCCTTGTAGACCCCCGGGATGGGCCCTGCGTGGCGGAGCAGTGCCCTGCACAGCCCGCTGCTGGGTTCACCGGGGCCAGACCCCAAAATACAGATGAGGAAGGTGTCCCAGGCAGTTTGTCTGTCTCTCGTTGCCGGCCGGGTGGCCGGGGAGGTCTCTTGCTCTGTGGCCATGCTCCCGCATGGGCTGCTGGCCTGGGCATGGAGGCGGCAGGATCCAGCCAGCCACGTGTTACCACCCGGTGTTGTGTCCCCACCATGAGCCGACAGTGACATCTAGTGACTCCAAAACACCCCAAAACGCCCCGAATATGAAATCGTCCCATATTCCCAAACCCACTGCAGCCGCCTGGTTGATGAAGAGTGGGACCGAGTCTGAATGGCACTAGCAGCGCCGGTGTGAATTAGTAAATACAACTAAATAGGCTTTTTCGTTGGTTTCAGGTGTTTGCAGACAGCCTAGCAGGAGGTAGTGAAGGCGCAGGGGCCACGTTAGTGTGTTTTGAAGGGTTTTTTTGGGGGGGAAAGCTGGGCCAGTTTTGGGTGCGCAGGGGCAGCTGTCGATGTTTCCCCTCCCTGTGAGGGGGTACCTTGTGTTCCCACCTGACAGGGAT
>NW_008824416.1:141942-149399 GCF_000699105.1 Pygoscelis adeliae | reverse complement strand
GCCCGGCAGCGTCCCCTCAGGCTGGGCGGTGTGGGGGGGTGTGGGGGGTGTGTGTGTACCCTCAGCCTACGGGTGGATTTTGGCTTCGGGTGCGTCCCCTGACCCACGCTTCTCCCTCGGCAGGGGAAAGGCTTGTTCGCCACCAAGAACATCCGCAAAGGGGAGACCGTCTTCGTGGAGCGTACGGTGGTGTCGTCCCAGTTCCTCTGGAACGCCCTGTACAACTACCGAGGTGAGCGGCCGGCGGTGGTGGCACGTCCCCGTCACCTGCCCTGGTGAGGTGACCGCGGGGTCCCGAAGGAGCTGCCTGGTTTTCGAGGAGAAGGTTTGGGTTTGTCTTAGCACCGCTGGGAAGGTGGCCCTGCTGCCATTTCTACCTCTGCGCTAAACGAACTGTTGACAAGTTGAAAATGCTGGGGGCGTTTGAGGGATGGTGACTTCCATCAACCCCGGAGGAGAGCACCACGCGCCACCGTTGGGCACCATCTGTATGGGAACCCCGATTTTTTAGTGGCGTGGGTCCTATCCCAATCTTCGCATGGCTGGGTACAGTGTGTAAAGAAGGTGCCAGTGCTCTCTGGAGGCGTCAGAACAGAAAATGAGTGTTGTAAGAGCAGGATTTTAAACTTTCTTGTCCTACGTAGACCCTGCTGTGTGCTGAGCTCTGTTGCGGGTTGGCGACATGGGGACGCTTGCCATTTTACGGTCTTTAAACGCTTCCCAGCATTACAGGGCAGCAGATGAGGGCTGGGAGGGTTTAAATTGCAGCAGAAATGGTCTTTCCTATGGAGGGACCAGTAAAAGACTGGCGCCTCCAGCTCGGAGATGGTCCACTCTGGTGGTGTTGGTACCAGTCGTGCTGTCTTGCCCCGGGCTCTGGTCCCTTTCCTTTTTGAAGACTGTGGTCTCACTGTGGCATCCATGCGTCTTGTCTCCCTGCAGCCTGCGATCACTGCCTGCGGGCTTTAGAGACGGCAGAGGAAAACGCCCAGCGGCTGCTGGGGAAGAGCTCACTGGTGCTCCCTCACCCAGAGCAGTGCAGCATCCGGAAAGACCTACACCAGCAGTGTCCCCGGTGCCAGGTATGGGGCTGCCGGGAGGGACCGTGGTCTTGTTGGGGTCGCTGACCCCTTTACAGCATCTAGCCAGGTAGTTGCACTGCCCCAAGATGGGTGTCTGCCTTTCCCTTCTGCATCGCTAGGATGGGGCTAAAGAGCTGGGGCTCAGATGGTCAGGGAGGGGGCACAGCTGGGCCTAGGACCCCCTTTTCTTGCTGCTGTAGCCAATGCCGGGCGCTGTGCCCCTCGCTCTAGGTGACGTACTGCAGCGCTGAATGCAGGCAGGCCGCTTTGGAGCAGTACCACCAGGTCCTCTGCCTTGGCCCGTCCCGTGATGACCCCACGCACCCCCTCAACAAGCTGCAGGAGGCATGGAGGTAGGGGACCGACCTGCCTGTTGCTCCACGGGCAGAGGAGGGGGCTCTCCTGGGCTTGGTGATGCTGCCTGGGACCAGGGCTGAGGACCGTCCTTGCTTTGCATCCCTGCATGGGGTGGCTGGAGGGTGGTGGTGGCCGTGGGACACTGCCCAGATCTAGCTGCTGGTTGGGCAGCAGGTGTATTTGTGTTGGCAGCGCAAGGGTTTGGAGGCACAGCTGAGCAGTTTTTATTTTTCTCCTAGTAAAGAGCTACAAAGCACTGAGCTGTGCATCCCTCACTCCTGCAATTTTATAGTGCTCCTGCAGATCTCCAGCCTCTGGGAGATCCTCCTCATAGCACCCCTGCGGGTACATAAATCGCTGTCCCTGCTTGCAGATGGCAAAATGGGCACGGAAGGGAGAAGCGACATCCCTGACCCAAAGATTGTCACAAACTACAGCACTTGCTGCAGTCCTGGGCTTTGTATGGGACCCAGGCTCTAGTTTAGCAGGATGGCAGGGGATTATTTGTATGCTCAGAGCAGGCAGGTGAGTGCAGGCTTCTCCTCACTCCAAGCAGTGCTGGCTCCCCACGCAGCGATGCTGCACTGGCCGCTTTGGTGTGATGGATGAGTGTGGGCCTGACCACATGGATGGCAGCTGCCTTTGCCTCCCTCCAGCTTTTTGTTTCCATACCAGCACGGATCTGCTCATCTCTTTTCTTCGTTCTTATCCCCCAGAAACATGCATTATCCACCGGAGACTTCCAGCATCATGTTGATGGCCCGAATGGTCGCCACCGTCAAACAGGTATGTCTGCAGTTTGGAGCCACAGCTGCCGGTGTGTGGTTTCCTCATCCCGTTGTGGCTGTTATTCCCAAGGACTGATCTCTTCTCCAGCGGCTGGCGGGGTCCTGCTTGAATAGATTTCAACATCTAGTGGTCCCTGATCATGGAGACAGCAGGCAGGAAAGGAGGTTCCTATGTCCTGAGCCAAGCAGGTCTTTTTTTCCGTACCAAAATAGTCAGAACTGAACCTTTCCTTTGGCTCTGTTTCTTTGGCCTGGCTTTCTCAGCGTCTATTCTGACAATAAACTACCACCACGCAGCTGCTTCTGGTGGTTCTCGGTAGCAGGCTTAGATACCTCTGAGCTCAGCGGGGCTTGTCCTCTCCTTCCTCTCTCCTGGCTGGGGAGGAAAGCGGTGTTGGTGCAATGCCGTTGCTTGATACCTTTGTCAGGCTAAAGACAAGGACTGGTGGATCAAGGCCTTCTCCCAGTTCTGCAGTAAGACAGCAAACGAAGAAGAGGAGGTTGTGCACAAGCTGCTGGGGGACAAATTTAAGGTAAGAGCCTGGCAGCACTTGGATGTGTTGAATTCCCGAGCCTGCCCTCTCCCTGCCTGTGTCTGAAAGTCCTCGGGTGCAGAGGCCCCGTTACAGCTGGGATGGGAGACACAGGAAATCCCAGCCTCAAAGTGGGAGCACAAAGCCCCCCATTAGGGGCTGGCTGATCTGACGGAGAGGAAACATTGCTTAGAGGGCTTTGGGCTTGTGGTGCTTCAGTGGGACATGCTGCTCATTCCTGTGGTGGAGATGCTTCTGCTGTGGGATGGGACAGGGTGGTATTTAGCTGCTGAGTAGGTGGCTTTTGCTGCTAAAATGAGTGGCTTTTGCTGCTCTGAGGGCAGCAGACTCCGGCCTTGCGGAGAAGGACGAGGAGCCTGACTCCTGAGCCTTCTAGCCTGTGCTGGGCTTGGCCTTCAGCCTGGGTCTGACTCCCAGCGGCGTCTCCCCACCCTGATGGTGTTGCCATGTCCTGCCAGGGCCAGCTGGAGCTGCTGCGGTTGCTCTTCACTGAAGCCCTTTACGACGAACATCTCAGCAGGGTGAGTTGAGCCGCCTTCCGCCTAGCCCAGGAGCGTGGCGGGACCCTCCGCTTGGCGCCAGCCCCCCTGGGTCGTGTCTGCCCTGAAGGCCAGGGCTTCCCCTGGGACTCTACCCGTTCCTTGCTTCCCCCAAAGCTCCCTGTGGGATTTGAGGCACTTGCAGAGCGGGTTGCTGCCGCAGGCTGGCCTGGGCTCAGCTGCTTTCTCATCTCCCTTCTGCAGTGGTTCACTCCAGAAGGCTTTCAGTCTCTCTTTGCCCTCGTTGGGACCAATGGCCAAGGCATAGGAACAAGGTAATGGGGCTTTCTGGGTGCTCCTTGCAGGGCAGCAGAGATGTGGCATGGAGGGGATGTACAGTCTGTAAATCCACGCTGGCCTGGGTAACGGCTGGGTTCAGATGTAAGAGAGGGGGATGGAGAGGCAAACTTAAAAGCAGTCTTTCATCTTGGCTGTGTCCAGCCCTTCTGTGTCCCTCTGCCAGACCTTGGCCACTCAGAGCCACTGATTTTAACCCTTGATCCCTCCTGCGAAGTCCCACCATGTGCCGACAGCACTGTGGGACTGTAACGGTGTCCCTCTGCTTCCCGACAGCTCTCTGAGCCAGTGGGTGCACGCTTGCGATGCGCTGGATCTCCCCATGCTGCAGCGAGAGGAGCTGGACGCCTTCATCGACCAGCTCTACAAGGACATCGAGAAGGGTGAGGCTCTGACGTGGCTGTGGGCAGCATCCAGCAGTGCTGTTTTCAGGAGACTGCTGGAGACTCTTGCCAGCATTCGGGGAATGGGAGAGGTTCCCACTGGGGACTGGGAGATCCCACTTCCCCCGGTCCACGCGAGCCATGCCTGCTGCCTTTGGCTCACTATGTGGATAGGGCAAGTCCAAGTTTGTGGACAGCATGGCCCAGGTGAACTGCAGCAGGTTGGGGTGGCTGGAGGGCTGATCTGGAGGGATCCTGTGCAGGAAAGTCCCATCTACGCTGAGTGTTCAAAGACCTGTTTATCACTTATTTGACTGATGCAGCTGTGTGAGTACAGGGACAGACCAGGGAGCCTGTGGGTGCAAATCTTCACGTCCTCCACCCCCTCCCAGTGGGGAGGGAAGGGTGCTTTGGAAATCACCCTCCAACACCCGGCCCCCAAAGCAGCGCTGGCTGGGTGCGTTCAGCGTTGATGGACATCCCTTCGTGCTCGCGCTGAGCTGCGCTTGTGGAAGAGCCAGAATGGCCCATGCAAAGCTCTAACCCCCTCTCTGTGCTGCAGAGTCGGGAGAGTTCCTCAACTGCGAGGGATCAGGTCTCTACGTGCTCCAGAGCTGCTGTAAGTAACGCAAGGACTGGGAGGAAGACTGGTGGTGAGGAGGGAGATGTCCTGGGCTAGACTGGCTCACCTCTTCCTAAAAGCTTCTGGAGAAAGGGGTTTATGCTTCACATCCATGGGTAGGATGGGACTGGGTGGGTTGGGATGGGATGGCTGCTCTCTCGGGGTCTCCTGGCATCTCACCTAGCTATGAAGTGGTCAGTCCTGGCTTGAATGGACTTGGATATGATATGGGCTCCGAGAGCCGTGTATGCAGCTAGCAAAGAGACTCTCTCCGTCCTTGTCTGAGCAAAACGGAGGTGAACAAACCACGAAGGGAGGGAACCTTTCTGGGCCGGGCCATGGGGACGTAGGAGAGGATGTCCCAGCACCCGGAGCTGTTCTCTTTCACTCCTAAGCGTTAACGGCGCAGCGGGGACGAGCAGGGCCTGGGGACTGGCTGCTGGGAGAGCTGTGAAGCAGGGAAAAAGTGCTGCCCTGTGCACCCTTCCCTCAGCACCTGGAGGCAGAGATGGTGCCGTGCATCCCTGGGGTTGACCGAGGACGGCTCGCTCTCTCCGAGTGGTTTTTATGGTCTAAGGGAGAGCCCTGACCCTGCACCCTGCTCCGCTGGACCCCGTAGTCCCCAGTGTGAGTGGAGAGTGTCATGCTGGTGTCCCCCAGGTCGATGGGGTGGCTGCAGCATTGTGCTGCCTTATCCTTAGCCAGGCCACGGCCCTCCCAGTTGGAGGCACTGGATCCCACGTGCCCAGGCCACACAGAAGGGCAGGCACAAGCCCGGCAGGCTGTGTGGGGTCTTCCAACCCTGCCTCTGCCTTCCCCTTCCTCTGGAGACACCCTCACAGCCGCATCCCATCTTTCCCGAAGGAAACCACAGCTGCATCCCCAACGCCGAGACATCCTTCCCGGAAAACAACTTCCTCCTGCATCTGACAGCTCTGGAGGACATCGAAGCAGGAGAGGTGAGACAGTGGGGCCCGGATGAACCTGGGGTGGCATCGCACCTTGGCAGGGGGTCCCTGTGCCCCCTACATCCCTCGCAGACCCCAGCCCCGTACCTCCTGCCTCTTGCATTGTCCTGGCAGAGGAATTCACGCCTCATCCCATGTAGGGGCTGCCAGACCCCATGTTTCTGCCTGACTCTCAGAGGGACTGGTACAGATCGTGCTGCTTTGGGTTCATGGGAAGCGATTCTCAGCCCAACCTGTTTCTCTTTGCTCGCAGGAAATCTGCATCAGTTATTTAGACTGCTGTCAGAGGGAGCGGAGCAGACACAGCCGCAACAAGATACTCAGGTAGGGGCTGCTTGGAGGAACCCGGGGGGGACACGACACCCCTTTGCACCCCCAGCCAGTCAGCCTGGGCTGCATCCCCACCTCGGGGCCCTGTGCGTGCCCTGGTGTGTGGCTGTGCATATAGCGTGTGGTGCTTTCGGTGCTTCGAGCTCCTTGCAGTTCTTATGCGTTGTAGCCTCAGGGACTGAGGATTTGGGCTCCCCCTCTTTCTCTGCAGGCTTGCACCACTCTGCAGTTCACTTCTGCAAACCCTTGCTGTCCCCACCCACCTTCCTTTTCCTTCTCTGCCCTTCCTCTCCTGCTGCTGGCCACCGTCCCCGTGTCCCGTCACCCCTGCAGGGCTGAGAAAGCCCCCTCTCCACCCAGACTGCCTCCACCCCACCTGAGCCCAGCATGATCGAACCCGCAAACTCCTCCGGGTTTAACATATTTAGCCCCTTCCTGGCTGCTCTGTCCCCAGCCCCCTGCCCAGCAGCAGTGTTGGGGTTGTGCCTCTCTCAACGCCGTCACTCCTTCTCCTTCTTCCTTCCCTTCTTCCAGGGAGAACTACTTGTTTACCTGCTCGTGTCCCAAGTGCCTAGCGCAAGCCGACGATGCCGACGTGACGTCGGACGAAGAAGAGGAGGGCGAAGGGGAGACGGATGATGCTGAGCTGGAGGATGAGATGACTGACGTTTGATCCTGGCCCCGGGCAAGAGGAGAGGGAAGGGACGGGGGGGTCCTCCGAGAGGCAGCAGCTTTAATACTAGAAACAGGGTTGTGTTGTGGGGTCGGGTGGGAGGCCACGTGCCGGTGGCGGGTGTGGAGGTCTGGCAGAGTGGGGGCAGCGGGGGAGCCGGAGGCAGGCCCTGCTCCCGCCTGTCCTTGTTGGGGGCTGTGCGTGCGTGTGTGCGTGCGTGTGTGTGTGTCAGGCCGTCCCCGTCCTCCCTGTGAGGACAGGCTGTGAGCCGGTGGACCCCTGCCGCGTCCCGGTCCCTGGAGGGGCTGGTTGGTGCTTGCAGGGGAGGCTGGAGGGAGAGCAGGGTCCAGCCAGCCCCTGGGACATCACGATGGTCACCTTGGGGCCACCTGCGAGGCTGCTCCACCGTGTCTGTGCCGGCCGTGGATGCGGAGGAGCACGTCCTTTCCTACCCGCAGGGATGAGTGGAACGCATGTGCGTGTATGTGTGTTTGTGCACGAGGGGTACTATTTAATGTCTATATTAGCACTATCTACACACTAAGGAGCTGGGGTCCTTATATATACTCCATTCCATGCCTTGGCTCGGCGAGCAGCAAGGGGCAAAACGGTTTTGCAGGTGGGACAGAGACGCCTTAAGGGTGGCTCAGATGCCCAAGTCCAGTGGGGAGAGTGGGGCCGACCTGGCAGACGCCGCCCTCCCGCCTCGGCCCCATCCTTGACACGATGCAAAGCCCCGGGCAGCGATTGCCAGGCTGTTCGGGGAGGGGGAACGGCCAGGCTGCTGCTAACCCAGAGCCGACAAGGGCTGCGGTGTTGCATAAGCAAAGTCACCGTCCAAAAGTCAAGCGACGTTTTGGGTTT
>NW_008824416.1:120745-141816 GCF_000699105.1 Pygoscelis adeliae | reverse complement strand
TGGTTCCCTGCACCGAGTGGCCCCGCGTGGAGACATCACCGGCAGCTGAGCGTGTCATCCATGCCATGCTGCCAGCCACTGATGAGGCCACACCGCTGTGTGCGGTGTCCCTGTCTGCGGACCACGCGGCCGGAGGGAAAAGACGGCTCCAGGCAACGGACAGGCAGCAGGTTGGGGATGCGCCCGGGGTATTTTCCTCCCCTCTTGGATTTTGGGGAGCCGTTTTCCTGCTGCCGCTTTCTTTGGGACCGAGGGCGATGCAGTAGATGGGCACCTCTGACACAACCATCACCGCCAGCCCTGCACCTCTCTGCTTGTCCCCAGCTGTCCCGGGGCCGTGTCCCCTTCAGTGTTCGTAATAAACCGAGACTGGTGAGAAGCGGGGCCGTGTCGTTTGTGCTGGTAAACTGGAGGGTGGTGAGTGCAGAGACAAGGGCTGCGATCCAGAGGCTGGTCCCGGGGGGGGCACGGAGCTCTGGGGATGAGGGAATAGAAACCCGCCGGGGTCTGGGCTGTGGGTCTGCGACCAGCCCGCCCCTGGGGACGGGTGCGGGAGGCAATGCTGCCCCGTGAGGCTGTTTCTGCCCTGGTGCATGACTGATCCGTGCTGCGGGGGGCTCTGACGTGAGCCCTGCCCCAGCTGCAGAGGGCACCTGGGGAAGTTTACTAGGAAAAATGCCGTCGGGGCGGGATAAGATTTGTTCCTTCATCCCCTGGCTGATGAAAAAAGAGAAACTCCCCTTTCTCTAAAACTTTTACAGACTTCATTACCTCAGACAAAAATACAGATGTTGGGCAAGCCCTGCTAGTACAGACCACTGTGAGTCTGCATCTCGCTCTCCCTCCCATCCCTGTCAGACCTCATCCACGTAGTCCTGCATCCCTCTAAATCAGCAGCACAAATTACTGGTGGCATCTTACACATTGTTAAGATGTTTCTCGGGGAAGTGCTGGCCTGCTCTGGGCCATCACCTCCCTCCCAGAAAGTCACTACAAAGGGTGCTCGGTACCAGGCTCAAGGTTCCCACTGCGGGTGCTGGTGTTTGCCCTTCAGCCACGTGCCGGCGGCAGCAGAAAAGATCTCCTTGTTGCTGAATCCGGCGAGGCTGGGCGGTGGGATCCCTGGGGCGCTTTGGGACCCTTCGCTCAAACCTGGTCCCTGGGGCAAGCTCCTGGGATCCACCGAGAAGTCCTCGATCCGCCGCAGCCTCCCGCTGCTACCAGAAGGTCCAGGGGGGCTGCATCATTTCGTACGTGGGGATGCTGGTGACGTTGACGGGAATAGAGATGATGGCCCAGGGGAGCCCGTGCTGCTCCAGGGAGCGTCTGATCATGTACCTGGAAGAATAAAGAGGTGACGGGCACGCCTGAGCGGCCGGAGTTGGGAGAGTAGAGCCCAGACGTGAGCGTAAACCACAAACCGGCTCACAGAGAAACTCTGCAGATTAATTACGACTGCATCCACTAAAAATCTGGTTCACCACGCCCAGGTGGGACATGCCGATCACTGGGACCTCCCCCTTTTTGTGGGGACAAGGCTGTCGCTTGGCCCTTCCCGTGAGATGTTCCACACTTGGGAAGACGAGATGTCTGTCGGCCAAGGCACCTACCCGTCCCTGCCCAGCAGGAAGAGCGCGGGGATGTCGGCTGTCCGCCTGGTGCTGTCCTGGATCATCTCGATGTAGAAGCTGTCGTTATCGTAGGCGTTATCTGCGATGATCACTGCCCGCCCGCCATGCTCCTGGATCACACGCGTCTTCGACAGGAATGAGCAACCCCTGGGGCAGAGAGTGACAAATCTTCGGGGGCCGCAGGCAGATCCCTTGGCAGGTACGAAACCTGCAAGTGCCAGAGACTGCCTGGAAATGTCCAAACCAGGGACTGTCTCCCTGGCCCCCCGCCTCCCCCAAACCCTGCTCCTCTTTGAGTCTGTATTTTAGGCACAGGCTGCCCACGCTCTGCCGCTTTCTCCTAAGAAAAAATAAAATAAAATAGGGCTTTTTCCAACTCGGCGCAGACACAACGTGAAACGCTCTGGGGTAAGAGCACCCTCACGTTTCCCTCGTATACCCACCTGCGGTAAGTCAAGGCAAGAAGCCGGAGGTGATGGTAAAATGTGGCCACGGCACTGTCACCCTCCGTGCCACGGGCAGCTCCCCTCTTGCCCGAGGGTCCCCCCCAAACAGCTCCCGTGACGCCAGACGTACCCCCTCTCCACCAAGGCAATCTGGTCCTGGATGAAGACGCCATTATTCAGCTCTCCGCAGGCTTCGGGGGGGTCCGCCGGGACCAGGTGGATCTGGTCGTACCTTGTGTTCTCCGAGAAGAAGACAGGCAGGGGTGAGCGAGGGGCGATCGGGGCTGCTCCCCGTCCCCAGCCCCACCGCGGCCATCCCCGCTGTCCCTTGCCCTGCCCATCCCCGTGCAGGGTGTGCTTTTGGGGTGATTTAGGGCTCCCAGGTGCAGGGGTGCTGGTTGCCCCTTTCCAGCCTCTGTAGAGCCATCCCGACCTCACTCAACAGCCTACCTAGATCTTGGTGTGACCGTGGGGAGGGGAAACTGAGGCACGGCACGGTCCATACATACAAGTGCTCCTGGGGAACACATGCAGAGCCAGAAAGGCCAGAAAGCATCTTTTCCTCTGGTCCTCGGTGTTCCACGTGTTTCCTAGCAGATCTGCTCCTGCATCCCCATCCCGACCCCGGGTTTATTCAGGGAAAGGCCTCACATCCGTAGACCAGTCGGTTTATCTCTGCCGTTCCCCATGGGAGCCTGGCCAGCCCTCCTGGGACACGGCCGTGCCTGCCTCAGCCCTTGGAGGAGGAAAGAGCGGGGCACGTGCTCCCTGAACACACGTGGGACCAAACTTCTCCTCCGAAAGCCTGCTGAGGCCGAAGGCAGGGACCGGCACGCGCCTCCTTCCTAAGGGAAGGCTCACGGAAGAGCAGTTAGCTCCATTTTCATAAAAGGCTTCAGATCACCGGGCCCCGCAATGGAGAAATCTCAGGATGGGGGGGACCCAAGACAAATTCAGTTCTTAATACTTACAAACACACCACCAAAATCCTTGGCCAGCGTGGCGGTGAAGATGTAGCGGATGTCTCCAGGGCTCAGCACTTGGAAATACAAGTATTCATGGATGCGTAAACCTGGGTGTGCGTGGAGAGAGGTGAGAGGCAGAGAAAACAGAAGGGAAAATTCCTGAAAAAAGGAAAAATAACCCAGCTACCGCTCCTGAACTGCGCCACGCTGAAGGGAACACACCCTTTGGCAATGCCAGCTCCCGGCCGGGCCCCGAGGAGCCAAAATGCCGGGTTCAGCCTGGGGTGCTGCGAGGGGAGATGCCCCAGCACCCAGGGGCACAGAGACGACGGGGGAAAGGCACCGGGACTGGGGTGCACAAGGGGAAGGGGAAAATGAAGCCAGACCACGGAGGGGATAGGGGTGACAGAGGGGAAATGCGCTTGGACTGAGGCACCCTGAAAAGAAATGCACCTGGGACGCGGCGCTGGGTGGGGAAATGCCATGGGGCCAGGGTGCACCAAGGGGAAATGCAGCCGGATTATGGGGCGGGAGGGGAAATGCAATGGGGCTGGGGTGCGGTGATGGGAAACGCACCCGGATCGCAGTGCAGGAGGGGAAATGCACCCAGAACGAGGTGCAGGAGGGGAAATGCAATGGGGCCGGGGTGCACCGGGGGAAAATGCACCTGAATCGGGGTGCAGGAGGGGAAATGCAATGGGGCCGGGGTGCACCGGGGGAAAATGCACCTGAATCGGGGTGCAGGAGGGGAAATGCAATGGGGCCGGGGTGCACCGGGGGAAAATGCACCTGAATCGGGGTGCAGGAGGGGAAATGCAATGGGGCCGGGGTGCACCGGGGGAAAATGCACCTGAATCGGGGTGCAGGAGGGGAAATGCAATGGGGCCGGGGTGCACCGGGGGAAAATGCACCTGAATCGGGGTGCAGGAGGGGAAATGCAATGGGGCCGGGGTGCACCGGGGGAAAATGCACCTGAATCGGGGTGCAGGAGGGGAAATGCAATGGGGCCGGGGTGCACCGGGGGAAAATGCACCTGAATCGGGGTGCAGGAGGGGAAATGCAATGGGGCCGGGGTGCACCGGGGGAAAATGCACCTGAATCGGGGTGCAGGAGGGGAAATGCAATGGGGCCGGGGTGCACCGGGGGAAAATGCACCTGAATCGGGGTGCAGGAGGGGAAATGCAATGGGGCCGGGGTGCACCGGGGGAAAATGCACCTGAATCGGGGTGCAGGAGGGGAAATGCAATGGGGCCGGGGTGCACCGGGGGAAAATGCACCTGAATCGGGGTGCAGGAGGGGAAATGCAATGGGGCCGGGGTGCACCGGGGGAAAATGCACCTGAATCGGGGTGCAGGAGGGGAAATGCAATGGGGCCGGGGTGCACCGGGGGAAAATGCACCTGAATCGGGGTGCAGGAGGGGAAATGCAATGGGGCCGGGGTGCACCGGGGGAAAATGCACCTGAATCGGGGTGCAGGAGGGGAAATGCAATGGGGCCGGGGTGCACCGGGGGAAAATGCACCTGAATCGGGGTGCAGGAGGGGAAATGCAATGGGGCCGGGGTGCACCGGGGGAAAATGCACCTGAATCGGGGTGCAGGAGGGGAAATGCAATGGGGCCGGGGTGCACCGGGGGAAAATGCACCTGAATCGGGGTGCAGGAGGGGAAATGCAATGGGGCCGGGGTGCACCGGGGGAAAATGCACCTGAATCGGGGTGCAGGAGGGGAAATGCAATGGGGCCGGGGTGCACCGGGGGAAAATGCACCTGAATCGGGGTGCAGGAGGGGAAATGCAATGGGGCCGGGGTGCACCGGGGGAAAATGCACCTGAATCGGGGTGCAGGAGGGGAAATGCAATGGGGCCGGGGTGCACCGGGGGAAAATGCACCTGAATCGGGGTGCAGGAGGGGAAATGCAATGGGGCCGGGGTGCACCGGGGGAAAATGCACCTGAATCGGGGTGCAGGAGGGGAAATGCAATGGGGCCGGGGTGCACCGGGGGAAAATGCACCTGAATCGGGGTGCAGGAGGGGAAATGCAATGGGGCCGGGGTGCACCGGGGGAAAATGCACCTGAATCGGGGTGCAGGAGGGGAAATGCAATGGGGCCGGGGTGCACCGGGGGAAAATGCACCTGAATCGGGGTGCAGGAGGGGAAATGCAATGGGGCCGGGGTGCACCGGGGGAAAATGCACCTGAATCGGGGTGCAGGAGGGGAAATGCAATGGGGCCGGGGTGCACCGGGGGAAAATGCACCTGAATCGGGGTGCAGGAGGGGAAATGCAATGGGGCCGGGGTGCACCGGGGGAAAATGCACCTGAATCGGGGTGCAGGAGGGGAAATGCAATGGGGCCGGGGTGCACCGGGGGAAAATGCACCTGAATCGGGGTGCAGGAGGGGAAATGCAATGGGGCCGGGGTGCACCGGGGGAAAATGCACCTGAATCGGGGTGCAGGAGGGGAAATGCAATGGGGCCGGGGTGCACCGGGGGAAAATGCACCTGAATCGGGGTGCAGGAGGGGAAATGCAATGGGGCCGGGGTGCACCGGGGGAAAATGCACCTGAATCGGGGTGCAGGAGGGGAAATGCAATGGGGCCGGGGTGCACCGGGGGAAAATGCACCTGAATCGGGGTGCAGGAGGGGAAATGCAATGGGGCCGGGGTGCACCGGGGGAAAATGCACCTGAATCGGGGTGCAGGAGGGGAAATGCAATGGGGCCGGGGTGCACCGGGGGAAAATGCACCTGAATCGGGGTGCAGGAGGGGAAATGCAATGGGGCCGGGGTGCACCGGGGGAAAATGCACCTGAATCGGGGTGCAGGAGGGGAAATGCAATGGGGCCGGGGTGCACCGGGGGAAAATGCACCTGAATCGGGGTGCAGGAGGGGAAATGCAATGGGGCCGGGGTGCACCGGGGGAAAATGCACCTGAATCGGGGTGCAGGAGGGGAAATGCAATGGGGCCGGGGTGCACCGGGGGAAAATGCACCTGAATCGGGGTGCAGGAGGGGAAATGCAATGGGGCCGGGGTGCACCGGGGGAAAATGCACCTGAATCGGGGTGCAGGAGGGGAAATGCAATGGGGCCGGGGTGCACCGGGGGAAAATGCACCTGAATCGGGGTGCAGGAGGGGAAATGCAATGGGGCCGGGGTGCACCGGGGGAAAATGCACCTGAATCGGGGTGCAGGAGGGGAAATGCAATGGGGCCGGGGTGCACCGGGGGAAAATGCACCTGAATCGGGGTGCAGGAGGGGAAATGCAATGGGGCCGGGGTGCACCGGGGGAAAATGCACCTGAATCGGGGTGCAGGAGGGGAAATGCAATGGGGCCGGGGTGCACCGGGGGAAAATGCACCTGAATCGGGGTGCAGGAGGGGAAATGCAATGGGGCCGGGGTGCACCGGGGGAAAATGCACCTGAATCGGGGTGCAGGAGGGGAAATGCAATGGGGCCGGGGTGCACCGGGGGAAAATGCACCTGAATCGGGGTGCAGGAGGGGAAATGCAATGGGGCCGGGGTGCACCGGGGGAAAATGCACCTGAATCGGGGTGCAGGAGGGGAAATGCAATGGGGCCGGGGTGCACCGGGGGAAAATGCACCTGAATCGGGGTGCAGGAGGGGAAATGCAATGGGGCCGGGGTGCACCGGGGGAAAATGCACCTGAATCGGGGTGCAGGAGGGGAAATGCAATGGGGCCGGGGTGCACCGGGGGAAAATGCACCTGAATCGGGGTGCAGGAGGGGAAATGCAATGGGGCCGGGGTGCACCGGGGGAAAATGCACCTGAATCGGGGTGCAGGAGGGGAAATGCAATGGGGCCGGGGTGCACCGGGGGAAAATGCACCTGAATCGGGGTGCAGGAGGGGAAATGCAATGGGGCCGGGGTGCACCGGGGGAAAATGCACCTGAATCGGGGTGCAGGAGGGGAAATGCAATGGGGCCGGGGTGCACCGGGGGAAAATGCACCTGAATCGGGGTGCAGGAGGGGAAATGCAATGGGGCCGGGGTGCACCGGGGGAAAATGCACCTGAATCGGGGTGCAGGAGGGGAAATGCAATGGGGCGCGAGGGTTTCTTTTCCGTTGAGAGCTCTGCTCTGGTGGGTGTGGAAGAACTCGGTGCGTTTTCTTCCAGGAGATCCTTCCAGGACTGGGGGAGGCCTGGCTGCGATCCTCGCGCCCCTCTTGTGCTCGCACGTCAGACCCTCACCACCAGCTTTGCCGCTCGTTAGCGCAACAGTCGTAGGATAATTTTGCTCTCTGCCCGCAGGTGGTTGTTTGAAAGTGGGTGCCTGGCAAACTTTGGCTGTGTTTGTACCTAGAGCTTTGCCCGTAGGGCACGTTTGGTTTGCTTTCTGAAAAGGGCTGGTGCGCTCTCAGAGCACAGCGAGAAGCCCTTGTCTGTTGGGGCCTCTGATACCCTCTGAGCCGTCTCCAACACAGTTTACTGTCAGGCGGGTGTAATCACTTCAGTTGTGTTCCTCTTACCGCGTCCCCTCTGTGAAAGCACCTTTCAGCAGTCGCCGTCCTTGGGGCAGCTTGGACTCGTGATGTGAGGTGTGACGGGGAAGGTTCTGCTGACCGCCTTGCTGGCGCGATAATAAAAAATTACTGCTCCGGTTGCAGCAGTCGTGCAGTTCCCCGCTGTCTCAGTCATTATTGCACGTACTGTCTTCTCCGGTCTGGCATCCAAAGCAGAACTCCGCTGAACTCCGCTGCACGGAGGAAGCCCGCTTGTTTTGGGGACAGTTACGGTACGGTCCCAGAGTGTGTGCTGGAGACAGTTGGGTGAATTCCAGTTACGCAGCGGGAGATGGAAAGCAGTTAGGTCATGTGAAGGCAGAGGAGTTTTAAGGAGGCTCTGGGTTTTGGTCTTGGTCTTTTTGCGTGGTGGCAGCTTGCTGGGCTGTGTGAGGAGTTGGCTCCGGGTTGTCCGCAGGCTGGTGGGGTTGGAGTAACGGCTCTGCTGTGGGTTCTCTCTTCAGCCAACACCGGTTATTCTGCTGAAGGAGGGGACGGACACCTCGCAGGGGATCCCCCAGCTCGTCAGCAACATCAATGCCTGCCAGGTTATCGCAGAAGCCGTGCGCACTACCCTGGGACCTCGGGGCATGGACAAGCTCATTGTGGATGACCGGGGTAAGCACTGGGCAGTGGCCTCTCACAGCCGTGTCGAAAAGTGACTCGGAAATAATCTCCAGGTGCGGTGCTCTTGCCTGGGTTAAGGCAGCTGTGGTCTTTGTCGTGAGGTCGGGTAGATCCAGGGTTAGTGGAAGTAGATATGAGAAGGCCCGTACCAGAAAGGAGGTTTCTGAGTGTGTCTTGAACCTGGTCTTCAGCTGTCCCTGACCATCTCTATTTATTCCTTTTTTAAATGAGGCTCACAAGATGTGTGGAGTTAACTCAGCACGTGCTGTGGCTGAGCGAGAGGTCAGTGGATGTTACTGGGCTGATTTTTTTGGTGTGATTTAGGGATGAGACTTGCCCCTCCCCTCCGAAAAGACTTGCATGAAGTCACCAAACAAATGTATTGTTTGTGGGGTTTTTTTTATTGCTGGTACTGAAGGGTGAGGTGGAAGGTCTTAGTATTCTCTTTAAATAGTTTTTACAAATAGAAACTGTAATAACTCTTATTAAAAAGGATAAATGGATTTAAATCTACCTAATAACTGCTATGATTGATTTCTACTCTCTCTTCGCGTGAGTGTCAGGCTAGAGTATCTGTTTCTCTGTCTGTTGAGAAGTAAGAGGGAAATGAATTTAAAGTCTCTATTAATTGGTGTGAAGAGTTGTTCTGCACTCAGGCTAAATTCACTTAATCTGCTCCAAAAATGGACTAAAAAGACGCTGTTGATAGGGAATGGAGGCACCCGCTGTGAAACAGCTGTTCTGGGCTCCCCCTCTCCATGGGGGTGACCCCTTCACTTTCCTTTTCAGCCAATTTATAGTTGTGTATCTGGCTGTAGGAGCGTATTAGAATATCGTGGTGATCGCATCTCAGATCACGTAGGAGAAAAAAAAACAGTCGTTTGGCTGAAGAAAAATGACTTTCAAGTGGAAATTTGGGATGAGAGCCTGTGGTTGTTTAGACATAACAGAATTGACAGTGATGCAGGACCAGGGCTTGGCTGGGGAACACTGCAGCGTAATGACAGGCTGGGGACACATTTGACCTGGAAGGGGAACTGGTGGAGCACAGTGAGACTGGCTGCTCTGAAGTTACTCTTGTATTAGCGTCCCTCTGAGGTCTGAAAAGCTCCCTTGGGTGCTGGGGCGCCCTTTCGGAGTGAGCAGAGCTTTACTCGCGGCAGTTGAGCTTGACTTCCTTTTGTACATCAATCCTAGGCAAAGCCACTATCTCTAACGATGGTGCCACCATCCTGAAGCTCCTCGATGTTGTCCATCCGGCTGCGAAGACGTTAGTGGACATCGCCAAATCTCAAGATGCAGAGGTAGGAGGGTGGCCTGGCTGCGCTCGGAAGCGTAACGTGCAGCGGCAAGCTTGCTCCCATCAGTGGTTGTGTGGACTTTGTGTTAACAGGTGGGAAATGCTCATGGAGTGCTGGCATTTATTCTGGTTTCTTTATTGACGCCTCCTCTTTTGTGATAACTTTCAAATCTTTTACGCTGTTTCAGCCAGATCTGATGGGTGGTTTGGAAACTTCAGAGATGTAAAGTTCACATTTCATGAACATAGGTGACTGGGGAATGAGACTTCACCCTCAAACGGGATGTAGTCTGAACCCAGCCCTTCTTAATCACTAAAGAATCCAGCTGCAAATCTGTGAGCAGAGAAAATGGTGAATTCTGACTTCCTCTGGAAGCCCTTCTGTGGTTTTGAAGCTGCTATCGCAGCGGCTCTGCAGTGTTTGGATGACGGAGAGCGTTTCCTCTCCGTGCAGGTTGGTGACGGTACCACGTCTGTAACTCTACTTGCTGCTGAGTTCCTGAAACAAGTGAAGCCCTACGTGGAGGAAGGCCTCCATCCTCAAATCATCATCCGTGCTTTCCGCACAGCAACGCAGCTGGTAAGGCAGTGCTGCTCGTAGCCGAGGGAGGGCTTGGCCCCTGCGGCAGAGCTGAGAGGTGTACTGGGCTCCACCAGAGTGTCTGGGGAGAGGAGTTCTGTGCCAGAGAGGAAAAATAACACGCTTCCAGGCAAAAGTCCGTAATGAATGGGCATGGGGAGTGACAGTAGCAATCTGACGATGTCTTACTGCAAACGTCAGCTGCCTTCTCTGGTGCCAGTGAGCTGTTATTACCAGCTAGTACCTCTTGAGCGCTATTGCTTCCTTTGTTTTTCCTCCAAGGAAGAATAAATGGGAAAATTCCTGCCCCATTCTTTCTGCTACTCCTTGCTAAACCGTATGTCTCGTGAAGCACGTCAGTCCCACTAAGCTGAACCTTCTCTGGAGGCTAATTCCTTCAATAGCCCCTTGGTTCCCCAGATCTCTGCTGAAAACAGTGGAGCAGCTCTGAGCCTCTCCTCAATCCTCTTAAACTTACATTGATGTGTTTCTTAGAATTACTGTGCTGGAAGGGGTGGAATAGCTCAAATGCCTGAAACTTCAGTGATGCTGAAGTAGGGAATAAAAGGTAACATAAAATACAAAGAGAAAAGTTGGAGATCTGATCAGCTTACGAGCATGAATCATTAATCCAGCTGTTGGCTTGTGTTTTGACAGGCTGTAAACAAGATCAAAGACATTGCTGTTGCAGTGAAGAAGGAAGATAAAGAGTAAGTTTTCCTTACAGGTGACCTGGTTGTGTAGCTGGGCTTCAGTTAGCTGGTGTGAGGGTGTTTCTGACTTCTGCTGTGGCTCTGGCTGAGGTCTTGAGGTCGGGCCGAACAGCTGCGACCCCACACCGGGGTTATTCTCGAGCTTTCGGAGTTTCCTGCTCCTCCAGGGGAGATGCCGTGCTCTCACTTGGGCTGCAGCGAAGTATGTAGGCCAGCGTCTTCCAGTGCACGTGGAGGAAGCTAGGCACCGAAATAAGTGGCCCGATTTCTTTTTTTCCAGTGGTGGTGGAGACTTGCAGCTTTTGCTGCAGTCAGCGGCAGAGTTAAATGCTCGGTGCTTCTCTGAAAGTCAGATCACTTCTTAGCTGTTGAATGCGTGAAGTTAGATAGCTAATAGCAGTAAGGGAATGATCCCTTCAACTGAGGTGAGAATACTAGTTCATTTTCTCCCTGCGTTTTAAGCTCCTGTCTGCTTGATCTGACATTATTAATACCTGCAGTAAAAGTTCGAGTTGAACTGTGTAACCATCTTAAATAAACCAAAACAAATTGTATCCTTTCTACTGTCCTGTGGTGTGAATTACAGTAGTTCTCATGGTCAGCAGTAACTTAGGTGATAGAGCCTGGGAGTTGGATCCGTAGTTCCCTGGTGTCCCTCGCATCATCCACTCTGTTACGGTGTACGTTACCTGAGTTAATACTTCAGAGAATGTGCCACATTCAGAGGGTTTCAGGAACTTCTCAGTGCCTTTGGATGAAGGAGAGGATGCTGAGCCCTGCTGTTTTGCTCAGGCCTGTGGTGTCTAAAAGCCAACTGACCTGGTCAGTGCTAGTCTGATGCTTTCAGACTATTTCAGGGAGAATCATGCTTTGACATGTGTGCTTTGCTTTCCCTGTCGATAGAAGGGAGCTGATCTTTGCCTCTATCAGAGTGGATTAATCACGCCGTACACGGTGTTTTGTGAGCTTGTGAAAAGTGGGCAAGTGAACAAGACCTTGTTTTTCCTTTCTTGCAGTGAGCAGAGAAGCCTGTTGGAGAAGTGTGCAGCCACAGCCCTGAGCTCTAAGCTAATCTCCCAGAGCAAGGAGTTTTTCTCCAAGATGGTCGTAGATGCTGTCATGATGTTAGATGACTTGTTACAACTCAAAATGATTGGGATAAAGAAGGTGCAAGGAGGTGCTTTGGAAGTAAGTTCTGTCGGAGCCTGTCCTGAAAGGACAGGAGACAGCGATCACAGCTCCTTTCACGGGTTGACTCTAGCAGAAATGCAGCCTGGCCTGGTAATGCCTCTTTAGGAATGTCCAAAGCGAAACAAAGCTGTTGATGTGAGGAAAAAGCTTAGTGAGTAGGGCTGGATTTCTTTTCTGTAGGTAGAGAATATGTTTTTTTTGAGCCAAATACACTCTTACCTCACTGTCCTCTGCAGTGAATGTTGTTACTCATGCAAATTCCATCTATATCTCTGCAAATAATGAAATGGTTGGTTTTGGGTTTGTTTTTTTTTTTTTTTTGTGGGAAGTCTTTGTTACTTCTGGAACCAAAAGCCATACAGTCCTGGTTGTATGCATGGGTACTGGGTTGGGAAAAATGCAAAGAAAACGTTGTGAAGGAGCTGACCTAGTGGTGGGCAGGGCGGATGGGCTGTGTGGTTTATACCGCAGTGCTGGAATACCTGTCGTGTACGGGACTGCACGCGGGTACCTGGTGGGGAGCTGATCTTGGGTTGTGGGACAGCTGGTGTGTCCGTGCTCTTTCCTGCCTGTATCCTGTGTGGGTTTGGCCCCGTCGCTTGGGACCCTTCCACTGAAAAGTAAAGCCCACCACAGTCTCTGTGAATTATTATTCTGTGGCTGTTACTGTCTGTAAACACTCTGCATGAGCGTTTTTGTTGAGAAGAGACATTAATTATGCCATTATTTTGCCCAGACAACTAATTTAGTGAATTAGGAATGTTTCAGCATCTGTTTTTGTGGTGTCTGGGCTTGCTGGTATTCTGAGGCTTGCAGAAATTGGTCCCCTGGGGAGGGTCGTGTCTTCTGTTCTGGATAAAAGTGGCTCTCCCTACTCCATATTGTTTGGCCCTTGTATTCTGCTGTCAGACTCCTTGGAGACCTCTATGAGGATGGGGCAAATAATGTAGCACGCTGCTTTTGAGGGTTGGCTTGTGAGAGATCCTGGGTCATCTCGTCCTGTCAGCTAGAGCAGAGAAAGTCTGTGTTTGTCCTCGCTTGGGAGGGACAGGGATCCTCTGGGCTGCAGTGGCTGGGCAGAGCCAAGTCTGCGGTGTGTGGTTAGAAGCTCATGGAGTAGGAGATTTAGATGCTGATTTCTCTCCCAGCCATGAAGTCAAGAAGCTCACTTCAGGGGACAGCGTTGGGCAGGGCAGTCCTGCTGCAAAACAACCCCGGAGGTGGTGATGGAGCTTGGAAAAACAAACCAGGGCAACAAAACCCCCGAGTGTGGGGCTGTGGGTGAGAAGTATCCCTCTTCAAAGGGTAGAAATGGGAAAGACATCAGAGAGAGAACAGACGCTCCATCCCTTGATGTTCAGATTGTGTATAGCATCTTTCGCTGCGGTGTGTTGAGGGGTAGAAAGGAAGTGATAGAAGCTGGTTTTATGAAGAGAGGAGAAAATAATTTGCTGCTTATTTTCTCTAAAAGTGGGTTAATCAAAGGAGACAGCTGTTGGTGAACGCTTTGTAAATGAGGACTCTGAAAGCAGGGAGTCTCCTGTGGGAGTTATTAACCCTGTTGAGAAAACCTTGGGAGGCTGAGCCTAACACAAATCCCTGTCTTCAAGGACTCTCAGCTGGTGGCCGGAGTTGCCTTTAAGAAGACGTTCTCTTACGCTGGGTTTGAAATGCAGCCCAAGAAGTATCAGTCTCCCAAGATCGCCTTGCTGAACGTGGAGCTGGAGCTCAAAGCCGAGAAGGACAATGCTGAAGTCAGAGTAAACACGGTGGAGGTAAGAGCCAAAAGGGGAGCCTGGCCCGCTTCCTCATGCCTGCAAGAAGTGGTGGCTGCTTGAGAGCCAGTGGGATAAATGGGATTGCCTTCTGCATATCCTTCCCCCGCCCCTGAAAATAGCTGGTGGGTTATGCTGCCTCGTTTGGGAGAAGTGTGTGGCAGACTTTGAATTACAGCAGGTTTAGGGCATGTTTCTGCTCAGTCATTGTCCCTCAGCTATGCCGTGGTAAGTCGTCAGCTGTGTGGTGACTTCTTTATGCCTAACAAGCGGCCTTCCAGGGAAAGCTTATTAAGCAGTGCTTTAAATGCTGGGAAAGCCTCTGCATATTTAAGCAGACAAGGTAGCCATTTGGACAGTAGTTCTCTTTCCGTCTTGTCAGAATACCTTTATGAAACACGGACATTCTCTGACACCGTCTTGGAAAGTACCGCAATGTTGCGTGCATTTGGTTCCTGCATAATTGTGGTATCTGAAGATCTCTGGGTGCTTTGCTTTTGGGGTCTCGGACTGTGATCTCAGTAATTGTTCCCTTAAAGTTCCCTTCTCTGCCGTGGTGAACGTGATGGTCTTTTCTGTTGTAGTGGGCTGCTGCGTGCTGTTGTAAGCTTTCCCAGCTGTCCGTGGCTGTGTTTCACTGACAGTTAGAACACGGCAGGCTTCTGTGTATGGCTTGTCAAGCCTGGGCATGCTGGTAAAGTATGAGGTTTCTCAGGATCTGTGTTTTTCCTCTGTGATAGATGCTGTAAGCCTCTCTACCCCAACATCCATGCACAGTTCTGTAAACACCTCTCAGACATGGGTATAATCCCTTCTTCCTCCTTGTGCTTTCTCTCTTGAGCGATCACTGCCTCTCCGTCAGTTCATCCAGTCCCTTTATTGACTCAGTTCTGCTGCCGGAAGCATTTTAACAGACATGGCTCTTTGGCATAAAAGAGAGTGACCTAAAATCACCTATGAGTCTTGGAAAGCAGTTGTCTGCCAGGGCTGCGCAGAGCAGCGTCACTGCTGCTTTTGAGAAGAACTCTCCCTTCACAGGCGCTGCAGGATGGTGTCTGCAGCCCTTTAACGTGAGTGCTTGTCCCTTTCTCTCTCGTCCCTCCTAGGACTACCAGGCCATTGTGGATGCCGAGTGGAACATCTTGTATGACAAGCTAGACAAAATCCACAAGTCGGGAGCCAAAGTTGTCCTGTCCAAACTTCCTATCGGTGATGTGGCTACTCAGTACTTTGCGGATAGAGACATGTTTTGTGCTGGCCGTGTCCCGGAAGAAGATCTCAAGCGAACTATGATGGTGAGCTGCCTTGTTTCAGAATAAAGACTTTTGATTTAGTTTTAGCAGTGCCAAGCTGGTCATTCCCAAAACAGGGCAGCAATTGGTGACTGAACACACTGTTCCTTAGAAAGATTTAAAATGAAAATCGCATGATTTTTTTTGCCAGTGTGGCGGTTATGTAAAGTTGCCATATACTGACAAAGCTGTCTGATGGAATGGACAATCACACGCTCATCGCATCTGCACTGCTTTTTTTCTTTCTCTGATGATGTCATGTATTAGGGTCTGGACACTGCCTCGGTAGAGGTTTATTTTCCCTAGTTCTTGCCTGTTTCATTGTGAGTGGTTTTTTCCTAAGCTTTCTTTGTGTAACTGCTGGACTTCAGAGCCTGTGAGTCAGCACTTAAAAGAAGCATAATCCTATTTTGCTGTCGAGGATTACTTCTGATGTTGGTAGCTTGCCTAGATGCATGAGATGGGAGGAAAGTAGAAGGGTTTTTTTCCTCAATCTGGCCTGCAGGGTGGTTTTGCATCGGCTAAAAGGCTGGGCTGTCTCTGAAGAGTGGGAACCTGCTGAGTAAATTTGTCTTGTTCATCAGTGTTGGTAACGCTGTGCTTTATCGCCTTTCCGGGCAGGCCTGCGGCGGTTCCATTCAGACTAGTGTCAACGCCCTGTCGGATGATGTTCTGGGCCGATGCGAACTCTTTGAGGAGACTCAGATTGGAGGAGAGAGGTAACTACACCAGCCGTGAACCTGTAGTCCTGTGTAAACACTAATATTAGTTCGAGAAGTTAGGGTCTAAGCGTTGGCAGGTTTGAGCATCTCTCAAGGTGACGGTGTGAAAACAAGATTGCATTATTGCTGCTTTTTATGGGCCTGAGGGAGGGGGCAGGAGTAAGCTTTCACCTAAATCTTACCTCTTTTATATGCTTTTAAAAATATATATTTAATCCCCAATGCCTTGTAGAAAGCATAGTGGTGTTCTTTCATTCATAACTTAAAAGCAGCGCATTTTGGGGTTGATTGTGGCATTCCTCTGATACCCCACAGTGATACTTTACTATCGGTGCAAAGGAAGCTGGGTACTACATAACGGGGTGCTTCCCATTGCTAGAGGAGAAATCCCCTTTGGGGCTGTCTGCTAACATCTGCCCTGTTCCTGCCAAGTGAAAATGAGAGCACTGGTTTAGCGCAAAGCCCTAGCAACGGGAAGAGAGTGGATTTTCCTGGGTCAGCTTGAATTTCACTTGTATATTGCCTGGCTCTGCTCCTTCTTAGCTCAAGATCTGATAGGGGCGCTGCGTAGGGTGAAACAGCTTCAGTCACGCATCTGGCTTGTGAAGAACTCTGTTCCCATAGTATCAGTGCAGAGCCTGTCCAGCAGCAGCGCTGCTTCTCCGTCACCCTAACCCTTCCTGTGTTGTGCCGTTGGCAGGTATAACTTCTTCACAGGCTGCCCGAAGGCGAAGACTTGCACGATAATCCTGCGAGGGGGTGCAGAGCAGTTCATGGAGGAGACGGAACGGTCCCTGCACGATGCCATCATGATAGTCAGGAGAGCAATCAAGGTGAGGACCAGTGGAGATCCCTCCCTGCTGGATTGGCATTGGGGTTGTTGATCGGACCCGGCACAGCTGTAACTCCTAGAAACGTTTTTCACGCACCAGCATTCGGCTGAGGTCTCTGTGGAGAGACCGGGAGCTCTCAGCCGGTAGAGTGGAGCGTGCAGACGGGCAGCATCTGAGTGATTAACTCAAGTGCTGTTCCGTGGGCGAAGCAGCGTTGTCTCTGCAGTGTTGCCCAGCTGCTTTTCAGGCAGGCCTGGCTTTTGCCTTCTCTTCAGCACAGTCGTAACTTGTGCTTGCTGGCTTGTGGCGTGTTCTGTAAACACCTCCATCCCGAAGGGAACACAAGATTTTGGGTGCGTCGGGTAGCTCTTCAGTGGGTTTGAAGAGCAGGGTCGATCTCGTGTGCGTGTCGGCACCTGTTAAACCCACTTGTTGCCTCTCTTGGTGACCGATCTGAGGGGGTAACTGTCCCCCGGCTGTGAAGGTAGGCTGGGAGCACCAAGAGAGGGGTCTGAGGCACGTGTGAATGTGAGCCCTGCTTGTGGAGTTGCTGGTCCTGTGTGATAGATGCTGCCTAACTGCGGGTGTTTCTGGGTTATGCATAATAACAACGTGTTTTCTGGTTAAAAACAGCTTTGAGGCTGAGAGCCCTGGGGGGATGGGAAGAAGCACGTCAGGATTTTTGGAACTGTTTTGCTTTTAGAAAGAACATCCTGATCTCCCTACTGAAACAAATAGGGAGGGGAAAAAAATAGCAGAACTTGGCTACGAAGTGCTGCTGCAAATATCTTTAATTTTGAACGCTTTACGGAAGTGAGGGAAACTTGCCCCGCGCAGGGGAGCTGTGGTCTGCCATTCCTCCCCTGGTACAGCATTCCCAAACCGCTCCTTTATCTTGTGCACAGCTGGAAAGAGCGGCTGGTAGCTGCCGCCTGAGGTTCTTGGCCTGTTTCTGGAGCTCCCAGTAAAGCTGGCAGGCGATCCCAGGCATGGCAGCGGCCTGGGCTAAAGATTCCCCTGCCTGGTGTGTCTACATCACCCTGATGTGCAACACACGCGGAAAAGGCGGCTTTCCTGCTCGCTCCCTTCTTGGAACGAGAGTGAGAGTTTCCCCTCTTCTTTCAGAACGACTCGGTTGTTGCTGGTGGTGGTGCGATAGAGATGGAGCTTTCCAAATACCTCCGGGACTACTCCAGGACCATTCCAGGCAAGCAGCAGCTGCTGATAGGTGCTTACGCTAAAGCCCTCGAGATCATTCCCCGCCAGCTCTGCGACAACGCTGGCTTTGATGCCACCAACATACTGAACAAGCTCCGAGCCAAGCACGCGCAGGTGGGTGCCCCCCTCTGAACCGAGGGCTGTCAGGGAGAGCCAGTGGCGTGTGTGATTTCTTTCTTTTTTTTTTCCTTGAGCCCGACGGATCTGGTGTAATTCAGCTAAGCCCATGTTAGGCTTGTGTCCTCTTTGATTTAAATGCAGTGTTTTGTTTTCAGATCAAGTGTGGGCTTGGTGCGGGCTTCTATAAAAGGAAATGATCTGGTTTCCCTTTGATCACAGCTGTCGGGTGACTTCTAGAGCTGGGAGTTTTGATTTGCTTTTTAAAAATGCATCATTTGTCAGGAGGGAGGCTTCTATATTAAACATTAAAGTAATTTGAGCGTAGAAGTTGGCCAAGCTGTGTGTTTTCCAGAGGAGCTGCAGATTGAAGGTCCTGATCGCTTGCGATCGTTGCAGACCTCGTGGAGCGTGTGCGTGCATGCACACGCAGTCCTAGTTCGGGCAGTTAGAGGCTGCCCCTTGGCTTCTCTCGGAGCAGCTGCCTCCTGGGGGCACTCCCACCGCATTTCACCCTGCTGATGATTGTGGGGTTAGGGGGAATGCCCTGAAATGAGTGGCCTGTGTCTTGGGCTGCAAAAACTGGGGCTGTGGGTAGGGGAGTGAGGCAGCGGTGGAGCGGCAGTCAGTCCTGTAAGGCTTCTACAGCTTCTTTCTGAAATGGAGCACGCCTCCTATTTTATGGGGCTTCGCTGGCACTGTTTGCTGACAACACCGGCTTTTTGTGGGTTCTTTTCTTTGTGTTGCCCTCAAATATTCTTCCTTCATACAGCAAGGGTCCCGTCCCTGCCTCTCCCTGAACGTTTGCGTGTCTTTGCTTCCCAGTGCACTGGCCCCGAAGTCCTGACCAGCCCAATAACGAGACCCTCTTCCCTCTTCTCTCCCACCAGGGGGGTATGTGGTACGGCGTGGACGTGAACAACGAGGACATCGCCGATAACTTCGAGGCCTGCGTGTGGGAGCCGGCCATCGTGCGCATCAACGCGCTGACGGCAGCCTCCGAGGCCGCCTGCCTCCTCGTCTCCGTGGGCGAAACCATCAAGAACCCCCGTTCCACCGTGGACGCTGCGCCCGGCGGGCGGGGCCGGGGGCGAGGCAGGCCCCACAACCACTGAGACCCCGCTCCCTGTCGGTGGCGTGATGGGGGCTGGCGCTCTCTTCCAATGTGCAAAGTGAAAAAGAATTGGTTTCTAGCTTAATTAACGGGCCGTTTACCAGATGGTCATTTTGAGGGCTTACAGGCAACCACTGGCCTCGTTTAATTAGAGTCAAACCTTGGCCTCGGCAGCGACAACCTCCTGCGAGATGCCCTGCCCCAACGCTTCCTGCACAGCACTGATCCCCTTAGGCTCTCCTCATCCTTCCGCTTGGAAGGCGCGGTGAGGGGAGCCCTCTTCAACGCTGGCAGGTAGCGCAGCGAGTGCGGGGTTCTTTCGTATTTATACTCGGTTTTTTTTTGTTTTGTTTTTTTGTTTCTTTCTGCTGGGGGTTTTGAACGCGGGCTCAAACACAATAAAAAGATGACTGTTTCAGTGGCAAACTGGGGTGTGCCTCTCTTCTCTGCTGCTTGCTTCGTCCTGCCGGGTGGTAGCTCATGGCTAGAGTTAAAAGGTTAACCTTTCAAACTGGTTTTTGTCCCGTTTTAAAAGCAGGTGCTGTGCTGGGAAGTGCACCCCAGTTCCCCGTGCTTCCGAGACAGATCCCCGTTGCACTTGTTATCTCTCTTGGAGCCCTTCGCTGTTGCTCGGGGACGTTTCTGCTTGCTTTTGCTGAACAGGCCTCTTAAACCTCGCCTTTTGCTTCGTGGAACGTGGTTCAGGGCAGCGGCTGTGTCTGACCTCTCCGGCCCTGGCAAGGGGCTATGGGGAGGGGATGTGTGGGGCCGGTGGCGCTTCAGGGATGGATCCTGGCGCTTGGGGCGTCTCTGGCAGGAAAATTCTCTTGGGGAGGCTTGGGTCTGGTAGGTTGAAAGTGTTAATGGAAGACGGTGGAAGAAATTTGGTATCAACCCTTTGAGATCTCATTTAATTAGGCAGGTTGACGGTCCATTACACCACAAAATGTGTTACTTCTGCCCTGTTCGTAAAGCGCTGCCGTGCAACAGCCAGTACGAGCCCTGTCAGAGGCGTAGAGGCATCTGGCACGTCCCTTAACGTGACCCCTGCGGCTGTTCATCTCCGCTGAAGCGCGTTTTGGCAGCGTGTGAGCGGTTGTACTGGAAAGTGAGCGCAGTTAACGGCTTTCGTGTAAAACCCCCTCGGCGTTTGCTAGCGGTGACATTTAAAGATGAACACTCCCAAGAGAAAACACGGCTCTGCAGCCTGGGAGGGGTAGAGGCAGGACTAGTGGGGGCTGATCTTGTGTCCCTCTGGGCAGGCAGCCGGTGGGTTGCCCGTCGCTAGACGGCAGATCCTCGGGGCCGAGGGTGTTTCCCCTCCAGCCGCAGGGAGCCGAAGGAACGTGTTTCCTCCTGCCTGGCTGGTGGCAGCGTGGTCCCATCTCCCATTTACCGCTTGTGGAAGAAGGGGCAGGCGACTCAAGAAGAGTGCAGGGATCTCGTGAGGTCGGGCAGAGAGGAAAGGAGAAAGGCAAAAGCCCAGCTAGAACGCAACCTGGCCGCTGTCGTTAGAGACAACAAAAAATGTTTTTACAAATACATTAATGACAAGAAGAGAGCCAGGGAGAATCTCCATCCTTTATTGGATGCGGGGGGGAGCATTGTCACCGAGGATGGGGAAAAGGCAGAGAGGAAATGAGAAAGGCAAAAGCCCAGCTAGAACGCAACCTGGCCACTGTCGTTAAAGACAACAAAAAATGTTTTTACAAATACATTAATGACAAGAAGAGAGCCAAGGAGAATCTCCATCCTTTATTGGATGCAGGGGGGAACATTGTCACCGAGGATGAGGAAAAAGTTGAGGTACTTAATGCCTTCTTTGCCTCGGTCTTTAGCAGGCAGACTGATTATCCTCAGGGTACTTGGCCCCTGAGCTGGAAGACGGGGACAGTGAGCAGGATGAACCCCCCGTAATCCAAGAGGAAGCAGTCAATGACCTGCTACGTCATCTGGATACTCACAAGTCTATGGGGACGGATGGGATCCACCCGAGAGTGCTGAGAGAGCTGGCGGAGGAGCTGGCCCAGACG
>NW_008824416.1:118145-119823 GCF_000699105.1 Pygoscelis adeliae | reverse complement strand
TGCCCAGGGAAGTGGTGGAGTCACCATCCCTGGAAGTATTTAAAAGACGGGTAGATGAGGCGCTTAGGGACATGGTTTAGTGGGCATGGTGGTGTTGGGTTGACGGTTGGACTCGATGATCTTAGAGGTCTTTTCCAACCTTAATGATTCTATGATCTCCCTGCACCCCAGGCTGCCTCACCCTGACCCGCCTGGCGAGGGTCTGGGAAGCTGGGGTTCCAGCTCTCGCTGTGATACTCTCGAACCTGTAAAGCCGATTCCCGACTCTGCGGGGCTGCAATCTGGGAACTGGGAATCCACCAGCCACCTGGTTTTCCAACCTTAATGATTCTATGATCTCCCTGCACCCCAGGCTGCCTCACCCTGACCCGCCTGGCGAGGGTCTGGGAAGCTGGGGTTCCAGCTCTCGCTGTGATACTCTCGAACCTGTAAAGCCGATTCCCGACTCTGCGGGGCTGCAATCTGGGAACTGGGAATCCACCAGCCACCTGGGCCATTTTCTCCACCAAAGATTAAAACCCCCCCCTTTCCTTTTCCTTTTTCTTCCTGGACTGTTCGGAAATCAATTTTTTTTTCTTTTTTTTTCTCCAGCAGAGAACTGGCACGAAAACATTCAAGCTCAACTTTTCCCTCTGCGATGGTCTAGGATCATCCCCCTCCATTGCCAAAGGATGTGGGGACGGGGGTCACGTCTCTCTCGGCCCCGCTGTGGGCTGTAAGCCCTCCCTTCGCCTGCCTCTGGCCTCTCCGGCACCATCTTGTGCTGCCCAATGCTCCCGTGCAGCCGAGACCTGGTACAGGCTGCCCCTGTACCCCGCTTCGTGCCTCATGGGCCTGGACCAAACGCTCATGGGCCCCGAAACCCCTGTGCCTGCAGGGAGAGGGAGGTAGGAGGAGGGATGTTTCCAGTAAGCCCCAAATGGCAACTGGTCTCACTGGTTTGGTGCTGGAGCTGGCCAGCCCTGGCCTGGGTTCAATGTGGCCTCCAGGAGAGGGAAAACCCCACCTCAATCTCAAGAGTCTTTATTCAACGCGGAATCATAAAATAGCTCTTTACACACTTCTTTTTTTTTTTTTTTTTTTTTTTTTTTTAAATACACATTGTTTACACTCGGCAAAGTTTCAAAGCAACAACATCAAAGTGCGTCTACAGGTGATAGTACCAACCAAAGTGCTAAAAACACGGTCCGGCCACCGGCCGCCCCATCGCCCGCTCCCCCCGGCCGGTGTTGGACCCTGCTGCCGACAAAACCACCCGGAGCCTCCCCCTGACACCTCCCCACCTCCGGCTGCGCCCCAACCTCAGCTGCGCCCCCATCCCCGCCCCTCCTCCAGGGCAGCATCCTCCGGCAGATTTAGCATCGAGGACCTGGTTTAGTATCAAGGGACCGCGGGGCCGGGGGTGGGGGGGGAAAGGGACGTTTGGTTCTCCAGACACTGGCACATTGCTGCGAAGGACTAAAATATACCTAAATTTATATAGATTTAAAAAAATAACTTAGGAGGCAAACTCGCTACCTTTCGGGAGGGGGGAGGTCGCTGTACAGGGCCCCTCGGAAATCGCTCACAGGGGTTGAGCTTGCGCCGGAGCAAACGCCGCCGTGAAGTTCTTTAGGGAAACCATTGCGACTCCTATATATATATATATATTACTCTCCCCGCGGGGAGCGCGTCCTCT
>NW_008824416.1:117238-118045 GCF_000699105.1 Pygoscelis adeliae | reverse complement strand
ATTTTGTCATTTGGCACGGATTCCCAAATGCTTTTGCTTCACCCCAACCTGCAGGTTTTCAACCCAAAATGAGAGGCTGAAGGGATGCGCCAGCTCCTGGGGTGGGCTCCTCTAAGAGCCGAGAGAAAATGTTGTTCAACCGCTTCAAGAGCCTCTACCAATACTTTTCATGGGGGGTTTTTTGTTCTGTTTTAACCAATTTCGGAGCCTTTTGGAGGATCCAAACAAGCTGTCCAAGACCCGGCCGTGGCCGTGCCTCGTGTGGCAGCTGGGACCATGACACACAGCGAGAGGTGGGATATTTTTTTCTTGCCTTCTTTGCTAGATAAAGAGGTTTAAAAACCTCCTTGGACGGAGCCAGCCTGGGGGGTTCCCCCTTTCCTGGAGACCTTCCACTCCTGGACACCCCTCCCCCCCCCCCCCCCCCCCCGGGGGGGCGCCCCGCCGCCGCCGCCTTTTACGATGTCCCCGCAGCATCCCCTGGGGGCTCGGAGCGATGGATGACGAGCAAAATCCAACACACGAGGGATACAGAAAAACATGGATTTGGGATAAATTTGGCCCCCGAGCTGGCTTTGCTGGTGTTGTTCCTCTTGAGATCCCTGACCAGCACCCAAATTCAAGAGAAGAGGAATGTCGCGAGCGTTGGCCATGGGGAAGCTTTGGGCAAACTCACTAGAAAAGGCATAAATTCCCCCCAAAACTGGTCCCACGGGACCCATGTCTGGCAGGAACTGGCAGCACCGTCCATCCAGCCCCTGCCAGATCTGGTCATCACCAGGACCCCGAGCGAAAGCCGCTCGCCGC
>NW_008824416.1:116419-117030 GCF_000699105.1 Pygoscelis adeliae | reverse complement strand
CAGGACATGTGGCTAAACCCCTACAACCGACGCAGTGAATCCTACGGCCACGGGCAGCGTCGCCTGAGCATCCCGTAGGGATGGGGGTGGGCGATGGGGGTTCGTGGGGGAGCCGACGGGGGCCACGCGCCGGCGGGCTGGGGAGGGAAAGCAGCAGGGAAACCATCAATATGACATTTCAGTGGAAGAAATACGGAGCCGTTAATGAGCTCGTTGCTATTAACGACCTGGGCAATTAGGGGCCACCAGGAGGGCCAGGGAGACACAGGGCTCATTACCACCAAGCCTGTGTCACTCTGCCAGCCACCTTCATCCCCAGCTGAGGAGGAGGAGGAAGGGACCCATCCAAGCCCAGGCAAAACGGGGAAAAAAACCCACTTTCCATCTTCTAATCCTTGAACCTGCTCAAGGTCTTGCGTCATCGCAGGATTTTTGTAAAAACGTGGCTTTGCTAAGCCAGAAGTTGGACTTTTTGGGAATGCGCCAAGGGGAGGCGGATGGTTTGCTCTGGTCTCGGCGACACACCGAAGCACCAAATTCGGGTGAGGTTGTCCTGCCGTGACTTACAAAACCCTCGTGGCAGCGGGGGGACGGGGATGCCACCCACCCAC
>NW_008824416.1:114440-116406 GCF_000699105.1 Pygoscelis adeliae | reverse complement strand
CGGGGATGCCACCCACCCACCCACCCACGGCTCCACGCCACCGCGGCCGCCAGCAGACGTGGCCACCGACGGCAACAGCAGCCTCTCCGACCTCGCTGGCGAGCGGAGAAGGTTTCTCCAAGAGTCCTCAACATCTCCCCCTGCTTTCCATCACCCTGTCCTCACCTTCCCCAGGGCCAGGAGGAGCCGGGCGAGGGGCCGGGCACGGGCTAGCAGCAAACACTGAGCAGCCACCTTCAGTCTTCGGACACGACTCTCCAACACGATAGTCTTTAAGCATAGAGTGTATAAACATGCTGAGTATATAATTTTCCTTTAAAATCTTTTTCTTTCTTTTCTTTATAGAAATAAATACTTACTTTTTTTTTTTTTAAGGGAAATTCGCAAGTCTCTGCGCCATTTCAAATGGTGACATCTCCTCTGGGACCACGCTCGTGGGATGGTGGCCGGGTGGTCCCTGGGGGGTTGTGGCTTTGCTGAGTGGTTTTTTTTTTGCTGGTCGGGGCATCCCTTGCTCCTCTTGCCCCTGGATTACGTGTGTCCCAGCCTCCCCGGGGTGGAGGTAAACCCACGGCGGGAGCAGCGGGGAGCTCGTCCCTGGTGCCGGGGAGCTCGTCCAATGCTGCCCATGGGGGCATGGTGGGACGCGGTAGTTTCTCGCAGGCGTTTTTTTGGGCTCCCACATTTTGTGCATACAGGGAAGAGCCGTCTTCTGGAAAGCTGCAGTCAGCGCGGCAACAGAGGTGCTTCAAATGGGGGATCATGGCCAGAAAACCCTACCCTGCTTTGGAGGAGACAACGTAGACGGGATGAGAGGTGGATGAAATGGTCTCCTGAGGTTCCTTCTGGGGTTGGAGACCCAGGAGCTGCCTCCAGCCCACCACCAGCTTCAGCGATTTGGAATAAATCTTATTTTCTATTGGGGTCACCGTGGGCTGTCGGCATGCTGGGAGCCCCCAGCTGAGGTCTGCAGCTCTCGTGACGTGGATGAGGAAGGTGGTACCAGGATGGGTCTGCAGCCTTCTCCCTCCCAGGAGGATGCTCCATGGCAGCCCATCACCCCGGGAAGGCTGGAGGAAGGGGAGATGCCCTGGGAGGAAGGGCTGTCTCCTCTCAGCCATGTTGTCGAACAGACACCGAAACCTCCAGTGATGGCCCAGAGGAGAGGACAAATCCCCAAAATCTGCTTTCCCCAGTTGGCTCCTCTCAGCTCAGCATGTTGGGTCCAAGCACGCCTGGTTGGCGCTCGGGGTGGCAGGGGGCTGTGGTTAAGGCCGGCGTGTTCCTGCTGCTGGCAGTGCTGTGATGGGTGTTCCCCATGGCGTGGGCACCTCCTGGCACCTTCTCCCCAGGCTGGAGGACGGAGATGCCTGACCCTGCCGGATGCCTTTCAAAAGCCTTTTCCTTTGAAAAAAGGATATTTTGGGGGTGATGACGACCTTGCAGGCAGAAGACAGCCAGAAGAAAGAAGCAGAATTAAAAAAACAGCCGTGGCCATAGATAAGGGATCTACCAGGGCAGCTGGGTTGGTGCTTTCACCAGCAGCTTTGGATTTCAGGACAATTTGGCCAGGGTTTCTCCTTCAGGCTGTTCGGGAAGGCGATGAGATGGCAAACGTGGGTGTCCCGTGCCAGTCCCTCTCTCCGCATGGGACAACTCGCTCCGGAGGAAGCCTGAGCGGGTGGATGTTGGTGGGGACAGAAGCATGACCCGTGTTTCCTGGTGGACGAGGATTTTGGAGATGGTTTATTGCCTTGGCAGGAAGGTTTGAATGGAGAGGAGGTGAGGATAGAAACCTCTGGAAGAGCGACCATCTCTCCTGGTGTCCTCTGACTCCTACAGCCCCCGAGACGCAGCTTTGCCATCCGGGCTTGTGCTGTCGTGGCTGCTGGTTTCTGGGCAGTATTTACCCAGGTTTGGGTGCCCCTCTGTTGAACAAATGAAATGAAAACAAGCAGAAAACCTG
>NW_008824416.1:104629-114313 GCF_000699105.1 Pygoscelis adeliae | reverse complement strand
GCCCACAGGGACAGGCTGAGCCATCCTCAGCTCCCCCACCATCAAATGGCCAAACCCCCCCCCCCCAAAAGAGAGTTCAAAGAAAAACACATTCTCCAAACAAGGATCCTTGGCAAGGAGCAGCCACGGGGTGGGGGGGGGGGTTAAAGACATCTTCCCTCCCGGAAAAAGAGCGTAGCCCTGCCTCTTCGGGCAGCCGAAAAATTTCCTTAAGTAGCACCTTCTCGCCCGCAAGCTGGCCCTGGGGACGAGCGCTGGCTGCCAGTCACTAAGGCCTGCAAGAGTTCGGGTTTTTTTGTGCATGGGCCAGCATCTCAGTGCTCCAGGTCCGGCAACGGATGAGCGGCAGATGGTGGGTTTGGTTTCGCGGGGCCTCTGGCTCCGCCGGGCAGAGGAGGGAATGTGCTTTGTGGTTCCCTGAAGGTCTAACAGCCTCCTTCCACTTTGATGTGTAAAATCTTGGAGAAGCCGGGTCTCTTCCTCAGGGCCTGGAAGAGGAGCAGAGAGCATGATCGGTGCAGGACCTGGCAGTCTTGCCGCCCCATGGGTTGAGCAAGAGAGAGAAGAGGACATGTCAAATCCCCACCATGGGAAGGGGGCCACCCTGGTCCCATCCCCACCACCGCATCCCACGGGGATTTGGCTTCCTTGCAGGACTGGCGCAACGCCTCTTAATCCCACGCCCTTGAAGCTAGCTCTGGGTTTGGTTTCTGCTTGGTTAAAAACACTGTTTCCAGAGGACAGTAGTAGTTTGGGGCAGACGACGTCAACGTGAAGGGGCAGGTGGGATTTGCAAAGCACGGTGGTAGGTGGCCACGCAAGGAAAGCCCTCCTGAAATGGCTCTTCTCTGAAGGTGACCACCAGCCCGGGGGTGGACATGGGTCTGTCTTGCTGCCCACTGTTGTTCCCATGCCAGGGCTTGGCGGTGGAGCAGGAACCACATGAGCCATCTGACCCCATCCGACTGCACTGGTGGGCCTCCATCCCCAAGTCCTGCTTTGCATCTCGCGGGAGTTTTGCCTTACGTCCCCATGGGAGCCCAACCTGCTGCAGGACGAAGTCAACCAGAGGATGAAGTGAAATGGAGGCACCTTTTTCCCCTTGGGAGACGGATGGAAATGTCTGCCTTGGAGACCCTGAACAGATCAAGGATAGCCCAAACCCTGCTGAGCATCACAAGCTAAGCAAGTTCTGCAACTCAGCCTAACTAAAATTAACCCTATTTCTGCTTTCATGGGGGGATTTTAAACCACTTCAGTGTTCGGCAAGTAAGTGGCCCTGTGAAGGAGGCACCAGCCCTTTTCTGTCCCCGGGGAAGAGACCCACAGAGAAGCAGTCCTAGTTAAAGCAATGGGAAGGAATCACAGCATGTTAGACCTTGTTTCAGCCTTTGGGGCATGTGTGTCTGAAGGATAGCGAGCCTTCAGGATGTCCCTAGTGAGCTAAAACATTCTCTGCTGAGGAACTTCAGCGGTGGGCAAGAATTTGTCCTCAGATCCCATGGGAACACGAGACTGGTGACACATGGGTGACCTGGGAATGGCAACCTTTACCTGGAGTTTGTTCACCATTTCTTCAAACATCTTCTTGGCTTCAGGGCTGTGGGGCTCCTTGAAGTAGTCCACGATGCCCACCTGCACGACGATGGACTTCAGGTTCCGGCACACACCTGGGGGCAGAGATACCACCTGGCCTCGCCATACCTGGTGGGGAAATAGCCTCCCTGCAGCCAGGATGGACCCTAAAACCCACCCAGTGCTCCTCAAAGCCTTATGCATTTGAGGAAACCTCACCCTGAAGATGGAGGAGACCTGCTCTTGATGACCAAGACCTCTGTAGGGAGGACGGTGGTCTACGAGATGGTTCCCAGTTGTCCCATCCCAATTCAGCAGTCCTACCTCTTACTTGGGAAACCCTTACTCTTCTACCCAGATAGGTGCGTTCCCAGCAAGTCCAACCACAGTCACATGTGCCATGACCACCAGGAATGGCACCTCAAACAGACCCTCCTGCCGGCTGCAGACCTCTTTCCCCCCAGAGCTCCTGTCCTGGCAAATGGCTTCAGTAAATGGCATGACTCCAAACTCAGATACACCAGGGTGAACCTCAGGTGTGCCACAGACATTGAGGCCTCGATTACACTGAGAGGAGCATGGAGGGGAGCATGGAGGGAGTCTCTCCATCCTCCCTGTGGCCCAAGGCAAGATCAGCTCTTCTTAACCCATCCTTGGCAGGGGGCTGTTGGATCCCCTCTTAGAAACCTTCCATCACGGAGCTCCCAGCACCTTCCAGTGTTGGCAGGGGGTTCCTGTGCGTGGGGCTGGAAGGCAGCGTCTGGTTCATGGATCTGGATATCTGGTGGCCTTTTGGTCAATGGACGATGCTATGCACTCCCCCCCCGGCATTGCTACTCACTGTTGAAGTGCAGCAGGGCTTTGGGGGTGACCGGCGTGGAGGTCAGCACTAACATCTCCAGCCCCTTCAGCCCCTCTCGACACACCTCTGCCGCAACCTCCTGGTTGATCTCTGCCACGTGGTCCAGCTCCAGGACCTGAAGCCGCATGCAGTTTCGGGCTGGAAGGACAGAGCACCCGCCGCCAGCCCCCCGCGGGGAAGGGATGAGGTCAGCCGATGGGAACAGGGTGGTAGGAGGGATGGGTGGCAGCAAGGAGGGGCAGGGTGCACCCATGGTCCTTGAGGTGGGCTTCTCCATTGAGATCCCCATGGGGCTTCTCCTAGGGGTATATCCTGCCTCCAGCAAGGTCCCCTTCTCCTAGTCCCATCAGAGGAGAGTCTCCTACCTAAGGACGCCAGTCCCTGGATGCCACAACCTGCCCCTCCAACGCCCAGCGCCCGCAGGTGTGGCCAGCACCGTCCGATCATCTGAAGGCAGCGGTTGCTGAAACGTGTCGGCTGCTGGCTGGGGAGATGAAGAAGAAAGAGCTGGGGAGGGCTGGCAGAAAAGCTCACCCCCCCACCATGAGTGCTCCCGTGAGTGGTGTTGGGGATGGGACCTCTCCCACCACACCAACCCAGGGGTCACCACACTGGAAGGAGGCGTCTCCAGAGCAGACGTCTGCATCTGAGCAACCACCCTGGGTTGTGTTGCAACCAGGACAGGGCAGGTCCATGCACTCAGTGGCGTCCCTCTGTCCCAAACCCTCCACCTCTGAATCAGGCCCTCAACTCTGTTGCTTGCAGTGATGAAACCAGTAGCGGGAGCCTGGACCTCTAGCTCAGGCAGAGAAGCCTACATGCCATGTGGTGTTTCCCCCGGGGAAGAAACAAGCCATCAGGGACCTGACATTCAGCTTCTCCTGCTAAGAGGCTTCCCCCTCTGTACACCTTAATCCAGGCTGATGGGGGACATGACGTTGCAACAAACCTCTCAGGACAAGAAGAAATGCCCAGGAGGCAGCCCCATGGCACGGAGCCGAGGAGCCGAGTGACCTGCTCTGTGAGCCATGAACTCCTGAGCACCCAGATGCTGCAGGGTGGGGAACTGCCAGCATCTTCATGCCCCCAAAATGAGTTTTCCAAAGTGAGAATAACTGCAGTCATCTCCTTAAGCAGTGACTTGACACCCTTTTAAAAACATCCAGGCCCTTCAGGGCAGTTGTTATATGAGCAGTGAGGAGCTCAGACAAGCGTCTGATGTTCAGTGTCACCTACCAGACCCATCATGGCTCCCCTTTCATCTCTGGTGTTAGCAGCCTCCCTGGAAACATTCCTGGCTCGGCAGGGAGTTGCCTACACCCAACAGCTCCCAGCTTTCGCAGGGACGGATGGCGCTGAGCTCCCAGGCCACCAAACTGGCCCCCAGAATTGCTGCTCATCCCACGAGGACCTCCCCTAAGCAAATCTGGATCTGGCATCCAATTTCTTTCCAGCCCAGTGGTGCCCCTCACACTCAGCCTGGCCTCCTCCTAGCATGACTCTTACCATGGATGCAGAGGTGCGACCTGGAGGGAGATGATGTCCCTGCAACCTGCTCCAAGGGCCCAGATGACTTCATGACCCACGGGGTCCGTAGAGCTCCTGGAACAACACAGAGGACAGGTGGTGGCCCTCACCGGCAGTGATGCTGCCCCAGGGGCTGTGTCTGCAGCCTCCATGCTGCTATATCTCTCTGCACCTGGAGGTACAAATCTGATCATTATTTATGACCCATGATCTGCCCATGAACCAGACAGTCCCAACACCAACCCATGCAGGAAGGCTGAAGGCATTTCCATCTGGAATTGTGACTACGGATGTGCAATGTCAAGAAAAATGGAAGAAGGTGGGGTTGAAGGTGAGGCTGAAGGTGAGATTGAAGATGAGTTTGGAGGTAAGGCTGAAGGTAAAGGCTGAAGGCACGGAGCCGGGTTGAAAGTGAAGTTGATGGTTGAAGGTGAGGTTGAAGGTGAAGGCAGAAGTCTTCCAGATGCGAAGGTGGCAAGTGATTGAACTGAGACTGCCAGGCCGTGTACCCTTGCAGAACAAACATAACATCCCTGCAGGTCCCATTGGGTTGGTTTCACTTGCCACCTGCCCAGCCTGGATGGGGAAGATGCCAGGAGGTGGTAAAGATGTTTCAGCTGATGGGTGGTAGCTTCCAGCCAAGGCAAGTGGCTGCTCCATGGCCTCTGTACCAGCTCTGTGGTTGTGCTACCACATCTGTAGGTGGCTGTTGGCCAAATGTTGCTGCAGAGGTTTGCTGTGGGCTCATCCTTCATCTTTTTGGAGGTATCAAAACAGACCTCACGGGATGCTGCTGGATTTGTGCAGGGGCATAGTGGAGGTGTAGGTTTATCATGAGTCATAGCACTGATCGGGCACAACCACACTGCCTGCCACCCAACTTTTGTGCCACTGGCTCAGAGGAGCTTTCGCTGATGCTGTGGGCTCCCTGCACCAAGTCAATGGAGGAGAGATGTCAGAGAGCATTGTCCTGATGCTACCAGCCCAGATAGAGGCCTCTGGCTGCTTCACTGTACTGGGCTGCCTCCCGAAGACCGAAGACCGAGGCCGCACTTCCTAACTCTAAATGACCTACTTCAAAACTTCAGACGAGCCTAAAAATAAATGATGGGTGTTATCTTGAGCATTTCACACATCTCCACTGAAGACGCCTGCCAAGAGCCCCTTGTGAGCGCGGCGGGTTAATTAGAGCATGAGTCAGAGTCACAGGTTAGCAATGTGCCAGGAGCGCTTGGGCTTGCTCTAATGCCCTTGGAAGCGCCGATGGAGGAGTCTTTGGGTTAAACCTGGCAGCACTGGGCTGCCTCATGGTGTGGGAACCCCAGATCGGAGCCGTGTCTGAGCTTGCTTGGTCCAACACAGAGGAGCTGGCTGGGTGTGCTTTCCCACCTCGTCCATCCTGGCCTGGATGAGAACACCCATTGGCTGCAGGTGAAATGGATGCAGAGGCTGAAGTGGTCATCTGCAGGGCGCAGCAGTGCAAGGGTCATCCTCCTTGAGAGTGTAGGAAAGCTAAATCCTGTCTTCATGGGAGGCAGAGCCTCTTTGGAAGGTGGTCAAGACCAAGGAGCAGTCAGTGATCTCCTCCAGGACCTGTGACCTCCTCCAGGATTTACACCATCATGGGCCTTGTGTCCTTGCTCTTGGGCAAGGTCTCCAAGTTGGGTCTTAGCAATCCCATGGCAGAGCTGTTCCTCCCTCCTAGGATAGAGGCACCCCGAGGTCTCTTCTCCCTGTTAGAAGCCTTCATCAGGGGGTGACAGTCAGGTGGGACCTCACTGGGCCCCGGTGTTGGTGCACCTCTTCTTCACCCTTCTCTAACATAAAGCAGTGTCCCCATACCAAGACTCCGGTCACGCCTCCAGCTGGAGTGAGATTGGTAACAGGACGGTGGGAATGGAGCTGGAAGGGAAACATCTGCATGGGAACATGTCAGAAGAGGATGAGAATTGCAAGGACAGCTTGCACTGGGGACACTGGACACTGGGGCTGCCGCTGGGCTGGGGATATGGAAAGCTGGGTCCTTCGCACCTGACCAGATGGGCTGCGTTCTGACAGGGAATGGGGATGGGCATCAGAGGAGTCCCAACGCATCCCATGGATGTTCACAGCCTTCTCCCGGCCAGGGAACCACACGGTCCCCGTGGGCAAGGGGGGATGCTGGTGGCCATCCTTACCGGTACGTGACAGCCTGCAGGGCCCGGCAGTAGCAGCTGGCCAGCCAGAGCGAGCGGTCCGTCAGCACGTTGGGGCAGTGCGAGATGCGGAGGATGAGCAGGTTGCTGCCTGTAGCCTTCAGCAGGGACTCCAGCCCGGCTTCCAGGCAGCCCCTGCCAGGGATGGAGGCAGGGTCAGGCACGGGTGCCCACGTTCACACTCCCCATGGCCACCCCGGGGCCACCCCAGGAGGGTGATATGTCCCATGGGGATCCGTGGCTCCAGGACGCCCAAAACCCACAGCAGGAGCCGGTGTGCGATGAACGTCCGTCAGTGGAAATGGGATGTTAGGGCTCATGGAGCATCGTCATCACTGAGGACCAGCGGCTCTGGCTGTGGGATGAGGGTGCCCGGGACACGGGGACTCACCGCGTGCTCTTCATGTAGTCCTCCTTGCTCTCCTTCTTCCCTCGCTGGCGTGGCTTGAGGTTTTGGAGGGTGAGGGAATGCATCTGGGTGCACCACTGAGACAGCATGGCCAGGAACTGGGGGGACAGGGGTGGCTGTCACTGAGGGCGACACCCTCAGCATGCCCCATGCCACCCATCCTTGGCTGTCTTTGGGCAGATCTGTGCACACACACACACGCGCACACACAGAGGCATTTCTACATGCACACACACGTGCCATAAATGTGTAAAAATGCACATATGAGGTCACGCAAGAGTGCGTGCAACAAAATCACGGGTGTGACCACAAAAGCACGTGAAAACGTGTGCACATGTGAGCTCACGCCCATAAGCATGCACGTGCAAAAGTGCAACGCATCCGGCCGCTGGTGCAAGCACACAGCTGTGTGCACCCATGTTCCCATGACCATAACGGCATGACAATCAACTCAAGCGAGCTGCTTGCACAGCTTCACCTTTCTGGAAGAAAGGTCTCGCCCCGGGCAGTGCCATCCCCATCCCTGGTACCTTGGAGGACACCCTGGCATTCTAGCAGCACCCCCGTGTCCACACGGCCGGGTGCCGGGCCACAAACTTCCAGTCCTTGCACACCTCGGCCGCCCGCAGCAGGGTCTTGGTGTCCAGGTAGGTGAAGATGCAGAAAAGAGCCGCCCGCATCTTGAGGATCTCGGGGCTGATCACCTCGCTGGAGTGGCCCAGGCTGCCCCTCTCCAGCCGGCCCGCCTTGCCCCCGGCCCCCTCTGTCCTGGCTGTGGGACACCCACTGTCAGTTGCCACTGATGGCCGGGGAGGATGGCGGGGAAGGGATGCTCCTTGCAGAGCTGAGGAGCCATCCCTGTCCCCCACCTTCCTGCCTCCCTGTCCTCCCACCCCACCAGAAGAGCCCGGCGTGGTCTCACCCGTCAACCGGCAGCTGCCGGCGGGTCGGGATGCGGCGGATCCCGGTGCCTCCGGCTCCCAGCCCTCAGCCTCCGACTCGGTGGTGCGGGAGCCCACATCGGAGACGTCGCCCTCTTCGCCCTCAGTGCTGTTGCGGTAGGGCCGGCGGTGCCAGTTTTGGATGGCTTGCCGGCGCAGCCCCGAGCCCCGAGCGGCGTCCCGCGCCAGGGAGGGAGGGCCCGTTTTTTCGGCGCAGCCCCGAGCCCCGAGCGCCGTCCCGCGCCAGGTAGGGATGCCCGTCGGCGGTGTCATCGGTGGGGCATGGCTCTGCGCTGTCGCTGTCGTAGCAGCCCGAGCTCTGCGACACGGCTTTCGCCCGGCTTGAGGCCCTGGGGGACAAGGATGCCAAACCTTAGTGCTTGCCGGGCTGTGCATCCTCTTCCCGTCAGCCCCTCGCCCGCCAAAAATCGAGCATCCCATTAAAATCCCAAAGAGGCAGCACGGATAGAGGACTCACCCGGTGCTGGAGGAGGAGCGCTGGTTGGACACGCCGTAAGGACCATGCACGGCCGACCCCGGCCCCGGGTGCCGGTCTCTCTGTGGGGAAAGGGGACAAGAGGAGCCAACATGGTGAAACCCAAAATGTGGATGGTGCAGCTGAGGGAAACGACCCCAATAACCCACCCAGTGCCAGCTGCGTTTTGGGGTGAGGCCATGCCCAAGTGGGATGCAGAAGAGCATCTCCAGCATCGCCCCAGCGCCTTGCCCACACTCACCACAGAAACACAGACCCACCGAGGAGCAGCTTCTCCTTGGGCTCCCCCACCCAGGATTATTCATTTCCCCACGGGAACGAGATGGGGGTCCCTACACCTCCCCACTCACCCCTTTGCAGCCATCAGAGAAGCCACATGGGTGCATGCCCGAAGCCGCTGGGGTGCCCGTGCCTGTGCCCGTGGAGGTACCGGTCGGCCAGCGGCCTTGGCCCCCGGCGTGCCGCAGCGTCCCAGGCTGCCGTTTGGGGTGGTGCCGCAGCTGCTGCTGCTGATCTGGAGCTGCTTCTCGGCCCGGTCCGCCCGGTCCAGCAGCTCCTCGATGAAGTGCTGGAGGCGGACCTTGGCGTTGGCCTCGCGGGCGGCCGTCTCCTTCAGGAACTGGTCGATCTGCAGCACCTGACTGCGTGGAGGGACCAGTGGGTGACACCCCAATCCTTTCCCACCCGTCCCTGTTAAGCACCTCCATCCCTGTCTGTGAGCTGGGGTGGGGGGGTCAGGGATGCTCGGGCGCATCCGGACTGTTCCATCATTAATTAGGAGGAGGTTTAACTACTAAAGGAGGTTTAACATGGAGGAGGTTTAACTACTCCATGGAGTAGTTAAACATTGGAACAGGCTGCCCAGGGAAGTGGTTGACCCTGCGTGGAGGGACCAGTGGGTGACACCCCAATCCTTTCCCACCCGTCCCTGTTAAGCACCTCCATCCCTGTCTGTGAGCTGGGATGGGGGGTCAAGGATGCTCGTGCGCATCCGGACTGTTCCATCATCAGCCTGATTTGGGTCTGTGCTAGCCCAGGCAGCTCCTGGGCATGGTTCGGGGCAGAGGAGGGACCAAGGGATGCTCCTGGCATGCAGGGTGGATGTGGCCACCTTGTTTTGGGGGGATGATGTCCCCAGCATCTTCGCTGGGATGTACGTTGCTCCCAGGACTGGGGTCAGGCCCCTGAGCGCAATGGAGCGGAGTGAGGAGGATGATGATGGTGCGGCGGGATGACGGAGGGGGATGGCAGTGGTACCCTGCCTCATTCGGGGCAGACTTAAAGGAAAGACCTCAAAGGCAGCCTGAAGATGTCATCCCTGAAATGCAGCCAGCTCTGGGGTGGAGTCTGCCAGTGGCTCAGTGACCCAAGGTGGCCCCATCCTGCCCTGCACACACGTGTGCCCCGGCTGCACACGCACCCACCGACCTCATCCGCTTCCCAAAAACACGGGCGCGTACACACAGGCACACGCAGCCATCACACCCCCAGCGAGCACACAGGTCCTGGAAACATGCGCAATGAGACCCTCCCGGCCCTTGTACCCCTGCAAATGCACATGTGCACACCCAGGCACGCCCACGCGCACAGCCGTCGTGCACACCCACGAGCACATCCCCCACACGCGCAGAGCCACCCTTACATGCACAAGCACCACGAAAACACAAATGCAGACGTGC
>NW_008824416.1:99919-104465 GCF_000699105.1 Pygoscelis adeliae | reverse complement strand
CGGCCACACCCGCACGGCCGATGGTGCGCGCACACACACGTGCACAACCGCTCTCAAACCGTCACTCAGCGTCCGTGAACCCCTGAAGGTGCACAAACACAGCGCTGCACGCCTGTCTCGTGCCCACCCAACCACACACACTCGACCGTGCACACCCGACCACGCACCCTCGACCGTGCACACCCGGCCGCACCGCCCTGCACAGGAGCGTGAAGGAAAAGGAGGGGGCAGCCCTTAGCGATGTAATTCCTGTTGCCGGGTATTAATTGCCATTTAATTACCAATTAATTGCCCCCAAACCTGCCATTTGCAAGGCGAGCTTGGGAGCTCCCTGGCAATGATTTGGGAAGGCTCCTGGTGAGAGGCCCCGGGAGATTTGGAAGGCAAATGGGGCGCTGGCACGGTGGGTGTAAGGTGATGCTGATGGTTATCACCTGCATCTCTCTCATTCCCGTGGACCGGGTGGAAAAACACCCCCGGCAAAGCAAATGGAGCCCAGGAGCAAAAAGCCTCCCATGGGGACGACGGCCTTGCGGCATTTTGGAGCCGGCAGGGCTGGGAAATGTCCCGGGCAACGTTTTGCTCTTGGGGAAGGGTGAAACCGGCTTTGCTGATGAAAATGATTTCCGATGATTTCGCTACATGTAGGAAAATAACCTTTTTCATCAGCTCTTCCCGTGCTCCCTCTGCAACCTGGCAAGTGATTTTGTCACTCTGGCTGGAGGAGTTTGGGGACCGATGGGGACAGTCAAGGGGCAAGAGGGTTTCTCTAAGGAAAGGGAGGTCCATGAGGTCGTTTTGGGGTATAGAACCAGGTTCTTAGGTGGCAACAGTGTCCAGGCTCTGCCACGGACCAAACAAGACGTGTTTGACCCATCGGTCACCCTCCGTCTGCACTCTCTCACCTCTCTCCAGGCCCTGCTCCAGACTTGTCCACCCCGTTGGCCCCCATCCTGTCACCACGCACCCCCAAGATGCCCCTAGACAACACCCACGAGGCAGCTGATGGCAACCCCCAAACCTCCCCATTGCCTGTTGCATACACGTGCATCCAAACCGAGAGGTGTTGCCTTCATCCAGCCCCAGCGACATCCCACTCCTCACCCCAGGACCATCCCCACCATCGGCAAATCCTGTGAACCTTGTTTCTGAGCCACAGTCATTATTTTGGAGTCAAATTCATTAATGAACATGCTGAGGATGGTGGGGATCAAGACAAGTCCTTGAGGAATCCCACCAGTGCTCCCAGCCCAGCACAACCATGACTGTCTCCCACTAGCCTGCTCCTCACTGACTTTCTGGACCCTGTGGTGGCCTCCGGCTCTGCTAAGAAACTCCTGAGGAACAAGGTCTTGCTTGCTTGAGCAACACCGATGGGCAAAATGACCCCACGCTTGACTGGAGAGAAATTCAGGAGGAGTGCTGGGGTGGGAAGGGGGTGTTGAGTGGGGAACGTGGGATGAAAATGAGGATGACAGTGCCATGGTCCTAACAGCAGATGGAGGTCATATTGCTGGGGCTATACCACCCTCCTTCTGGGAGAAAACCCCTGAATTAGGCATGGCCAAGGTGGCTCCTCTCGTGTTTATGACCATGGGACAGGTCGATGAGATTGCTCAGGTTGTGTAGGGCCGGACCATTCAGCTGTGGAGCCAGAGGGGATGACCCAGCCCTGATTTTTGGAGGATGCTCTTTGGTACTAGAGATGGGCTCCAGCAACATGACCACCATCACGTTCCTTTGCGGGACAGCAGGATGGCCATGTGCATCCCCAGCCTGGACATGTCCTGGGGGCACCGGTGGCTCTGGGACAAGGTCTGACATGATGTCACCCAGCTCGGTCACAGCCATGGAGGGGTTCAGGTCTACGTGGACACTGCCCGCGTGGGAGAAGATGCAAAACCTGATGAGCGATGATGCTAATGGGCATTGCTGAGGGGAGTGTGCCCTAGCACTTGGTCTGAGGGTTTGGTGATGGTGTTGGGCTCCTCAGGGCCTGCCGCTGGGGACAATTTCCCCCCACCCTGCAGCCAGGAGACGGGGCAAAGGACTCACTGTTGCTTGCGGGTGAGCTCCTGCTCCTTCTGCACCAGGTCCTGCTTGAGGGAGGCCAGCATCTCCACGCTGACGTCCACCTGGCGGGACAGCTCGGACGCCCGGTCCTCCAGCTCCTGCTTCTCCCGGCTGAGCCGCAGGCTCTCCTGCTTCGCCTTCTCCAGCTCCGAGCTCTTGCGGTCCAGTTCCACCTGGAGCCGGCCCACCTGCGAGGCGATCTTCTGCTCCACCTCCTCCGTCAGCTTCTCCAGCCGCTTGTCCACCTCCAGCTTCTCGAAGGCGCGGATCTTCAGGCGGGCCAAGCCTTCCTCGTAGGCAGCGTCCATAGTAGCCGGCGGCGCGGGAGCTGGCGCCACGGCTTTGCTCCGGGTGAAGATCTCCGTCAGAGGGATCTCGATCTCGTGGACATAGCGGGGCGACGGGGAGGAGGACGGGGCTGGCTCCAGCTCCTCTGCGGGGACGAGGTCGCAGGAGAAGCGCTGGTCCTTGCCTTGGAAGGAGGTGCTCTCAAAGTAGTCCCGCCGGGTGGCTGGTGTCAGCAGGGCTCCGTCGGCGGCCAGGGGGAAGACGGCGGCATCGCAGATGCTGTTGGTCTTGGAGAGGACGTAGAGGGTCTCATAGGTGTGGTTGTACTCCAGGTGCGCCCGCAGCGAGGAGAGGCTGCGGAAGCGCTTGTGCTCCCCACACCGCGGACACCGGTAGGGCAGGTCCAGCGAGGCCATCCCTCAGCTACGTGCCCTGATGCAGGGGAATCGCATGGCCCCGCTCATGGCGCGGGATGGATGGACCAGTGGCACGTGGGATGGGTTGGGGAGCCCTGGGTGGTGAGGCCACGGCTCCGCTGGGGCATGGCGGGGGGAGAGCAGTGGGACAGAAGCAAGGGGTCCGGCAATTCTGGGGGGGATGTCAGCATCGGCCGGTGCCAGGTGCTGGAAGAGATAGGGGGGGTTAGTGATACAGGGTCGGCGGGTCCCCAGAAGTCCCTCCTCGGTCCTTCTTCTTGGTGCCCTCCCTGCCTCCACCCTCCCCTCCCGAGTTCTTCCCACTCAGGCACAACCCTTGGGAGGGTGCACAACACTCAAGAAGGTGCACAACCCTTGGGAACGCGGACAGCCCTTGGGAAGACCCACAACCCTTGGGAAGATCCCCAACCCTTGGGAAGATCGACAACCCTGGGAAAGGTGCACAACCCTTGGAAAGGCGTGCAACCCTTGCAAAGATCCATAACCGTTTTGGAACGTCCCCCACCCCTTGGGAAGGCGCACAACTGTTGGGAAGGTTCACAACCATTTGTGAGGAGTACGGCCAGCAGGAAGGCGGACAACCCATGGGAAATCTCTCTCCATCTGCCCTGAACTCGCCACAGAGGCGTGACCCGGGTGCTTTCTTGCCCGACCACCATGCAGCGAGCCCCTGAAGTGCCAGGGGTCTCCAGGACCCGGGAGCACCCCTGTGTCTGACGTTGGGGCCGGGGTGCTGGGAGCCACCTCCTCCAAGCAAAGGGTGACCCAGTCCTGTTAAATCCTGTGCAGCCTCGCAGCAGGATTAGTTACTTCTCCAGCCCCTCACTGCAAGCATCGGGTCCCATCGCTGATCCCCTCCGGGGCTGTGGGAGCCCCCCATGCTGTGCTGTCCCGGTGATACAGAGGACCCGGTGGCTTCCCACGCCTGGGCAATTGAGGGTCCCTGTGGGGCCCTGGTTTATCCCCCACTCACAAAACCCTCCAAGAGGGGGGGGGGGGGGAAATCCCACCCTTGCCAAATGGGATAAGCCAGCAAAAATCCAGCCTAGGAGGTCGCCATGGTCTCCTCCAGCGTGGGAGGCACAAGCACACATCGGGGTGCATTGCTGCAATGCTTTCACCCCAAAGCACCGAGGGCACCCGTGGGTGGGAGCATCTCTTGCTCGTCCCTCTGCAACGTCCCACAAAGGGCTCTTCCCACTGCCCTAAAACCCATCCCAGCCCCTCTGCACCCCACAATCGCCAGCCTTGGCGAGTGCTAAACTGCCACCGAACCCTCCATCCGTGCTCATCCCCAGGGCAGCATCCCCCGTGGCTCAGCACCCACCTCGGAGAGCACAACCGGGCCATGAGGTTTGGGAAACCATTTTTTAGGGAAAAATCAGTAAAGGCAAGAAATCCGTGCAAAAAAATAAAAATAAGATGTGCTGGGAAGATTTCTGGAGCTCTCTGGCTGTGTTTTGGGGTCGTTACAAAATGCACCGTCGCGTATTAACCCCGCTTGGGCGATCACCGGCGCCAGCCCGGCCAAAACCCGGCGAACACAAAGCACCGCCGGCAACTTCAGTTTCACCGGGCGCCTTTGCTGCCGATGGGATGAGAAAGCGCTTTTCCACCGTAGGGATGGGGCCACAGCATTGTGCCACCGACACCTCAGGCCTGGATCCCTGCCCGCGTCTCCCGGGGTACCTCATCAGCCTCGCTCCATATTTCCCAGCCGTAAGCCACGGCAGGATCCCGCCCCGGCG
>NW_008824416.1:97034-98720 GCF_000699105.1 Pygoscelis adeliae | reverse complement strand
TGGAGGGATGGATGGAGGGATGGAGGGATGGAGGGATGGAGGGATGGATGGAGGGAGGGAGGGATGGAGGGATGGAGGGAAGGAGGGAGGGCGAGCGCTAGCAGCCGCCTCCTCCTCCTTTGCAGCCTGAGCCCGGACTGTTTCTCTCTGCTGCTTTCCTCCTTCACAGCTCCCTCTGCCTGTCTCCCCACGAACACCGCGGGCCCTCCGCCGGGCCTTGCTGCCATGCAGCAGCCCGCCGGCCTCATCCTGCATCTCCTCTGCCCCCCAAATCCCACCTTTGGCCCCACCAGTCAAGCCCCTGCCCCTGGCAGGCTCCCGGCTGGGATCACCCCAGAGCATCTCCCCAGGGGGGGGCCAGCCGGCGTGGGGTGTGTGGCCGAGCCTGGGCACCTGCACTGCTCCTTCCCCATCCTAGGCTGGACCCACAGTTGCAAGGACGCCGGCTTGGTCCTGAAACAGTCCCTGAGCACCCCAGCTTGGTCCTGTTCGGGTCCCCGAGCAACCTGGCTTGGTCCCTGGCTTGGTCCCCAGCTGGTCCCCAAGCACCCCGGCTTTGTCCCTGGCTTGGTCCTGATCTGGTCCCCGATCACCCTGGCTTAATCCCTGGCTTGGTCCTGATCCAGTCCCCGAGCACCTCCGCTTGGGCCCCAGCGCCGAAGGCATCCAGGACCGACGTGTTTTCTTGTCTGTGATGTGGACACGGGGGAAGACGTCAGCGTTGGGCCAGGATGCCGCCAGCCTGGGGGTGAATGGTTGTCCCCATCCCTGAGTAGCCCCAGGTTTTTGGGGTGCAACCGCTCCTCCTCTCCTAAAAACACAAGCACGCGTGCTCAGGCCCATCCCACCCCAGAAGCGCTGCACCCAGCTGCCGTGGTGGGTGCCCTCCTCCCTCCCGCCCTCCCTTGGCAGCGCCGCCCTGGGGAGCAGAGGGCGAAGGCTCGAGCCCGGGTGCCTTCGCAGAGCTTTCAGGCTCAGCATCAATAATAGATGCACTTTCAGAGGGGTATTAATAAAGGCCTCATGCATCATGCATGGCCAGCGGCGCGGAGGAAAGCAGGGCTGTTTACTGCCTGGCAAGAGCTGCCATCCTGCGGAGAGGTGCCCAAAAGGTGCTTCTTCCTGAAGGAAACCTGGGTGCTGAGGTCCTTATTAACGATACCTGGGGTGGCCCCCAAGAGAAAGGGTTTTTCCTGGTGCCTGGGGTCATCTGCATCCTACAGAGTGGTCCTCGCTCGGGATCAGGCTCTCACACGCGAGGGATGGTTCGGCTGCTGGGTCCAGCGGTGCTTGGGGCTGGTTGGTGCCCACCCGAGGAGCACGAGCATCCTTGGGTGCCACCAGACGTGTGAGCTCGTAGGGAAACGTCCGAGGGGACATTTAGGATTTCCCCCTCAACCAGGTTTCCTTCTGGCCCCTTCCCCATCCCATCCCTGCTAGCAGTCCTCAGGGACCCCACGTCCCCTGCCCAGCTTCCCACCCCATCTCCATGGGGTCCTCCCACCCCATGGCCACCCCGTGGCCAGCTTGGTGCCGGGCAGTGGATTTTGCCGGGATAATGGTATCACTGGGGTTTAGCCCCAGGATGCTCCAGCCCACGTGTCAGCAAAGGGCTGGGGGACATGAGGGGACCTGGGGAAGGAGACCTCCCTCCTCCATAACACAATTTGGGGGGGGGGGGGGAGA
>NW_008824416.1:95897-97019 GCF_000699105.1 Pygoscelis adeliae | reverse complement strand
GTGGAGGGGACAAAAACTGCCGGAGAGAGCAGATTTGCAGCCATGCTCAGCGCCCCTTCCCTGCCTCAGTTTCCCCCTCTGCAAGAAAAAGCCAATAATCCCCAAAATGCCCGAGCGCCGATGACGATCGCTGAGCCCCAAGCCAGGGACGCGCCGCCCCGTCCCCGCTGCCCAGCTCCCTCCGTTCCCACAGGCACTTTCTCCTCCCGATTAATTAAAACCAAAGACCGGCGTGCCCCATCTGAATGAGCATCTCCTGTTGGAAGGACAAGATTTTGGGGATGTGTGGTTTTGGCCGATTTTTACCTGCCGGAGGAGGGAGGCTCTGCTATCAGCAGCATCTTCCAGGCTGCAAAATCTCCTGAGCCATCCGGCTGCTGGCTGGTCCCAGGAGAAGGGAAACGGCATCTCTCGGACGTCTAAAATGCCAAAAAGGAGGGAGCAGCCAGCCCCCCTCGACCCGGCTTCGCAGGGGGCCGCATCCTGCCTCTGCCTGATGGTGCCTGGATCTTCTCCGGCCCCGGGGATGTGCCAGGTTGAAGATGGGGAGTGGAGCTGTATTTCACCCCGTTTCTTGCGGGTGAAGCCTGCCAGGGCGCACAGGGCACCCATACCCCACGGGGGACCAGGAGCCCAGGGTGGGGGCTCTGGGCTGGGCTTTGGGGTCCCCACGGCGGACCCCGTGGCTCTGGATCCAAGTAGGGCAGATCCCTCCAGGGCTCGGCCCCGTCGGAATAAACCCGGAGCCATGTCCCACTTTTCAGAGGGGAACCACCGGCGAGGAGCAGGGATCCTTTCCCCGCTCCGTCCCAAGACAAGACCCTTCTGGGGATTCGGGGATGCTCGGGAGGAGGGTCGCCAAGCCACCCGCTGCACTGATTGATTTTTCTCTCCCTGCTAATTCTTTAAGCGCCTTTTTCCCCATACGCGGCAGCTAGAGGCCAAAAACGCAACAGAAATACCACTGGCGTCGGCTGCTGTATGGGATTGAAAGGCAGAGAGCAACCCCAGCAAGCTCTTAGATTAGCTCAAATCTTTTATTAGAAAAATAGACACAATTTTCTAATATTCCTGATAGATGATTTTTTTTTTTTTTTTTTTTCAAAAAAGAAAAAAAATAAA
>NW_008824416.1:94002-95770 GCF_000699105.1 Pygoscelis adeliae | reverse complement strand
GGCCGTGAGCTCCGCGTAAAGTGCCGGCAGGGGAAATCACAGTCAGGTCGCTACACACACAGGATGTCTGTGGGCTTGGGTATATAAAAAAAACCCATCTCGGTGGGGATTTGTTTCTGTACATGTTTTTTTTTTCCTCCTCCTTGGAATAGGAGCTATAAAAATGACTCAGTCCCTGCAGTTTGGAGATGGCTCCGGGTGGCCGGAGCTGCCACATCCTTCCTCCGCAGCCCGTGGTCCAGCGCCGCGGCATCGCCTCTGCCTCCCGTGTGCCCCTCTCCTCCCTGGCACGGCCCGATCTGCCGTCATCTTCTCCGGGGCTACCCCAGGAGGCTATTCCCACCCCGGCTCTCCCATGAGATGCTCGGGGGACCTCGGGGAAACGCCGTCTCCCAGCACTCAGGCTGGGGCTTCACAGTGCCCCGAAGGAGAGACCCACCGAGAAGAAACCCAAACCTTTGAGCTTCTCCTCCGTCCGGGCTTTCTGCTTCAGGTGGACCTTGCTGTGGCGCTTCTTTTCGTCGCTCCTGGCGAAGCGGCGGCCGCAGGTGTCACAGGAGAAGGGCTTCTCGCCGGTGTGGGTGCGGATGTGGGTGGTGAGGTGGTCGCTGCGGCTGAAGTTCCTCAGGCAGATGCGGCACTGGAAGGGTTTGTGGCCTGCATGGATGCGGAGGTGCCTGTTGAGCTCATCCGAGCGGGCGAAGCTCCGGACGCAGTTCTCCACCGGGCAGGCGAAAGCCTTCTCGTGGGGTTTCGGGCAGAAGCATTTGGAAGAGCACTTGGTCCGGCGGGTCTTCTTCTTGGGCTCGGCCAAGGCAGGAGGGTTGGTGGGCAGCAGGGAAGGAATGGAGGAAGAGGTGGGGTGGCCCAAAAAGTCTGTGGGGGGGACAGAGGGCGAGGGGTGAGGATGGAGGAGCTCGGCAGAGCTCATCAGACCCGGCAGGACTTCGGGCTGGGCCAAGGAGGTGTCGAACTCCGGCATTAACGGAGGAGGGAGGTTGTGGATCTTGGTGTCGGCAAAGTCCCCGCGGGCCGGGAAGTTTTCTGGCTCGCAGCCGAAGCCCAGATGGGTGCTGAAGCAGGCAGCATCCTCCGCCAGGCTGCCGAGCTCCGACTGGCAGCTGACGGACAAGACGCTCTCCATCTTGGAGCCCAGCGGGTGGAACAGCCCCTGGCCGCTCTCCCCAGCCGGGAAGGCTTCGGGAGAATGGTAGCCGGCGGGCAAGTAGGCCTGATGCTGGGTGACGGGCTCCCACTGGGCGCAGGAGGCTTTAAACTTGTCCAGGGGTGGGGAACCAGAGGGCAGCTTGATGTCCTGCTTGCTGTCCAGGAGCTTGGGCTGGAAGAAGCACTGCGAGGTGTTTCCTAAGGCGGGTTGTGCCTGGAGGGGCTGAGCACCCTCCGCCGTGGGGAAGCCGCCGTAGCCCTGCTCCGGGAAGGGGGCTTGGGTGGATCCGTTCATTTCAGGCTGGCAGGCGGCGTAAAGGTCCAGCTGGCTCTGAGCCACCTCGGGACAGGGGTAAAGAGCATCCAGGTGCCTTTGGTGGCCCTCGGAGGAGGCGAAGGGGGAGATGCCCAGGATCCCCGACATCAGGTTGAAGAGGGATTCCTGGTCCTGGGGATGCTCCGGTACCGCCTTGATGAAGAAGCTGCCGGTGTAGCTGAGCGAAGGGGAGGGCTGGCTGCCCAGGAGGGAGTAATCCACCGCCCCGCTGCTCATCGGGGCGCCCAGCAGCTCACCTGGGGATGCAGAGGGGATGGCGGTTAG
>NW_008824416.1:93421-93969 GCF_000699105.1 Pygoscelis adeliae | reverse complement strand
GGGGGGGAGGAGGAGGCGGGATATGGGGGAACAGCGGGAGGCTGATGTTGCGTCACTGTGAGGTCCCCGTCCTAGCCGGGTCCCCGGGACCACACAGGGAGCCCCGGGCATCCCCCCCCTTCCCCAGCAGGACCCCCAGGACCCCCAGCCTCGGCTAGCGGGGGACTGTTGAACCCACAGCCAGGGGCTGAGAGCAGGCTGGGGGCAGAGGAGGGGGAGATGCCCGATTCCCGGCTGGAGCTATCACTCCCAGCGGGGTCCCTCATCCCCGCCCGGCTCCCCCCTGCCCTTACCTCCGAGGAAATCGGCCTCCGCCAGAAGTTGCTGCTCAGGCTGCTCCAAGCCCTGCAGGTCTCCGGTTTTCATCTCGCAGCTCTCCTCGTACTTGGAGTAAAGCGGGTCCGGGCAGGAGAAATCCATAACGTTGAGCATCTCCCCTGGAGGCACGGCCGGAGCGGTGGGGCCGGGCTGGGGCGAGCCGGGGGGTGATGCTCAGGGCGAGCCGGGGGCGGGGGGGGATGCTCCCAGGTGCCCGGGGTGATCCGGGG
>NW_008824416.1:84586-92627 GCF_000699105.1 Pygoscelis adeliae | reverse complement strand
TCCGGATCCGGCCCTTGCGCCGCAGCAATGCACTGGGGCTTTGGCTCCCCTCCCAACGTGGGCTGCTGTTCTTCCAGATTTACATCTCCCCAGGCTCTTATTCGCCTTATGCTATTTTTTTCCCTGTGAATGCCTTTTGTTGCTCTTGTTCCTTCTAGAAGCGTGAAAGGTGCCGGGTTTGCTATTCCCCCCCTCCCTCCCCTCCTTGCCGTGCCTGGTTTTGCAATATTTTCTGCTGGCATTTCGTATTTGCTTTGGTTTGGAGCCGTGAAGTGGATGCCGGCTCCTCCCGCGATCGAGCAAGCGGCCAAAAAGAGAAGGCAAACATTGCGGCCAGCTCCCTCGCTGCGTTTCAGTCATCCGAGTTCATGGCTCTCACCCAGGCCAGCGTGCGATAGGCACGGATTTGGGCTGGGAGAGAGCAGATCCATACTGCAAATCCCACCGGCTCGTCGAAGGGGGATGTTTTAAGAGCGGACTCAACACAAGCAGTGATTCGAAAGGATCCTGGCAGTGCTTCCACCCCCGCCACAGTGCCCTGAGCATCCTCCCGACTCCCCCAGCCGTTGCGGTGGGGTGAAGCCTCCAGTGAAGCAAGGCTGGAGGCTGTTGCTTTCCCTGCTTGGTTGTTTGGAGATCTTCTAATTTCCAACATTGATTCGGAGCTGATCCTGGACGAGCGGCAATGTTTTGTGGAGCGGATCGCCACCGGCATCCAGCACAGGCAGTTTGGATGGGGAGGAGAAGGTTTTCTCTGGGCAATCTGGCTGTCGGGTTCAGAGCCCACTATAAAACACATCTATAAAAATGTTTACAGGTACAAACCCGCCGTTTCTCAGTGCAAGGCGGCCGATGAGAAGGTTACCTCCGCAATGGGGTCTGCAGGAGAAAGCTGCGGGGTGCAAAGGAGCTACAAAGGAGGAGGGGACCTCCCTGGCCCCCTTACCTGCACGTTTTCCCTGCCTCCCTGTGCTTACAGCCCTTGCTGGAAGGCCAGATCCGCTGGGGACGTGCAGCAGTGCCTGCATCCTCGTCCACGGGGCCGAGTGATGCTCGAGCCGGGGCACAGTGGCTGAAGCGGGGCCCTGCTCCGGTGCTATTCCTGGCTCCAGCAATGACTCACTGTGTTACCTTGGGCAAATCACTCTGAAATGTGTCTAGCAGTGCTTCCCCACGTTGGGGGCAGGCTGTTCATCGTTGCCTCTGCAAAACGCACCGCGATTGCTGGCAAAGAGGTGCAAAGAAGCATTAAGCCCGTTGGTGATTCAGGGAGTGTCAGGGAATGAGCTGTAAGGTTCAGGTTGGAAATAAGAGAGGGGATGGAGAGAGATCCAGAAAATTATCGGAGTGTGAAAATGGTGAGTGGGATCCAATTATTCACCATTTCTCATCTCACAGGAGCTGGGGGGAGCCCAGTGCAATGGCCAGAAAGTGGGTTTCAGGCAAACCAAAGGCAATACTTAGCCCTGCAGTGCTCGATGAAACTGGAACTCAGCGCTTCAGGACATCATGGGGACCCAGATGATAAACGGGTTCAAAATAGTCCGTCTGTGGCTATTAAACACAACCCCAACCTGCTGCTTAGGGGATCTGCTGGATGCTGGTGGGATACGACCAAGGGATGGACCTCGGGGTCCTTGCTCTCTTCTTCACCTCTCCTTGGCTGCGTTAGGTGGACCCATCAGATCTTGGTCGCTCTTATTTTATTTGGCTGTGCCACATTTTAACTGGGATGTCAGGCTTTAGGACGTGTGGGGCCTTCAGTCTCTGAGCTGGAGTCCAGATCCTCGCTCTCGCCTGCTGCCGTGCACATCCCTGGGACAACTGCTGCCAGGACAAGCAGCTCTCCTTTTCTCCTGGAGATGGAAAAAACTGTCCCACCTTTTATATGACACCAGCCTAACGTGCCATGGGAAGGTCCCCTGCTACTGCCGCTTGGCAGAGGCAGCTCTCGTAAACCTCTCTTCATCCTCAGAGATGATCCTAAAATAGTGGCGATATTTCAGTTCCCCAGACAAGAAAATAAACAATTATCCCGTGGTTTACATACGCCTTGTCTGCCTGGGAGAGCGCTGCTGACTATACAGGGTGGCCGTATAGGTACTGTCTAATGTGCCCTCTTCCTCTGGATGAATGCCTTTTTCTTTTAAGCCTGAAATAAATAGAGACCCACTTACATTAAAAAAAACAGTCTAAAGTGACCCTCTTGGATGGCGGTTTCCATGGGAGGAGCGTGGCCGCGTTAGCTCCGACCGTGGAGGTGACACCACGCATGAGGTAATGGGAAAACGTGACCATGACTAAAGCCAAGCTCCGGGACCAGGTGCTGGCACAGCGTTTCCCTCCCCAGAAGGGGCACTTGGCTGGCGAGGAGGCGGGATAGCCTTCCTGGGGTGAAACGTGTCGTCATAAAAATACAGGGAGGAAATCCGTGCAGCGGCCAGGTCCCCCCTGCCGCACGCGGGCGCCCCAGGGAGGTACCGGAGCTCAGGCTCTGCCCTGGTTTTTGGGTCCTCCCTCTCTTTCTCTGGTCCCTGAGACACTGCGGGAAGCTTTCCTTAAGGTCTTTAAGAGCTGAAGCAGTTTGGAAAGCCGCTGTGGCAGCCCTGTGTGTGTCTGCGGGGCATCTCGCAGCAAAGGTTCACCCAAGCAGAAGGGCTTCGGGCTCCTGCTCCCTTCATGCACCCTCCACGCAGTGGGAGCATCCTTGGTGCAGCAAACGATGACCCCAAAGGAAGGAGCGGTTTTGCTCCAGGGATCCTGGGAGGCCAAAAAGCATCTCTGAGCTTTCTGGCAGGGCACAGGTTGCTCAGCCCCAAGCTCGCCCTCAAGCTCGCCCAGGACTGCAGCCCTCCAAGCGTGCCGCAGCGCGCAGGCTGCCAGCCCGGGACTCCCCCAGTCACCTGCCATCTGGAACCGGCTGGCATAAGCCGCCGTCCCCGGGTGCCTGCGCGCCTCCGCCAGCCAGGGCGAGCGCTTGCTTGGCGAGCTCCTCGCTGGCTCCTGCTGATCCACCCAGATGTTTCCCCTGCAGAGCCGGGGGCAAGCTTGGTCCCAGGGGTCACCTTTCTGCTGACCGTCCCACCTCGCCGCATGCAATCCATTGCAATGGAACATAAGCCTACCTTCCCCCCCCAGTTTCCCAGTCTGCGCCCCCAGTTGGGGTTATAGCATGGAAATCAAGCCTTAATTCTTAGCTTTGTCCCATGTTTTTCCCCTGGCTTTCGTCTTTGGGGTCTTGGTCTGTGGTCTTCCCTATAGTCTGGGGAGATTTTGACAGGGGGTTGGATGCTCCTGGGACTCCCAGCCCTGTTTAAGGGAGAAGCTGCTGTGGAAAGGAGGCAAAACATCCTCGTCCTCCTGCCTTGCCTTGCCACAAGCCAGCAAGGAGCTGGGGGAAGGTCTGGGGAGCACCTTCCCGACCGCAGCACGCAGGCTGGGCAAGAGGAGGCAGCCCCAGAGCCGCTGGCAAGGGCAGAGGTGGGCAGCACTGATCTGAGGCTGGAATTCATTTTTCCAAAGGGATGGGCTGAGTATTGGTTCATGGCAATATTCCTTCGGCAGCCAAACTTGGGCCCTTGTGCCCAAAGCCAACAGATATCTAGGGAAAAGTGTAATTTCCATGTGTCTTCTCCAAAGTATTCATGGCTCATGTACCTTCTGCATTTGACCTGATGCCCTATATTTAATAGTCCTCAGTAGATTTTTCCACTGTCTGATTCCTTTTTGAACCCTTAGAAACCTCTGCACTGTGAGATGAGCTAAGTTTTAGGTGAAGAAATCTCTCTTTCTGTTTGTTCGGAGCGTGCCCACCGCCTCCACGCTTGCAGCTTCAGAAAAGCCTCCGAGCAAATGGGTGCGTGTGCGATAAACCTGCCAGCTGCTCACATGGGGCGATGAATTCCCTCCTCCTGGTGATCAAAACCTCTCTGTGGTGATGGGTATAGCTGGGAAATTCCCTGCCGGTAATGCTAACCCCTTCCAAGGGCTTCTCTCACGGGCAACAAAGTGGCTCTGTTGACTCTGAGCCTCTGGTCCTCAATATTCAAGAAGATGCTTCTGTGATTCAAAAGTACTTTTTTCCTGGAAGCTGGGGAAAAGACAACAGCACCGCCCGCCTCCCCTTGCTTCCCAGCATTTCCACCTCTTATGGCCAACGGCGTCCCTAGGATTTTCTGCTTGTTGCTCAGGTTTGCTCTGCAGATGGGGCTGACCAGCAGATGGAATTGGGTATTTTAAAGAAATCCCCCTGGGAAGTGCTGTTGCTTTCCCCCATGTTGTTAGGGGCAGGGGCAGAGGTGGGCACCCAAAGGGGCAGCTGCCCTGCCGAGCACCTACGGCTCGCAAGCTGCCCGGTACCACCCCGTGCTCCATGCAAATCCCTGAATTACCTTTCACGACTCCCATCTTCTGGATGTATAGCATCTCCTTTAAACCATCCCCACCAAAAACCACACCAAAAGCCAACCACAAAGCCCAGATTCTTTATAAACAACCCCAAACCTCCCTCCTCCAGGCCTCTGAGGTGGAGAAGGGAGCGGCATCCCAAAGTCTTGAAGCTGGCAGAGGACTGCAACGGGGGGGGGGGGGGGGGGACGGAGCAGCGATTCCTCCTGGGACGGCCGCTGGAGATGGCATGTCGACAGGTCACAGCCCAGCCTCTGGATCTCGTCTCTTTGCCCTCCATCTCCCCCCTCCGATTGCTCCAACAATCTCCCCTTCCAGGAAAACTTCTAGAATACATCGCTCTGCATTTCCATGGCAACTGGCACGCGACCAGCGGTGTCGTCTCCGCCGGGTACCTATTCCTGGCGCCGTGGAGAGGATGCTCGTGTGACAGAGGAGACAACCCGGAGAGGTCGAGAAGGAGATCACCACCACCTCCCGGCCGTGCCGGCAGCCCCGGGATGGCGGCAAAGGGATGCTCTGAGGACCTTTGCCAAAGAGCATCTTTCCTCAGGCATGCCCAGGCGGCCTCAGCAGATTTAAACAGCACGTGAGGGTCTATGAAATACTTGCCAAAAGTTATTTTTTATTTTTTTTTTTTTAAATTACCAGGCACGAGGGAGGAATCGGTGGCTGGAATTTCAGAGCCTGGGCACAGCGGGAGGTCGGGGCGGATGGCTATCTTGCTCCAGGTTTTATGTTGCTGCACATGACCATATTCTCTGGGCACTCAGCTAAACGATAACGGCTCTTTCCTGCCCTTAAAATTTACGGATCGCTTCTCCCGCATCCTTGCTTTTTTACCACAAGCAGCTGAGCTTTGGGGTAAAACCCCTCAAATTCGGGTGCTACCTGCCGTTTAGCTGAGGGGAATTACAGCCTGGCAGCGACTGCACATAGGGACGGCAGAGCAGCTTGCCAAAGCGGAGAGGTCGCTGCAGCGCCTGCGATCACATCGCCTCCTAAAAATAGGCTATAGTCAGAAATAATCTCATCTCCTGCTCCCCCCTGCCCCCCAAATAATAAAATCAAACCCAATACTAAAGGCAAAGTGCTAATGCTGTGAGCTCTCGGAGGAGCCGGCGGAAAGCAGAAGTGGTATTTCTATTCTCTCCTTCATCACGCATCCTAATCACAATATTTTTAGCATGTGCTTTTGCATGCGTTGGTCAGGGGCAGGAAGATTAATTGGGCTCAGTATAAGCACAGGGCTGAGGCCGGGGCTGTCAGGAACACAATGATTTGGCTGCAATGAAGTAATAAAGCAGGAGGGGACAATTTTCTCAACTTCTTTCCAAATTCACATTTTTTTCTAAGAGTCTGTCTGCCTTGATGTATTGACTGGGAAGCTGAAACATTTCCAAGCAAGCTTGCCTTCCAGTTTGAATGAAATGATTCACTGAGCCCCAAATAAGTCTTCCTCCACTCATTCTCACACTGGCTTTAATCACCTCCAAAAAAATTATGTAGACTTTTAAATAAAGCATTCTTTAAACCAAATTATTGGACTGTTTTATTTAGAAAAAGCCTGAAGCAAAACATTTGGACTTTTATTTTTTAGTTTCCGGGGGCTTTGAACAGGAGCTCGAGCTCCGAAACGAGCCCTGAGCATCGTTAGGCTCTATCCTCATTAGGCTGCAGGATGTCTCGATCCCCATCGCAGATGAAAACCGAGAGTTGTTTGTCTTCTCTAGGCCCCTTCTGCTCGGCTCGCCGCAGTCCCGCAGCCCGGGCGGGTTTCGTTAGGGCAAGCAGAGGCTCGCACGGCACCCAGCAGCCTCGGGACTCCGGCTTCACAAGCGACGCATGCCCGGGATGAGACGCAAACAAATGTTGGCCCCTTTACCGGCTGGTGTCGTCAAGCCGAAAGAGAGCTGCCTTGCAATCAGATAAAGGCATTCATTAACAAACCATTAGAATAAAATCCCTTTCGAGAAGGACAGGTAAGGAAAGCTAAGCTGGCTGGAGAGGGAGGAGCATGTTTCCTTGCCCAGGGAAAGGAGGAAAGCCTCGAGGTTGCTTCGCCTCCGCCCATCCCTCCCTCCCCAGGCACCCGGCCAGTTTCGAGACCCAGTTTCCCAATGCCCACAGGGATTACTGGGAACTGGGATCGACCCTGGGAACGGGCAGGGGGCTTCCTCGAGAGGCTCGGAGTTAAAAGGGCTGGTTTTGTACCCACCGGTGTGAACTACGTGAATTGACCAGGGATCTTGCAGGGAGCCCGTTGTGGAGATTGGAGCTAAATCCATGCTCCCTGCAGCCTGCGTTACTTTTCTAACCACCTACTGCAGATCGTGCCCATGAACCATGCTCAATTACTTTACCCCTCTGATTGCAAAGAAGGGGGGGACACATACCTGGCCCAGTGCCTGCTCGGAGATGAATTTATCCAACAGCTTTTCATTTGTGAGTGTTATTTGCTTCCTTGACCAGCTCACTGCTCCTTTTCAGGAAAGTTTCCAAGAAGCCGGAGAGATGCTCTCCAGAATCATTAATCAGAACAGCATGAAGATTTATTAACTCTCCTCTCCATGAAATAAAACCATCAGCCTCCGAAGTCAGCTTTCTATGCCATCAATTCTTCCTCCCAAGTAAATCTAAAGGCTCTCACCATCAGCTGCTAATGAAGGCAAATCCATCTATCAGGTTCTGATTTGTTGCTTGTGGTTACAGGATCATGATCTCCACTCATATCCAAAATACAAGAGTGAAATGATAGCAGTCCTTTTTTTTGCCACTAGTATTAATTACGTTAATAAAACTGAATGATATTCACGCCAAAAGTGAATTCTTATTCATTATTATTATTATTTGAACTCTTCAAATTAACCGCTCTGGTCTCTCGGCATATGATTAGGAAAACTATTAAATATAGTATGGTATGTAAATTAATACAAGTTATATCTATTATGTAGTTCAGCTATGAGAGGAGCAGAGTTTGCCATCTCACTTGCAGGAATCAGGCTGCCCAACCCAGGCATAAATGGGAAAAGTGTCACTCTAAAATGTATATGCTAGAGTGCATTTTTTACCCCCAAATACCACGGGAGAACGCTGATTTTACCTACCCTTAAGAATGTCTTAAGCTGCATTTTGCAGCCAGTTGCTACAGATTGCCAGAACCTGGAAGGGCATACCAAGGGAATATGAGTGCAGATGGATGCCTCCTTGCACCTTCCTGTAGGCATCCATCAGCGGCCACTGTCAAGGGGGCAAAGTACGTGGCTAGATTGGTCTTTGGCTTGACTCAAAGCGACCAACCCTACGTTCCTGCTCCAGGACATCATCCCATTGCTACGGTGCAGGAGTAAGGAAACCTTTCTGGGTTGTTTTCGTGACAGTCCAACATCTTGTGCTGAGGTCGCACACTCGGCAGCATCTGGACTTTGGTGCATCATCCAGCTTGGCAATGTGTTTGAGTCCTGTTTGTTCCTGAGAAAAGGATAATTCTCCGATCCAAGGTTTGTCCTTCAGGGAACAACATGGACTACTGTGGCTAAGGTGTACCAGAGTGTGCCGAGGGGAATAAATTGTCTGGCTATATTTGCACTCAAACACACATCTGGGTCAACACTGTTTCCGCACGAGTCCAGTA
>NW_008824416.1:78791-84569 GCF_000699105.1 Pygoscelis adeliae | reverse complement strand
GGAAAGAGTCGATGCATCCCCTCCCGATCAGGCTCGGAGTGGAGCCTCGGGCACAGGGTGCAGGCCAGAGCAGCTCCTTCTAGAGGAACCTGGAAATTTATGGGTGCAAAGCACAGATGAGAACACCACGCCAGTGGCTGGCTCATGCTTTCTGGGCCATATATCACCTTTTTACTAGGATCAGCTGGAGTGGGAACAGATCGTTAAATAACGTAGTGAGGAAGATGTATTCGAGCATTAGTCTGAGCTGGAAAGTGAGGGACAGGGGTTGAAACTTTCCTATAAACACATGAATCATCATGATGCCACACATCAGCAAGAGTATTCACTCGTGTTCATGCCTTTGATTTCAGCTCCTCTCCGAAATTAACAGAAGGGTCTTTTCATTCCCTTGGATCTGCTGGAAGAGGGATTCAAGCAATGCTGAACGTCCCACCTCGACGCAGCAGCCTGCAGGATGAGGACCTCATGGAGAGCTTTTTGCAAGGTGACTCATGTCCTGGGCTCCGGATATTGTATCTGCCCACTGGTTGTGCTCCTGACGGACCTCCCCTGACTCCTTGGCTCGCATCCACCTTTGCCTCCATTCCCTGCTCATTCCTCTCGTCTGGAAGAAGGGCTTCGTGTTTGTCAGCAGCGGGGTGGGGAGATGGACAGACAGAAGAAGACGGCAGCTGTCAGTCCAGTGCACTCATACATTTACATTAGTAAAATACTCCTGCGGTCTCTGTCTAGAAGCTGCAGGGAACAGAGTGGTCCGTTTAACGGTGGCCCCAGGACACTCCTTACGCTGCAGGTTCAGATGATGAACAAGTCTCCTCTTGTCTTAACTCTCTACTTTAGCCTTCAGCTCTCTCCCGGCCCCCAAGCCTTCCCTGATGCTCGCCCCGTTCCCATCATCCCCTGAAGCTGGTGATGCCAGTTGGGACTAGTTGATGGCAGCTCATTTGCGTAGAAGTCCACCTCAGTTAATGACTACAGCCGTTAGCATCAGTTACGCAGTTTACATCCAGCTAATAAATAAGCGCAGTAGTTGAGAAATTACTAGTGATCTCAAATTGGGATGTAACACGGTGGTTTGCAGGCAGTCACTAACAGAGTGTGCCGTTCACAAAGCACACAGGTTGTCTTGGAGCCGGGACATCCCACTTGCAGTCTGTGGGACGTGTCCAACCATCCTAAACAACTCATCCAATGCTAGGGGCTCTGTGGCACCCCTTATTCCCGCAGCCCCAGTGCGTCCAGCACGGGACCAAACGTAACTCTGCTACGGGACAGGTTTGCAGCCAGCTGTTCTTCCAGGACTCTCCTCTCTTTGCAGAAGACTTGGCCAAGAGCTGCAAAGAATTAAATAAACCCTACAAGAAAGTGTTAGTAGAAAACAACGGCATGCCTCCTTGCTTGGTGCCCAGAGCTCTGCCGGAGGGACCCAGTGGGAATCCTGTGTTATTCCAAATGGAGAGAGCAGGGCTTGGCCCACTCTGGCTCACTGACAAATACAAATAAAAATAACTGGCATGAAGCATAAACTGCCTGCCAGGACAGTGCAATGTCTCCATAGAAACTCCTGACAAGAGAACCTGATGCTAATTTAACGATGACAAGAATAATGCTGTAGCCTGTTGGTGTTGTAAACTTCCTTGTTTGAGGTCTCTTTTTTTTTTTAAAGGAAAGTGGGATGCAATTGCTAGAGACGATGCCGGGTGCAAGGCAAGGGACGGACCCGGCGTCTCTGGTGTTGTGACAGCTAGTGATGAGAGATGCATGCTCAGCTCGCACCGATTTCTCCTTCACTGCTCCCGTTCACAACTAAAAATAAGCAGAAGAAGGACCTGAGTCTGCTTCGAGGAATTGTGGGGCAATAGATAAATAAAAATAAAAAGTGATGTTCCCGAGTGGAGGCATTTCTAAAGCTAGAACACCTCCTTCAGTGCTGGCCCTTTAAACCTCTGCCCAGGAAAAATTACCAAATCAATGATTTCCTGTGAAAAATAAACATTTCTTTCCCATACGGCCAGGAAAAGTACCCAGAGATGAGGATGCAGTCAGAACTGACGACCCAAAGCATCCAGGAAACACAAAGGTGACTCCCCAGATTGCTAGATCTGTATAAAGAGAGAAAGTTTTGATATCTTCTTTTTTTAAATTTGCTTTCTGCTTTCGGGTCTCGAGGCAGTGCTCACACTTGTCTCTGACCGCTGCGATTGCAAGAATCTAGGTTAGACAGCACCTACACGCCTAACCGAGGTTATATTTTAACTGGGAAATCCTCTGGAAGTCCCGAGTCCGGTCTCTCCCACTCTGGGTCCATCCCAGCTCCATATCAAGGCAAACCCTGGGCATGCACTGCCCTGCCCCTCTTCTCCTCTTCATCCCCTGAGCCTGGGTACACCAGAAAGGATGCTGAGCTGCAGTGAGCTCTGACTACTCAGTTTAGGTGTTGGGGGGGATCAGGATCCCACGATAAAAAAAAAAAAAACAAACAGCGAGTTCAGTTGCAAATTTGGGCACTTTGAATTGCCACCTGGAATTAGCACCTTTTCCTACCAGCTGAATAGTGAGATTTGAGCTCCCATTTAATTGCCCAAAGTTAGCTGGGGTGCATCCGTTTCTCAGCAGGTCAGGACCCGACTCCCTCTGCAACCTTTCAGTCTCTGCTAATTAGACTAGGTTTATTTTGTGCCTTGATCATCCCTCAGCTCCCTGATGGGAAGAGACCTGGTTATACATCATCCCTCCATCCCTCCCCTCCATGACCTGGTCGCCTATAGAGAGGAAATGTACGTAGGCGCTCTACGGCCACGAGGTTACCCGGTCTGACTGGCTGAGGCTCGGGGACTCCGGAGACGACTTGCATGACACACATTAGTGAATTAACCATGCATGGGAACTTGGGCACCAAGGCCAGCTGGTTAATAAACTCCTTACCCTTCAAAACAGGGGGGGGGGTTTCTGCAAGCTGCCTCCTGGGAACGGTCCCTGGCCCAGCTCCCAACCTGTGCTAACTCAGAGAAGAGCCAAAACCAGGAAGATTTATTTGATTGTTGTTTCCTGTGTTAATAAAACCAAGCAGGAGGAAGGAGCAGAGCTACAGCCCCGCACTCCCTTTTGAGACCAGGCTGGGAAACGTAACTGCTTGCTGTAACGTAGAGAGGATGGAGCGATTGCCGGGTGGCCCTGGAGGCTGGGGGTGGATTTGCCATCATAACAATAATGACCTGATGCAGAGGAACGTTGCGAGATTTAATTCATTAATGCTTGAGAAGTGTTTTAGAAGGGACTACGGGGTGAAGATCCTCTGCCCAAGGTCATGCATGCCGCCAGTCACCTGCAGAGCTGTAACTAAAAGGACTTGAGGAGTGAGACCTGGCTTCTGGAGGAACTTGCCGGTGGGAATTTTGCTGTTGACTTCAAGGGTACCAACATTTCTGGTAGGTTACCGCCCTACCTTGGACTTTACACACAAAGAGACATTTGATGCTCTACACAGTTTTGTTTGTTTCATGACTGTTTGGTCTGAATTTTCCTTTTCTCCTCTCCCGATGAAATAAATAAAGCTGATTTCTCAGGAAACACCTATTTCTTGATTTGTCCTAGGCATAATCCAGCTGTCCTTAGGGTCTGAATATGATCACAACTATTTACTCTTAGCTCTGAAATGCAACCAGTTTTAGTACAGAATGTGCTAATATTCTCTATTTTAACTTCCACATGGCATTTTTTTCTTTTTTTCCCCCTCTTTTTAGACTTCAGGTTCAGTTAGTGGTAGTAAAAGGTCTAAAAACCACAAAGCGCTGGAATCCTAAATGTTTCAGAGGAAGACACATGTCTGTTGTTTCCAGGAGATGAAATGAGGCCACATTTTGTTGGCACTGCTGTGACCTTCCCGTGGTGAAACACTTTGAAGGTTCATTACATCAGGAACGGTGGTTCGGCACTTTCTCCTCCTTCTCTTTGGTGATTATAACCTCCCATTGCTCCAGCTTCCTCTGCAGTCCCGGAATAAGGTGATTAATAATATTTGATACTTCTCTGATGTGTTATATAAAATACCGCGCTGTTTTGCAAATGTCAGGCTCTTGCCTGAACTGATCTGAGTCTGGAATGTTTGTTTCCGACTGTCAGGCTTCACTTCCCCTTTGTCATGTTTAAGTTCATGAAAAGCAGGCATTACATTTTGATTTCCATTGAATCACAGGGCCGAGCCAGTCACTGGAGCCCACCAACCGACACGAACCGAGGAGCTGACTCATGAAAGTGGCTGGTGTTGGATTACTCTTCCAGAGAAGACTAAAAGCTGAGGCTTTAACTCCTGAGCGATGTTCAAAATCCTATCGTGCACTTTGCCAGAATGTCTGTAATTGCTTTTCATTATTACCTCCAGCACTTGTTAGATCAGGGTAATTTGGAAGGAAAATTAGGCAATGCATACATTAAGCGCTTCCAAGCCTGTTAATCCACCATTCACAGAGATATTTCCTCCAGCAATGCAAACACTATCTGCCTACAGCATGCACAGCACATGGCCTTGGAGAACAGCTTGTCCCAAACTGGGAACGCCAGAAATAAGGTTGCCTGTGCAGTCCTTCGCAGGGTGACACCAGACTATGTCAAAACTGCAGGAGAATGGTACAGCACGCCTGGAGATCCTGGTCCCAAAATGATCTACGTCAAGGGTGAGGCTACAGTGAGGCGTACCTCCTTTCTACCTCATGCACCTGAGCTGTTTTTATCCCAGAGGAGGACTGAGCTGCCCAAACGTCAGCATCTGGAGTCATCTGAGGTGCCCCCTGACTTCTCCAGAAATGACGGATGCTCTGCAGAAGACCTGTGCCCTCCTGGAGTGGCTGGTGGAGCTCAAGCAGGGCACCCTGTCAGGACACCAAATGCCAAGGTTTAGGCTCCTGATTCCTGCCCCGGTCTCTTCTATTACGGACTCCATTTCTGCCCAGCTCATCTTCCCTCTCTTTCCTTTCTCCCGATCTCCTTTCCTCCCTACCCCTTTGGTCCTCCTATATGAGAGACACGTACCTCACCCCTCCGTGGTGCCTTGGGAAGAGGCAGATAGACTCCTGCTATTCATGTCAGCTCTTGCCTGTATCGTACTTGGCACTGGCCAAGAAAGTTGTCTTGAGCTCCTGTATTCCCAACATATGTCCCATGTGCCGCAGGAGCAGGCAGCAGAGCACATGCTGTTCACCTTCAGGAGCTGTGGAGGGCTGAGATAGACTCATCCATGTTCACAGAACATGCCTGCAAATTTGCCATAAAGCTCATTGAACACAAGGAAAAAAGCCAGATTTTTCAAAGGTGTTTACCTAAGCATGTTCAGGTGGGATTTCCTGGGATAGGTATCTCCTTGATCATTTTATAACACATTTTTAAACACTCCAAAACATTTTCTGATCTAGCAAAACAACATCTTTTTCTCCTCCCCTCATTCCTGAAAACGACAGAACTGTTTTATCTGAAACTTTACACAAAATCTCAGCTGGAGAGAGACATTTGTCCCAGAAAATTCTTGTCCAAACAATTACAGTTTGGCAAAAGTGCTGAGCAACTGAAAGCAGGCGTTGGAAATGGGAAAAGCCGGGCTGCCTTAATGAACAGAGCAGCTGGAGCAAGAGGAACCAGCAACGGACTGTATATGCCATCTAAAGCCACAGTTTCTTTAGCTTTGTATCCAGGAAACAAATTTCATTTTCAACATTTGGCTTCCGTACTGGCAAGACTGTCCTTGGCAAAATGTTGTAACACAAGTGCACTTACTGCTTGTCT
>NW_008824416.1:64910-78755 GCF_000699105.1 Pygoscelis adeliae | reverse complement strand
TGACTGCCCTGCCCCAAGGCCAAAACATGGATATTGTGGCCTTTATGACTGAACTCTGTTTCAGCAGTGAATGAACCCAAAAAGCAGGTGTCTTCTCTTTCTGAGGAGGTGGGACTCCAGGGTCTTCTTGAGATCTGTGGTTAGCCACAGCAGGCTTTGTTTTGCAGCAGAAAATCTTGACCTTGGGTTGCACGGATTTTCAAAGGACCTTCTAAAATCTTAGTAGAGTGGATGACAAATATATAAGCCAAGGGCATCTTGCTTCACAGATGGAAAGATACAGAAATCATGCTGATAAAATTACTGAAAACTGTAACACACCCACAACACATAGGCTACCATATTTTTTTTGCATGCAAATTCCGGGTGATCCTGTAGCCAAAAACGGCAACTAGAAAAGCAACCTGAGGGGACGCAATTCCTTCATATAACTTTGCGTCCAAGAATAATGATGTGTGTCAATTCTGTGGATGTGTGCTGAACCAGCCAGAATGATTCAGAACGGTTGGCAAAACGGAAGCGTTAGTCACTGTGAAAGATCAAGAAGTTAGTGTTGGCATATCGTGGGCATGTCAAGGAGAAACGAAAACCAAATAGGGAAGAGGGTAATGTAGTGGAAGAGAAGCTGAGAGGGAGATGGAGGCAGAAAGGGTAACTTCTCAGATAAAGAATACTCTGGAAGATGAAAGTAGTGCCCATACAGGCAGGTCATGGACGGGACAGGGTGGTAGCCTGAGGTGTTTGAGCTCAGAGGAAGAGTATCGCTAACAAAGGCAAGCTGGCAGAGAGGAATGCGTCTTGCTCAACACATCAGTGCCCTCAGATGGGTTGCCCTGCGTCCTCAGTCCAGCATTTCTGAATTTAAATCCATGAGCAGGCACTGCCCTCTTAGATCTGACAGGCAACTGTAGGTCACCAAACCCTCTGCACCAGATGCTGAAGCAGGCTCAAAACTATCCTTATGCACGCCAAGCTCTCCCACCTTTTCTTTCCCACTGCGGAGGGTAGCTTGGGCTGAACGCCTGTTCCAGCTTGGGATGAGCCCTCTTTGGGGTATCTGCTGAGGAGGCAGGTGGCTGTCTATTTGGCCTCATACTCTGCTTGGAGAGCATGAACTGGAGCATGGCCTTTCCCAAAGGCGCAGAGGCTCTCTTTCTGGAGAGGGGTTGGACCCCCGCCTAACACTCAGCATAGGCAAATGTGTGCTGGCTGCAGATGGGAGAGAGAGCGCTACTATTGCTTGACTTCTTTGAGTTGCCTGACAGGTAACTCAAGTTAACTCAGGTTTAAGTTGAGAATAATACTGGGAAAGTGAGACCTCCGCACACGGTGAGCTTTGCCCACAAAGCGTGATGAACCACGTAAGTGAAGAAGATGGGCAGTGATAAGTAGAACCGGTGAAGCCTGACGTCCCACAGAGCTGTAGCTCTTAATTGGGTCCCCTGGTGTCTCGTAAGGCTCTAATTAATAGACTCTATAAAAATCCTTCCATGGCTGGGACATTCACAACATTTGGTTGAAGCTGTCCAATGGCTACCAGCCAGTTATTACTTTATTCCTTTTAAATTAGGAAGATGAACAGACATAGTTCTGTTCATAGTCACCTAAGCCTTGTTTCCAAGGAAGCCAGGCTCATAGATGTCTCAGATAGCTCAAGGAATTAGGATGGACATCTTACACCTCTCAAGTGTTGATTCATAAACCCCCACACTAGGAGTGACCTGCCAGACGAAAGTCAACATCATGCTTTCTTGGTAACAGGCTTTGACAACGCGCCTGTGTGTGAAATACCAGCCTGGCAACATCCGAACAGGCATGAAAGGGAATAAAATGCACTTTTAAAATCAATCACCATTTTAGATTTGTTTCCATATTGAAAGGAGCGGGGGAGAACATGAAAAGGTTGAAGTAGCATAGACAAAGTGATTCACTGGGAAAGTGAGGGTCAATAGGTGGGGGTGGGCTACATTTAATCTCTGTGCCGGGATTTCAGGGATATAAATGAGGAGATGATGACCCTCTGCAACATAAGTGCCTGTGTGATCCCTCCTAAGGCTGCATTGTGGGTTTTCGTTTTGTCTTTGCAACTAAAAACTACGGCTTAAAACCTGAGAAAGGACACACTGTAGATATTTGGTTCAGCAAACAGAATCGGCAGAGGGCAATTACAAACTTGTTTTTTTAAATAAGTAGATGAAGTTCTATGCTGGTATAAACAGGCTCTATGTCTGTGGTCCCACATACACCTGATCTGCTCAGATGGTATAAAGAAAAGCACAGCAAATATAAGCACCCATTTTAGGGGATGTGAATCACTCCCGAGGCTCCGCTGCCTAATTTCCATTGACTACATGGGAGCTTGGATGCTTGTCGTACAAGCGGGCACCCACGTGCAGACATGTAAAATGGGGTCATCTTGGGTGCCTGTTTTCTTTCAGCTTAGACCAAGTGCCTTGGGGTTGTGTTTCTGTAGCTTGAAGCCCAAGGGGAACCATTTCTTTGTTGGACTACAGCCAGGACCCGAATAACAATACCAACAATAATAACTAAAAAAAATAATAATAAAGGACTGATCCAGATAACACCACACATTGCAATTTCTAAGTCATCACAGGGAGTCCAGGGACTGAAAGGGAGAATTGATAGGACTTGGCTTCAAATGCACAGCAGTTACGGAGAACTGATTGCCAAAGCATCCACCTCGGGGCCACTTGCATTTTTCTTGTCCACTCGGGAGGACAGCAGTGGGGAGGAAGGTTATCTATACTTCAGGGATGTGTATGAAGAGAACCCACTCTTTTTCTGGGTTGATTACAGCTTTATTACCCAGCACTTCTTCCCAGTTGCCGGCACTGTCTTTAGACACAGACAAAGCAGGTGGTTACCTAGAGCAGCAGAAGCTGACCTTCAAGCGAGACGAAGACAATTCTGAACGTCACAGCAGCGACCACGGCTCTGCCCGGCTTATGCTGGCTCACGACAGCAGAGACTCCCCCCAGGGACGGCTGCGTCTGAAGTCTGAACGAAGCAGTGCAGGCAAGAGGTGGCCCAAACCCTCCTGCCTGCTCATCTGACCGTGCTCCGTGCCTGCATCTCCGCATACCGCGGAGGGGAACTAGTTTGTTCAGAGCAAACTGAATTTTCCCTGCAGCGCTGCAAAGCCTGTAGCCAGCTCTGCCACCTTCTCTGCCTGTGGAATGAGGGAGTGATGATAGCGATATTCGATGCGAATTCCCACCTGCCTCACATGGCTGTTTTGGGCTTCAATTAATACTTACAAACTGCTTAAAAAGCCACATATAGGAACTGTTACGTAAGCACAAGTTATTATTATTAAAAAAACATTACGAGCAAGTTATTAGACTGACAGATGGAATTATCAGCGGAATTATATTTTTATCAATCATCTTTCGTTGCGTTTCATCTCATCTTTCTTTTATCACCCTTCAGCTCTAAGCTGGCAGTCCTAACACCATCTAAACGGACAGCATATTGAACGTTGCATCAGCGGATGGCTCTCAATGGCACAGATGAGTAAGCGAGCTCTTCCCAGGCAGCGAAGAGATCATGTTGTAAAACTAACCAGTATCCATCTGTGGGTTGAAACAGGCACAAATGATTTAGAACCGACGCTAGCTGAGACCTGAATATCATTTCCCTCACCAAGGCTGGCTCTCAGCTTAGGCAAAGCAAGTGGCTGCCACCCTCACGGGGAGCTGTGGGCTGCGAGAAGGAAACCTGCCAATGGGAAACATTTACTATTCCCCAGCAGTAATTGTTCTTCATTAGAATTGGCAAACTGCTGTGACGACGAAGGCTAATTTTCTCTCTTATCTTCTCAAGATGTTGGGAAGTTAATGGCACTATCACGTAAACTCTCCTTCCAGACAGCTACTGATCAGCGTGTGCCTTCAAGGCAGGCTTATGTGCAATGGGAAGCAGCACAGATGAGGCTCCAAGTCCTCGTGCTCTGCTTTATCCTCCACGAGAACCTGTTGTCTCCAACGCACAGGTGACCCGTCGCGAAGGGGAGGTGGGGACAGAATTTGTGAGGATGATTAGGAAGAGCTCACAACTGCTGTCACGATGGGAACTGCCGATGAAGCTACTTCCAGTAGGTCGGTGGTGAAGCAAAGGTCCATGGGACTTTTCAACAGCCAAAGCCCCCAAAGAGATGACTGTCCCCACCACAGTGCAGTTTTGGTAATTACTTCTTGTCTCAGTCTTTGGTGGGTAACTCTGTATAGCAAAGACCTCCTTCCTGCACTTGGGCAGTGCCTAGTACTTTGTTTCTGGCTGGGGCTTCTAAAATGACAAGACATAAATATTTCTTTTTATTATTAGATTTCTCCAGAGTGATTCTGCATCCAGAATCTGAAAAGTTTCTGGGGTATATATCAAGATTAAAAAAAGAGGGCCAAGTAGAAAACATCTACTGAGAACATAATCCTAATTTCTGTTCAAGGAAATCCTGTTTCCTTCTTGACTGTACTGGGAATGACCAATAAAACACATACCTGGGACTAGACTGCCTTCATACTATTCTCCCCCTGCCCAACCGTCCCATCTGTCAAAACTTTCATATATCCATTATTTGCTACACGTTTTCTTTTAATTGCTACATTTAGTTTATGATGCTATTACATTCTAAAATAGATAACCTGCTTGGCAGCATGTATTCCTAAAATAATCAAGTTCATTAATATGATTAAGAGCAAAATCTTTTACTGCTTCTGCTATTCAATATTAAATTGAAGAACGAGCATTTAAATAGACAGTTTCTCATGTAGGTCTCTTATTTTTGCAAAGTATAAAAGCCCAGTTAATTTTAAAGGTTTCTATCAAAAAATAGTACTGTACTGTACTTTAATAGTAAAGCAATAAAAAAAACCCCTTCCATGAAGTAAGAAAGAAACAAAATGTTAAGCATTGTAAGTTCCCAGACATTCGTTGCATGACTAATACCGTAATGGTGATTTTTAGACCGGTCAGAAACCAAGAAATAAGGATGCTATGTAATACCAAACCATGAGAAGATGATCGTGCAGTTAACATGGGGTGATGGTTTATGTTTCGTAGGATTTTAGTTACCGTGCTAAATTTATATCCTTAATTCGCTTAAATTAAAATTGCTCAGTCTGGTTACAGCCTTTTCTTAGCCAAGTCTGAAAATGAACTACAGTTGCATGTTATTAGTCTTACTTTGGAGGTTTATAATTATAACATAAGTAATTTAAGGACGATCAGACGGTTAAAACTGAGGTAGTCTCCCATTACCCTTGAAGAGTATTTGGGGTATAGAGGTCAAGTCTTGTACAAATTCAAGGCCTCTCTTCTTTCTCATGAGAGTCGAAGGCTAGGCACCTACTGCTGTGGGTTCAATAAAATAAACTATTATTTTATTGAACGTTTATCATTAAAGTGTCTTTTAGCCCTACTCACAGACAAGGGCCATGCTGTACCACGCGTTGCACAGACACAGAAATAAAAAGGACAGTTTCTGTCTCGCAAAGGCTACGGTCTAAGGATAAGGCAAGATATAACAGATGGAAACAGACAGATGGAGGAAAGCAAGGAAACAATGATACAATGACAGCCAGCATGACGGGAAGTCAGCTCAGCACCCCAGTAGTCTGTTAGGCAGCTTTTTGCAGGAATCGCAGCAAAATGCGGGGAGTGGCATGGGAAAGAGCATGAAGGTGCTTGTCTGCACACTGGCACGGAGGCAACAAAGGCTGGCACCGCTGGCAGAGCGAGCTGGCTTCCTGATGCTGATGAAAGGTGAGGGATGCACCGAGAGTAAGTAAAAAAGGCCTTGAAGATGAAGAGCAAGGCTTCGGGTTGAAGGCAACGGAGAGGAGGGAGCCAGAGGACGCAGGGCATCAGAAGCAAAATGTTAGGTTTTGCAGCCGCCCATTGGGTAAGTACAGGTGGGGTTAGGCTGTGAAGTCCAGAGAAGGGGATATCGCAGCATTTGGGAGGGGAGATGGTTGGGTGTGGGTGACTGCATCTCAGAGCCTTCAGGTGGAAAGAGTCAGAGACATTTAGACAGCTTGAGTGAAGGGACCAAGAGGAAGACCCAAGTCAAAGGTGGGGCCCAAATGAAAGGTCTGAGTGATAGTCTACTAAGAAAAGTAGAGGAGGGCTGGCAGAAGCCATTCAGAGCTTGAATTGACATCCATAATATGAGGATACCAAACACAGGCTGGGCTTCTGCTCCAGACTGAGGAGGGCAGGTGGACCTGCGAGTCGCTATCACAGAGGCAGTACCTGGGTTTGTGTCTATGAGATTCTCCCAGAGGAGATGTAACAAGGAGACCATACAGCACACAGCACACAGGGCTCTGTGAGACCTACACAGAGAGCCTGGGAGCGAGAAGAGAAATATTCTCCAAAGTCCATACTGAAGGATCCACTGGAGAAATAGGAAGATGCCAGAGAAGGACAAGACTTCAAGATCAGTGTAACTTCTGGAATTGACTGACAGGTCAGGGAAGGTGAGGATGAAGTATTGCTTTTGAGATTTAACTTTAAAGAAGTTACGAGGGACTCTGGAATGAGCATTTCTTAGGTACTGAAAGGGATGGGCACTGGAAGAATCCCGGATAGGTTTGGTATGTCCACCCTTGGAGATATGCAGAACTTCACTGGACAAAGTCCTGAGCAACCTGACCTAGTTGGATCTGCTATGCCCCTTCCAGCCCTGAACTGTTCTATGAATCTGTGGCAGCAATTGTTCGGTGTGTTCAATGAGCTTAGAGGTGGAGAGAGAAGGCAAGGTGGGGCGGGAATGGAGGTGGCAAATGGGTTTCCGACTGAGAGTTTTTGGAGATGACAGAACCTAAAGCGTGACTGTACTGTGAGGAGAAATTAGGAGTCAAGAATGAGGGTCTAAGGAGAGAGTAGGGGATGGGATGAAAGCGAGCACAAAGGAGACAGCGTGAGATATTTGAGGCAATTGTGGGGGCGATCAAGAAGCTCCTGCATTGATAACCATGGAGGAGAAGAATGAAAGGCAGATTGAGAGCAGGGAAGCACAGAAGTAGGGAAGGGTGACAATGTGTCTTGTCCATAAACCCTTGGAAGTATTAGGCAAGATCCTGTCCTGGGAGAGAAGCAGAGCAGAGAATAAAGGGAACCTCAAGGAGTGAACAGTGCAAGCGTCTAACACTGTATTAGCCAGGTAGCAGAACTCGAGATTGAGTGAATCCACTCAAAAGAATGAATATATAATGGATGAAGTCACCCTTGCTCTTCATTGTTGCGATTCATCAGACCAAAGATAGACTTTCACAGCACAGATAGCTCCTTTTGAGCAAGTCACCCTGGGTTCCCTTTACAGTCAACACAGAAGAACAGAAACCTTGAGGGCATTCTTCATCTCATCCTAAAATAGAGATCTAAAACAGATCAGCTGACTCATGCCCTGAAAGAGTATGATTTTTCCCCACAGATTATAAAGCGATCTTACACACCTGAGTTCAGATTAGAAGTCTGTACTGTAGGAATATAACTTTAGATAACTGCCATGCTACCTATCCACCCCAAACACTCTGCAGTCTGAACGTGGGAGCAGAGAACTGGTATCAGGGATGAGCTAAGACTGGGTAACCTTGCAGCGGGAAAGAAGGACAGAAGAGTCAAAGGTAGAAGAGACTGAAGAGTGGAGACAAGATTGAGGTGAGATGGCTGAGCGCAGAAAACAATTAATCAATACTGCTCATCTGGACGTCATGGAAAAACTGACTATGGGTTTATGGTCAATGCTGAAAGAGAGTAGGTTGCTTCAGAAAATGCCATCAGAGAAAAAGTGTCTGGAGAGAATTGAGTGAGTGGCTCCTCTCGAGAGAGTGAAAGTTGACTAGGAGTTGCAAGTAGAGGACTGGGGCTCCTGAAAGAGAAGCATATGAACATGTGAACACCTGCATCTGAATGAGGTGTCTAAGCTCCCTTTACGGTTAATTAAAATCTGAGGATCAATTCTGTTGCCCAAACATAGGCATCGAGTGCTACTTGAGATGCCCAGCAGTATCACATCTCCATTTCCATAAGGGCACAGGTCTCCCATAGGTCTGGTGTTGGATTTACCAGCTCTGCACGGATGTCTTGGGCACTCTGCTACATCTCAGGTGGCACTAGATGTCTGTGGGCAGGTAACAAGAGTTGAGCCCAGTGAAGTGTAGGAGTGATTCAGCTGACCCCAAAATAGATATGCACATTTCGGCAGTTGAATGCCTCAGGAATTACTGAAAGTTGCTGTCGCAGAAGGGTGAGGGCCTTCCCCCCACCAGCTCCAGGCAGGTGTGGAAGTACCTTAGACTGAACTAGGTGCTATTTTTAGGCAACTGGATCCCATCCTGCATTGCCATTGATTGTAGAGGCGTTTAAACACACAACTCACATGTAGAAACCTCTGTGTAGAGACTTAAATTCAGATTTTTTTTTATCTGTCAGCTGAACTCCACCCTTAGTCTGTAATTCAGATACCCTGGATGCCAACGCGAGGGCACTGGTGTGGTGGACGGACTCGGGAGTATGCTACTGAAGAAGACAGATGGAAAACTTAGACTCCTCAATATTTCAAGGATAAAACAGATGTCTTGGCTTCCACAGGCACAGCCTCAGAGCCCTGATGCTACTGCAGATTTTATCAGGGAGATCAGTCCGAAGAACTAGGTAGCCCAGGCACAACCAGGGGCGAAGTGCCTAAAAGCCACCAGTACAATTAGCAGAAATGACTGTATTTCCTGCTCGGAAAGCAAGGCCTGAATGGGTGATGGAGTGCAAACGATTCCGCTGTCAGAGCAGGAGCACGCGGATGGGATGGCACAGACAGAAAGTGACCTGCAGGAGCTATTCTGATCCTGTGGGTAAAAGAAAGACTCCAGTTTCCAGCACTGCCAGTTTGTCCTTTTTCATCCCCACTAAACTCACTTATTTATTTTCTTGTTTAAACTTAGCACATAACTCAAAGAACGTAACGTTTTAGCTTGACAAGTGGTTTATTCAGGCAGCTGATTTACCAATTCAAAGGCTACTCCCTACAGACTCCTACCAGAAATGGAAGCGTTCAGTCCTAAACCTCTGATTTAATTAAAGAAAGACTTAGACCTCCAAACATTATCGCAGCTGGAAAATCCATAATTAGTTGTACATTCTTCTGAAGAAACTTTCCCCTGATTTGCCTGAAACCTGGGGAAGGGCTCCATAAATCTATCATAATTTCCTACCACTTTCAGCTCAGGCATTAGAGACGCTGTGTGGGCAGATTTAATAGGTTCTTTCTCACTTCCTAGTGAGGAGAAGGATTGCATAAGACGTGAGTCAAGACACCGGTCCTGAATCTGTGACTGCAATACTTGCAGGAGCTGCACGGTTCTGGCTGTTGGTTGGGATGTCAATAAACAGCACGCTTTGCAGCAGCGGTATCAGCCCACTTCGGGTCACTGGAGAAAGCTTGACTAAAATGTGCTCCTTTTGCTTGAAATCGGGGGCTCAGCATTACCCCCTCTTTGGGAGGAAGGCATTGGGGTTCCTTTTCTCACCCCAGCTTACCCTTTCGCACTCCTAACTGCATCCTAAGCTTTCTGATCCCCAAGATAAAGTTTTCTTTGGTGATGAGTGCTCTTGATCACTCTCTTAGGGTCCCTGTTTATTCCCAGTACCTTCTTTAAGGTTGTTTTTCATCCAGGTCCAAAGCCTTTTGACGCAGGGTTTTCCCTCCTGTACATGGAATAAAATTTGAAACAACTCATGCACCACTGACAAAAAGAATTTTCAAGCTTTCTCCACATTCAGATCCCCAAAACTTGGGTCTATTTAACCTAATTTGGGGCATCTTACCAGAGTACATAACTTAGGTGTTTAGTTATCATAGGCACATTCTGGGGTCACTGGAAGGAACCACGTACCCTCAGAGAGAGGATCTTAGGCATGCTGAATCATTTTTTTAAGACGAGGGTGGTGAGACACTGGCCCAGGTTGCCCAGAGAGGTGGTGGATGCCCCATCCCTGGAAGTGTTCGAGGTCAGGTTGGACGGGGCTCTGAGCACCCTGCTCTAGTGGAAGATGTCCCTGCCCACGGCAGGGGGTTGAACTAGATGATCTTTGAAGGTCCCTTCCAACCCAAACCATTCTGCGATCCTATACCTCATTAGGGACTGCGAGGCAACCGTTGTCCCAATTTAAATACCCCAGTTAGGTGCCTGAGGTTTGATGGAGTGATGCTGGGCCCAAGTTCCTCAGATCATTTTATCACATCCCTGGAAGCGTTCAAGGCCAGGCTGGACGGGGCTTTGAGCAACCTGGTCTAGTGGAAGGTGTCCCTGCCCATGGCAGGGGGTTGAACTAGATGATCTTTGAAGGTCCCTTCCAACCCAAACCATTCTGTGATTCTATGATCTCATTAAACAGTTTTCTCGGTTTAATCCCGATTTGCTCTTTCGAGATTGGAAATGGCAGTTAAACCCAGATTCTGTTTATCCCTCAATCTGATTTAGACAGAATCAGCTAATAAACCCTCCTGCTTTCTCCAACAGTATTTCAGTAATTATGGCAGATCGTTAGCGCTACCACAGACAGCGAGGAGAAAAATCTTTTTCCAGCTTTCCTCAAAGTCTTGTTGACCTACGCCGGTTCTGTTCCACCCGTTCCAGCTCCTGTTTCTCCAGCCTAGTAAACCACGGCACGTAGCGCAGCCTCCCCATTCATACATTTATTTCCCTCTTCCCCGAGCAGCACTGACTTTTTGGTGCCTGTGAGCTCTAACTCATTATTATCATCGTTTTCCTAATACCTGGTTTCATGTCCTGCATCCGCAGTTTGAACTCCTTCACTTGCACTAATACATACACATTTCAGCTCTTCTTTTAACGGAGCACTCCCACTGTCCTTTCACTAATTGAGTCACCTACCTAATAAGTCTTCTCACGTACGAGCACTTTCTTTCTCCTTGCTGCCCACCCCTCTGCCCACTGACGCGCTTTATCTTCACTTACTTGCTTTTTCCCTCACTTTTTTTTTTTTAACCAAGACTAGATGTAGAGATTACCTGGGTCTCTCCCGCTAAACCACATGTATTTTTTCAGTCACAAACCAGGAAAAGACAGAGTGGAGCCGGCTCCGTCAGGTGTAAGCCTCTTTGAGATACCTGATACTGAAATACGCAAACACTAAAATAGCTGAGATTTTTTTTCCAAGCCAGGTAAAGAATCCTGTTGACCAGCTCCCAATTAATTATGTTTCCAACTACCTCAGCACATCCAAATCCGACAGCCTGAAAACTCAATTAGATCTTCAGAAAAATACTTGAGAAACAGTTTAGAGTTTCGCTGGCGTGCCAAGAGGTCGGTTAAAAAGCGCAGCAGCTGAGCATATCTCAACCATTCGCAGATCACTTTATCCTCGCGGGCTGCCCGGGACCATCGGTTGTGGTAAGGGACAGGGACTCTTAATTAACTGGTCGTAATGCTCACAGTACTGTATATCTGCTTTTATTAAACACTTCCACCGAGGTCACGTCCAGAGTCCTCTGCTGCCTGGGTGCTTTCGCGCTAGATAGAAAGAATCCCCACGTCAAAAGCTTTGCAATTAACATGTCATCGGCACAAGCCAGGACCTGATTTTTAAATATTCCTTTCTCCAAGATATTTGCAGTCATGAGGGACACCTGTGTTTTATATTCTCCTCTGGAATTAGCATATTAATCAATTGCTGTATTTTAATACATTCTATTTCACCTTTAAAAGCCCTTGGGCTTTACAGAGTTTTGGGGGAAGCTGAACCGGGCAGGGCTGGTCAGGTCCAGCTCTCTCTGAAAATCTTCCACAGCGATGGCCTTTTTTAAAATTCCTCTCCGATTTTCATTTCAAGTGACATTTTATTGGAAAGGATTTTAGCATATTACATCTCAGACTGAGTAAGTCTCTGGATACTGTTAGAAAATTAATAAAGAATGTGAACAGCTTCCTGTATGATGTGTAAGCGATAAACATTCAGAAAACCCTTCCTCCTCCCCTCTCTGCCTGTGAATTGCTCTTCTAAAAATAAAGGGAATGACAGAATTTCTGTATTGTACGGCAAGAGGAGCCCTTCAGTCATTTGCAGCAGAGAAAAGCAAATGGCAAGCTTTCTCACAGGTGACATTTGGAACCGTTATTAGCACTACAACGTACAGGCTAAATCCTGCTCCCCCTTGTACCGCTGTAATTAGGGGAAAATGGCACTGAAATCAAACTATTCCTTGGAATAGCCTGAAATCAAGGCTATTCCTCGTCCTTCCCAGGGAAAGCGAGCATGGAATCTCTGCTTCTCACAGCGGTATTTACTTTTTTATTGCTGCCTCGTCTCTTCCCCACCCAGTCACCTCAGGCACACGTCCCAATACGTGTTATTTTCTTAAGCCTCACTTGTAAATTATTAGGTGATGATTTCTGGGGATGTGGATAAACAAGGACTAGGATAGGCTGAGACCAACAAATTAATTGCATTTGTAATAGGAAATGGGTTCGGATATAAAGCTGCATTTTCTTGTCAGCATTTTAATTACTTTAAAGAATGTTTGCCTTGACGTACTTTAGCGTTCTGATTTATCTAGTGCTGAAAAATAACACCCAATTCACTGCAGAATCAACGCAGACAAAAATGAACATACACTGCCTTTTGGGAGATGTTACGTTGGATACATGACAGATAACTGCTACAAGGAGAATAAATAACTCAGGAGACAGAGAACGTTATGGAGGCGCCTTTATTTTTCAGTCTACTTCAGCTTCCCTCTGCTTAGTAGTGAATGAAAACTAATGCAGTTATTTATTGTCTTATACGCAGAGAGGTGGACAGTCTGGAGCTATATTCATATGGACAGCTGGATATATCGCTTATACCAACATCAGAAAAGCTTAATTGCTTTTGAGAAGGAGCTCAATAACTTTATGAAAGATTAGACGATGTTCTGTCTGTGAAACATGGATCGTGAAGCTGCAGTCAATGACCCTGGAGACTCCTCTCACTCCTCCGTACCTCTTGAGCCGTGGGGGAAGGACTCAGTACCGTGCCAGATGAATGATCCGCTCTTCTGCTGCTCTGGCTTCAACTGTCATCTGCTCTTGGTGCTTTAGATGAAGGGTAAGTAAATAAAATATAGCTGGACAATCGTGCTTTTAAGGGGAAATTCCTTCCTTGCCCTTGCTGGCAACCAGCTGAAAAGTAAAATGTCATTATAGTCAGTACTTGTACTGAATGCCTGAGGGAGAGCATTATGGCTGCGCCAGGGGAAACGTGGAGCTTCTCCTTCCTTTGTGGCACCCAAAAGGAAGGAATGAGCAGCTGGGGGGAGCCTGCTGACACCCAGGCCTAAAGGACACTTGCAGAGTATCTCCCCCAAACTCGATGTCTGTACTTTCTTCAGCCTGAATGGGAAGATGGACCCTGACAGGCCGCCACAGACAGACCATCTCTCCTGGCGGAGAGCTTTGAGTAAGCTGAATGGACTTCCCACCTAGGAAACCGCATCTCATTCCCTGGTGACACCTACACTATCTCAAAATGCCTGCCGCCAGATTTTAATGTACACTCATCACCACGTCCCAAAGCTCACAATGGTCACGTATTCCCTCTCTACAAGTGGACTGCCACAGAAGAGCAGGGGAAACGGTTCCCCGCCACAGGAAAAGCATGCAGCCACCACACTCATTTGAAAAACCTCTCACCTACAGAAATTTCCCCTCAGTGTGCACCCACTGCCAGCTCGCTCTGACCCAGCGGGCGGCTCCGAGAGCCGGGAGGCAGGGTTGGGACTGGAGGCTGGTTTGTGCGTGTGTGGAGAGCCGCCCCGCAGCGCTCCCA
>NW_008824416.1:0-64563 GCF_000699105.1 Pygoscelis adeliae | reverse complement strand
GGGGGGAGATGTTAGCTGCTCTGAGCGGCCCCGCAGCCCCTCTCCGGCCTTGGGGGCGAGGGGTTGTGACTGGCAGGTTCACTCGCGTTTGTCCTTCCCTGCGGCGGGGTGTGTATGTGTGGGTGGAAACTGGCCTTATCTCGCTTTCTGCCCCGGGAAGGTGCTATCACTGGATGATTCTTCTGTCCCAGAAAAAGGGGGGATGCAACAGACCTGTCACAGCCCCACCCCGCCTTCTCCTGCCACGGAGAAAAGGGGGGCTGTGACCGGCCTGATCCCTCTCCATCTCCTGCATTCTCCCCTGGGAGAACGCTAGCTGTAACTGGCCTGATTCCTGCTCCCCTCCTGGGAGGAGGGTGTGTGTGTAATTGTCCTGTTTCCTTTGTGCCTTACTGTGCCCTGGAGAGGGGTGGGTGCAGGTGGCTTGGCTGGTGCGGTTGGCTTGGCCACTAACCCTCCTGGGAAGTCGGAGCCAGTGGGGCTGGAGTGGCCCCATGGAGCCATGCGTGCCCCAGAAGGGCTCATAGATGGCTCTGTGCACTTTGCTGCGTTCATATCAATGCTGGAGATGGGAGAGAGGAGATCTCTGGAGATCATGGGTGTCCCATCACATCCTGCCACCCCCACGTTCTGGAATGAATGTCTTCCTGAGCTTGCCCCTTGTGAGAGCATTGGGAAGCTTCCTTCCTGTGGTATTGCACTGTTCTGGCACCTGGTCTTAACTGTCCCGCTGTTCTCATGGGGGTTTCCAGAAGTGGAAAGGGCTTGTAGCACCTGCACAAGTTCTGACTCTTGCGAATTGTTGGGAGGCATCTTTGTGCAGGGTACCTGAACAGCTGATGTCAGACACTTGGGTCTGGAGATGTTTTTGGATGTCACGTTCGCAGTTCTGTATTAGGAAAGGTACAAGAGGATGACTCAAAATGAAAAGTTGCAAGGATCAGACGGTGATCACTCCTGTCTTCAGAGTTTCATCCCAGAGCCCTGAAGGAACTCGGAGGCGCAACAGCCAAATGGCAACCAGTGGTAGACGTCATATCAAATTTTACAAACGTTCCCTGGGAAGAACCACGGGTTGGTACAGGTTTCAGTCTTATCAGGAAAAATAATAGAAACTAAAATGAAGAATGGAAACAGCCATGTGAATAAATATGACATGTTAAAGGCAAGTCCAGCCTCAACAAACATGTGACTATGGGGACTTGGATAGCGTAGTCTTAATTCAGTTTCCAAAAGGCTGAAGGACCTTCACCATATGCCTTCAGGAAGGGTAATTTGTCAGAGAATAGAAGGGGTGGTTCTTGCACTGCTATGTATTCTTGTATATATTTAAGTAGAAATGAAGCTTATTTGAATGCTGATTTACAGACAAATTTCACAGTTAACTGTATGATTCTAAGTTGTATGTGAAGTTATGGACCGGTGAACTTGCCTCCTGCTTCTTGTTTTACCTTCACGGTACTCATTATAGGTCAGTTTATTTTGATCCTTTCTGGGTATCAAATTTTGTTCTTTTACGGTGGCCATTGCTTCCTTCTCTGTGTTTGTTTTGCACTGTGGTTTAATTGCTGCTCTGACAACTGGAGCTCAGCTCTGGGAATACCAGATGGAGCTGAGCCAAGCTTGTTGCTGGTTGTACTACTGCTCTTCTGGGTCAAGGGGATGCAGGTGCAGACAGACAGCAGGCCAAGCGGATCTGTCGTAGTATGGCTGCTCTTACACCTTTATTGTATATTTCTGTTGCAAGAGACTATTTTAGCTATAATTTCAATTGACAAAGAGAGAATAACACTGAAAACCTATGTTTGTAACTTGCAACATGCAAGGCTGTAGTTCCACGAGTGCCGTATAAATCAGCAAGCCCCAGCTTGCCTGTCAAACGAAGTGACCTGTGCTGCTGTGCCCTGGTTACTTGTTGCCTCTGTGTTGTTTTGTCACATATTCCAACAGACGACAAACCAGAGCAGCTAGGCAGTGGACTGTTAACTGTGATTAAAATTGGCTGAAGAAATAGCTAGTCAACTCTTACCTCAAGTTTTTGCTTACTGAAGAGAGACTGGGACTGTATCTTCCAGCCAACATGCCCGTTTATGATAATTTAAAGATGTTATGGAACTTTTGGCATCAGGCTGTAAGAGTGAGAAGAAATTCTGTAACCAACAGTGATACTTTTTACTGTTTATGTTATTTTTTGTTTTATCAGTGAAAACGGTTTGTTTCCTCTTTTAGTTTATTTTTGATTGGATGATTTGAGCCGTGTCCTGCAAAGTTTTTGATTCTACATTTAGCTAAGCATAGGTATTACAATTAGGATCCAGTAGCATCAAGTCTTCGGTTCTCATTCTTAAGTGCTGCAAATTGATGGCTATGTTCCCAAAAGTCCATCATTAATAGAAATTTTTCTTTCTACTTAGCTTAAAAAAAAAGAAAAAGAGAAACATCAAAATAAGGTACTTCTGACAGAGGTACCTTTTATTTCAATGGTAATTTGGTGTGTAAAAGATAAAGGAATGAGTGTTTCTGTAAAAGTCAGAGGACAGTACAATCCAAATTACAGCTCTTGTAAATATGATCTAAACAAACAAACAAAAATCTAAAAATCAGGGGATACTCATTGCTTTTTCAGTGGTCCAAAGCTGAGCGTATAAAGAAGTAGTTCACCTTCTCATTACATAAAAATGTTGAGGAACACTGTTAAATGTTTGTATTGGAGTTATGATTTGGGCAGCAAGCAGTTAAGGGATTTTTGCACAGGAATGAAAATAAGATGTCTTAGCTATCTTGTGTGAAACGAGCTGTTCTGAGATCTCAGGTAGATACTTAAACTAAATTTTGTCTTTATTTGGACTAAGCAGAGAAGAGGTTGATGCTTGGAGGAACAGTGTTAACAGATACTAGGAATTTAGTATGTTCTTCTTTCAGGCAGTTGGACTAGATGATGGTTGTAGTTCCCTTCCAACCGAACTATTCTATTCTAATTGCAAATTAGGCTCTCATCTAGGCTCCCTTTCCCACAAGAGGTTGGACTAGATGATCTTTTGAGATCTCTTCCAACCTGGGCTATTCTATGAAATCCAAAATAGTTCTGAATGAATAGAAAGAGCAATCCATGTTCCGTTCCAAAGAAATGGGACCAACCCATTTTCATTTACATCTTCCTCCTTAGTCTGTGTGCCTAGTAGAAGAGTTTGTGGCTGAGAGGTAGTGCCGGGCGTGGTGGAAGCTCAAGAAAGTGACTGCTTAGGTAAAGTCATAGGGCTGGACAGGGTGTATCTGAAGGTGGTGGTGGAGCTGGCTGATGTCACCGTCTCTGTCATCTTTGAAAGGTTGTGATGACTGGGGGATATTTGTGGTAACTGGAAAAAGGTTAACGTTATGCTCTTTTTCAAGAAGGGCAGGAAAGAGGACCTGAGGAACTACTACCCCGTTAGCCTAGTCAGCTGTTCAAAATCTAGCTGGTGGTGTTCCTCAGGGGTCAGTGCTTGGGCTAATGCTGTGTAATGTCATCACCCGGGTGGGCGGGGTGAATGCACTTGCGTCGAGTTTGTGGATGACGGTAAGTTGGAGGGAGTGGGCGATATGCTGGAGGACAGGGCTGCCATTCAGAGGGACCTTGGCAAGCTGGATTAATGGCCCAAGAGGAATCTCGTGAGTTTTAGCTATGAAAAATGCAGAGTCTTTCTCACCGAGGTGGCCAACTGGTGGCCCTTCAGAGCAGAGCCTGAGGACCTGGTGGACAGCAAGTTGATAGTGCACTCTGCAGCAATGAAGGCCAGCCACATGTTGGGCTGCATTAATAAGAACATAATTCGCAGCTGCAGGGAACTGAATATTCCCTCTTCTTGGCCACAGCTGGATCCTGTCCCCTGTTCTGGGCTGCCAGTACAAGAGAGAGGTCAACAAAGTGGCCTGAGTCTGGTGGAGGCCACCAGTCACAAGTTGACAGGATGAGGCCTGAGCAACCTGATCTAGCCTTGAAGTTAGCCCTGCTTTGAGCAGGAGGTTGACCTCCAGAGGTCCCTTCCAACCTAAGTTACACTGTGATTACACGAATAAAACTTCTATTTCAGGCATTAAGGTGTATTACAGTAATCGGCTTTCAGATTGCCTTACGATGCCCGTGGCTGAGGTGTGACTGTGAACAGAGTATGGTCAGCCTTGGAAGCCTAACTTTCCTAGGAAACTGAGCAAAGAAATAGGCAGATTTGTTGCACCTTAGCAACGATTAATTTTCCACTTGTCGTTTTAGGACATTCCATAAAGCTATTGATGTTAGAAACCTGTCAGTGGAAACTACTATTTTTAAAAGATTCAAAATAATGTGCTAGCAATCTTTGCAATGTTAGTGTATATTGTGTAAGTATACAGGTTGCCTTTCTGGAACGCTTTCAGCGCATCCCCGACAATTTACTGTGTCATGAATCTTCCCTTGTATTTGAGATCTGCTGTGCTGGTTCTGATCTCTCGTGGCCATTCGAAAGCCCAGTGTTCGTGGCACGAAAGTAATAAAACCGTTCAGAATTTACACAGTGCCTGATGTACTCGTTGGTGTTACTTTTGTGCCAGAAGGGAATGGCGTGGGTCTGAAAAGTAGTGCTGGCACGTCAGTCCTTATTGAAAAAACAAGGTACAGCTTAAATAATTTGTGTTTCTCATACCTGACAGCACCAGATCATTGTTACGTTTTTTTAAATAATATTTTTGAGATCTGTGTTACTTACTGGTACGTTCATAGATGAACTTCTAGTGCTGAACCATTTGCAGACAATGGGAATTTTGTTACTGATTTCAGCAGCTGGACTTAAATGCTAACAATTTTCATACAACTTGTGGTACTGGGCTTCTGGCCAAAAAAAAATCTCTGATGTAAAAACTTATTCTGCATTTGAATGAGGGTTTTTTTTTTTTTTACTTTGTGTTCTGACACACCAAGTAGGGTTGATCCAGACTATAAAGCCATGATAAATTAAATTGTTGGGTTATTGTGAAATGCAGCCGCATTTATGTAGCATTAAGGGAATTCTGAGTTTGCATGTAGCCTTTGAAGTGCGTTTGCACGACAGTCGCTTTGCTTTTCCTTGAGCGTTTGTTACAAGCTGATCGCTGTGCCATGAAATGAGCAGGTAGGTGTAAGACAGTGTGACCTACATACGTTGTGTTCTGGCAAAATCGTTTCTTCAGTTTTCAGGGACACAGTGGTCAATTCCACGTTTTAACAGGTAAACATGTGCCCGTTTCTCCATGTTCCTTTGTTCCTTCCCCTCAGCTGGGGAAGACCTTGCCCTGCAGCAGCGGGTTGCTGACTCCAAGCGGCATGAGGCTTGCACTGCACTATCCTTACAGGTGATGGGAGGGAGCTCGCACCTTAGCTTTCGTCGTAAGGCTTCCCAGACGGGGGACAAAGCCATGCTACAGGCTAGAAAGCTTGATTTAGGTATTTTTTCTGACAACTTCTTATAGCTTTTTAAAAGTTGTTACAAGTTGAACATAAACTAATGGACAAATAAGAACAAGAACCTTTTGGTATGTAGTACAAGTGCAGCTGTGAAGAAACCTCCAGTGAAAGGATTTCAGTCATACGTACTTTGGGTCCAGTTATTCAGCAAATGTGCTGATGGGGGACTGTAGGATGGGGACTTTTCTGCATCTGTATTTGAAACTAATTGTGTATACAGACAGGCAAATTCATGCTTGTCTGAAATATAAAATGTTGTTTGTTTATTCATTAATTGGGGTTTTTATATTGTATGCTTGTTTATCTGCTAGGATTAGGCGATAAAAGCACAGAAATGCAAGAATTTAGAACAAACTATTTGAAACCACTTGAAATAAATTATTAAGAAAATACCCGGTGTGACTATTAAGGACAATTGATTTCAAATGTGTTTAATTATCATGTTTGAGAGTGTAAGTGATCTAGTAGCTAAAGGGGTGGCCGAGTATGATTGTATCATGTTCTCAGAAGAGTTTTTGATCTTGGGATGAACTAAGAAAATATGCAGCAAGTTTGGAAGGCATTTCAGATATAGTTTTTGATGTTTTTTTCCTGGCTTATTCCTGTTAAGTATTTTCATTGATGGAATCGCATGATTAGTCGATGGTGAGACCTAGAAAATAAGTAGATAAGGCTGTGCTGAGGAAAGTGATAAATGCTTTGGAAAATGGTATAAGAATCGGGATTGTTCTTGGCAAAATGGGGAAAAATAAGTCCTGAAGTTAACAAGATGAAATCCAGTGAAGGCAAGTTCAGAGTGGGATCTTACCTCTAGCACTGTTACGTGATTAACTTAATTTGGTGTAAATGCTCGCTGATGTTGGAAGAGTTGGTCCTGCACTCCACTGCCTGTTTTTGCAGGTTGACGGTTTTGCAGCTGCATGTTCAGATGGATAAGGAAACTGAAACAGAGATTTATACTGAATTAAGCTGGCCACGTACCTCTGATTTTTAGGAGGGAGAAATGAGATGAAATGAAGTGTTTTGAAGAAATTATGGTGTATTTCTGATGATTTGGGAAGATCAGATTGTTAGAATTACTCACCTAGCGAGTTCTCTTCCCATATCTCTCTAGGTCTTTTTCTTTGTTGTGCTGTGTTCTATTGTATGATATTTTTACTGGGATATTTTCAGTGTTCTGTAGGTCAGAATAAAGTAAGGAGAGCTAAGCCTGGATATTTGAACTTTCAGTGGTTCAAAACTGAGAAACGTTCTTTTTTCTTTCTATGAAATGTAGCATCAGTTAAGAATGCCAAACAGGATCTGCTGTTCCTACCATTTAAGTTAATGGCACTGTGTTGTCTGGGGGTGGTTGTAGTTGTTCAGCCTTATTTTTGTCTTTTCCTCATTATGTATTTATCAGCAAAAGCTAACTTTTGTTGCATTGGATTTCAGGAAGAAAAACCTTGTTAAATTTTCTTCATTTGAGTTTAATTATATGGAAGCCCTCAGAGATGATTATGCTCATTTACTAAATCCTAATTTATTTCTTGCTTGCAACTGCTTTGTTATGTACCCTGTGCCCTGGTATGCACAGCGCTAATATGTGGCAGATCTCTTCCATTGTGCTGTTTCTTTAATATTGCTCTTTGCAATGAGGATTAAAAATGAAATAATGAAACAGAATGTGCTGTTGCCTGTTTCCTTTGCTGCCTTCCAGCTGCTAACCCATGAGGTCCTAGTGACTTGGCTGTCTTTGAAAAGGAGAGATTATTCCCTTTATGGTGTTTTGTTAATGCTGTGTCAGGTTCCTTTAAAGAGCAATGCTAAATGCATAGCACAGCCTTATGTATGCAAGCATGAGAAACTACAGCTGATGTGTGTGTGGGCCTTAAGCCCTGCCACTTTGAGTTGGGGCATTTGTTGTGTGAGAACACAAGTCAAGCTCGGGTGCTAGCAGGAGCATCCTGCTTGTGTGGTGGTGTGGTTTAACCCGGCAGGCAGCTAAACACTGCACAGCCGTTCGCTCACTCCCCCCACCCCAGTGGGATGGGGGAGAGAATCCGGGGGGAAAAAAAAGAGTAAAATTCATGGGTTAAGATAAAGACAGTTTAATAATAGGACAGAAAAGGAAGGGAAAATAATAATAATAATAATGATAAAAGAATATACAAAATAAGTGATGCACAATGCAATTGCTCACCACCCACTGACCGATGCCCAGCCAGTTCCCAAGCAGCGGTCGCCACCCCCCAACCAACTCCCCCCAGTTTATGTACTGAGCGTGACGTCGTATGGTATGGAGTAGCCCTTTGGCCGGTTTGGGTCGGCTGTCCCGGCTGTGCCCCCTCCCAGCTTCTTGCTGGCAGGGCACGGGAAGCTGAAAAGGCCTTGGCTAGTGTAAGCACTGCTCAGCAACAACTAAAACATCGGTGTGTTATCAACATTGTTCTCATGCTAAATCCAAAACACAGCACTGTACCAGCTACTAGGAAGAAAATTAACTCTATCCCAGCCGAAACCAGGACAGTGAGAAGTATTTGACTTCAGGAAGCGATCATCTTTCCTTAAGGTCCTCCTATTACTTTGGTATCTCAAACATGGTTGGCTTTTGATTCTCTTTGATTTCAGAGCATAAAATTTGGATATATACAGTTGTGTAAAACCTGCATTATTTTGTTTTTCTGAAGGAGATTTTGAAAGAGCAACCTCCAAAGAAGTCTTAGGTTTTTCTGGGAAGATTTTATGAAATGTATTTGGTATAGCTAATACAGTTCGTGAGAACCACGGACATGGTTCTTGTGATGATGTGCAAGAGTTGAATGATTTAAATAGCGGTATTGGAATGGGTAAATATATTGGTTTCACTGAGCATTTGCTAGGTGGGCTGCTCTGAAGCTGGAGTGGTAGGATTGCTTCTTGATTTGTAGAGCTTTTGGCTCATTAGTGGCTGGTTTTTCAGGACGCTTGCCTTCCGGGGAGAATCAGTCATTGATGGTAATTGTTTCTTTCACATGTGATTTCTTGGGTTGAATGCTACTGATGTTTTCCGAGGAGCATGTTTCAGTGGAGAATTCCTAATTATCAGTATATTCCTTTCTCGGGGCTCCTGCTTCATCTCCCTTCTCCCTCCCCTTCAAATCCTTCTCCCTTCCCACCTCCCAGTAGCTTTGCAGACAGACCAATAGTTCATGGGCATTTTGATAAGAAATGTTGACAAACAGTGAGCTGGAAATCAGAACTGGTAAACCTGGATGGAGTTGGGAGACTAACAATGAGTGTTTCTTGCTTTTCTGTCATCATATTTTTTCTGCTTGCTTAATCAAAAAAGAAGTATGTTTCTTGTTTAGATCAGGCAGGTGCAGGCTGCAAAATCATTTGAATTATGTTTTAACAGGAATTGGCTCTGTAAATATCTTTTCTCTACAGTTCTGCCACTGTGCAGACCACTTCTTGTGTTCATGGTGCTATAGCATCACTGTGACAATGGCAGCGGCTACTTACATGAAATATTAAAATAGGTAAAGGGTATCATATTATCTAATTGTGATACAAACACTTATTTCATATGTTATTTCACGTTCACATTCATGCTCTAATCTCCTTGGCTTGTGGTGCTGTAGGTGTTCTTCTTTTTGACATTCTCTCCTAACCTACAGGCAAAGACAGTTGAAATTCTAGAGCATCAAGTAAGAGATGTTTGCAGCATTGTGGTCAGATCAGACTACTCGGGGAATCAGCTCTGCCGCTGATTTGCCATATTGTTGTACACTAAGTTCTCTGTGCCTAGTAAAAGGAGGATAAATATTTATCAGGTACATTCAAAAGTAGTGCTGTGAATCAGTGTTCATGAAACATTTTTGGGTCTTTGCATGGAAGGCGCTATGTCAGTACTCTTAGCAATAGTAATACTACTTGGATTCCTTCCTGCTCTTCTGGGTGACTGAGTATTTGAGACTTTGGTAGCGCTGGATATAATTGTACTCTGAATCTTCTAGAATATTGCTATTTGTAGTAATTGCATCATAACTCATTAGCATTTCTCCAGCAATTTCTTCTTGAGAGATCTGCATATGATACACCTCTGGCTCTGTTTTCCCACAATAAGACCGGTCAAACCTATTCCAAATTCTAATGTGACATGAATGGGTTTTGAAAGCTGTAAGTGCTAAGGGAGCATTTTGGAGGAGGAAATACTTCTGGGAAAGAAATTTCCACAAAGTGGAAGCTCAGTTGTACTTTATCCTTCTACACTCTCATTTTATCCCCATTTGCCCAAGACTTGTTCAAGTTAAATCCTTTTTCCAGGGAAGATTCTTGCTGACTTCAGTTGATAGTGAATTGTGCTTTTTTTTCCATTCTATAATAAAATATTTTGGTAAAAGATTAAGATATGAAGCTATAGGTAGAAGAAACCTGTTCAGATGATGTTTTTCATGTTATTTTTCTTGAGTGTTGTGACAAAGAATATGTCACTTCAGGTGCATTGGAGTTGTATGGAAAAAGGCTCAAATTCAAAGTTCAGCTATAAGGTTTAATGAAATTATTGTCTTGGTCACATTTTCTTTAGGTTGCCAGTCAACTTTTTTTTTTTTTCCCTGAAAGCAAGTTTATCAGTAGGCTTTGGGAACTGAAGAATTCTCTTCATGTGAAGTGGTTCCTCTGGCATGCTTGTGGGTAGAGTGAGGGAATTCTACGATGCAACTGCTGCAGCATAGAAAAAGGATTTTAATTTAAGTGGCTGACAGGTATATGAGTAACTAAATGATTTTGAGAGGAATTGCTCACCATAGGCTAAAGAAGATCATTTTAAAGGGCAGAATGAAGAATAACCTGCATAGTTCGGTTGTTTAGTCTTTTGTTCATTGTGTGCATCTTGAATGCTGTCATTACTCATCTGTTCTAATATCCTCTAGAACAACCACTTAATTAGCTATGCTCAGCATATCTAAATAAAATCAGTACCTTTTTTTTTTGGAATTAGTTTTTCTAATCGCAGTATGGGTCTCTTACCTAACGCTACTAATTTCCAGTACCTAAAGCTATTAATTTCCAGTTGGATTAATAAAAGTGCCCTTTTCTGAAGATGCATATTGTAAAACCAAATTTTCAATAATAGGCCTTAATTAAATTACCAAAGAGCTACTGGAATGCTTTGCCTTCAGAGCTATTGTCACATACACTTCAGTGCTGCTTCTTTTAATGACTTGATTAGTATGAACAAAAGGAACCAGGGGAATGCAATAGGGATTGAATATATGCATACAGGCTACAATTGTTATCTTTAGTACTGATACAAAGCCCAAACAGACTTACTTTGTGCAGGGAATTAATTTGGAAGAGTAGCTTCTGCCTGGTTGAGTCCTGGTTTCATAGGTGTGATTTACAAACAATCAGTAATAAACATCTTCCTTTTGCATGCTATCGCTTTTTTAAACTTGGACAAAAATATCCTTGCCATTCCAAGTAATTTACTTTACAGTGCTGACCTGTATAGAAAGCTACGTCATGTTTTTATTTCAGTGATGCTATTTTTTGGAAGAAGTTAAGATGGCATATGGTACTGAAATTCTAGAAACTGTTGTCCTTCCAAAAGCTAAAATTTGTGAGATTACGATGTAGAGTTGAGGTTTTTGTAACTGTGCCTGAAAAATGCAGAGGTGTTGCCCCAAGGATGATATTTAGTTTGCAGTCGGACATTTGAGCAAGTGTCTTATTTTAAAGGAAAAACTGGGCGTTTAAGGGGTAAAAGGAAAAATCTTCAGTTGGAACCCCATCTTACAAGTGAGGTGGGCTGCAGTTTCCAGGGAGGAGGAGTTTAAGGGTTACCTGTTGTTCACGGGCAGAATTGGGGCTGAAGCTAACTGGAGTCCGTGCGGCGCTCTGCCAGCGGGTCTTGGCAGTCCCCTGACCAAATGCGCTTTAAAGGCAAGAGGAGTTCAGGCTGTCTTCAGCTCCGCATGTTCTCAGACTTAATAAGGGTGAAAACAAGCTATTCCCTGGAAGCGTGGATGCCTGGTAATTGGGAATTAGAGGGAAGACCCAAACTCTCTCTCTCTGTAGGTGGCAACTGAGCCACTGGATGGTGATTATTTCAGGTGTCTCTTGGACAGGTGAGTCAACATTGAAGGGGTCTTTCTCAGCTTATCTCTGTAATTTGTAAATCCACCGTCTCCATGGCAGAATTAGTGGCTTTTTAGAACATAAGAGGTGGATAAATATTCATTTGTGATGGCTATAACTTATGTTTTTGTAGATGGGTTGAAGATGTTGTTATGTTTCATATAAGAACCACAATCAACTGAGGTGCCATAAATAGTCAAGAGTGGACTTGCTTTTCTTAAGTTCCAAGATGGACTAGCAGCCTTGTAATAAATTAAAAAAAAATCTTAAGCTTTTATTCACATCCTTTCCAGCTTTTTTGTGCATAAGAAGAATGAAACAGAATTCAGGTGTCAATTTAGCTAATCTAGTAGGCAGTATTCACATTGAAAGAAAACAATCTTAAATGCTGAAATTTACGTGTTTCTTTTACATTGGAACAGGTCTGTGTTCTGGACTTTTCTCTAAGCTTGTGTCTGATCTCTCCTCTTAGAATGTAATTCATGTCTTTGTGAAAACTCTAATGGCTTGCTTTTTTTCTGATAAAGGTTGCGAATGGTATCAAGGTAGATATGTACTACTGAATGGAAATTTCCAAATGAATATTAGACCAATTTCTCAGAAAATCTATTAAAAAAAAAAAAGACAATTGTCACTGGAGGACTTCCTAACAGAAGGCACATATCCAACATTATTATAATTATTCATGTAGAAGGCAGGCTTCTGGGAAATCATTTGCTTCTTTCTCACTGACTCTCTCCTTTTCTTAGTCTGTGACCTTTTACTCCTGCCCTTCGCACGTTGCTTGCCCACATTATGGGTCGCTGTAATTCTCATGGCAGCCAGATACCACCAGACAGTAGATACATAATTCACGGTACAGGAGTAGGTGGCGGGGAGCTTCATCCTGCCCCTGCTTGCGCTCACAGCAGTGTTCTTCAGATCCCGCCATTTGCTGGCTTGGTCACTAAAAAATAGCTCCAAGGGTAGCTTGGCTTTTTAAAGAAATATTACTAGCGAGTTAAATTGGAACTAGAGTTGACATGAGGAAGAGGATGAGGGCAGGGAGGGGAATTAAAGAGGTGGGGGAGCTGTAACTCCTTCTGGTTGAGGCTTCGTGTTAAATTCCTGCATTAATAATATTACCTGATATTCTCCAGTGCTAGTCTCCAGGTTTTTTTTTAAGCCGATAACTACTTTCCTGGAACATTTTTGTTTGGGCTGAATCTTGGTGTTCCAGAAATGTCTTTTTTCACAATTATATACCACTGTGTTTGAACCTGGCTGTCTGTGTTGTCTGGGGAAAGCTATTACAGTCACTGTGACCTCAGGCATGGGATGTTATAGGAGAGAAATTTCATTCTGACTGCAGAACAGCTTTCTCTGTTACCTCGTGGGGAAAAAAATGTTACAGCTGCTTTTCTAGGCAGAAGTCCAATTTAACTTCAATTCATGCCCTCAAAGTATGTCAGGTATTGCTAAATTATAATATAGAAATCAACCTGGACTTGCTTTAAGATATATATATAAGATGGCTTTTAAAATTTAGTTTACAACATTGGTACAAGTAAAAACCTTCTGGTTTTAATAAAATAATAAATAGATACAAAAAATAAATAAAACAATTGCTATTAAAAAACCTAACAACCACTGTTAATAAACCAGACAGGACAAATGCCAGAACCTGCCTTTGATCAAGGTGATGAGTCTTTTTGGTATTTTGTGATTTACTCAGAGCTGCATGTACATGGGTTGGAAATGAGAAATAAATTTGTGGCCCTCAGAAATTTCTGCTAATGTGCAGAAAATCATGCTCACTGTTATTTGGGATCTAAAGTGGCAAATGAACCTGCCCCTTTTAGTTAAGTTTTGGGACTCTGGATGGAATTTACGTCACTGCCTAAGTACATTGAGGTAGTTGCCTAACTTTCGGTGTTGGGGATGGCTTAAGTATTTTATATATTTCATTGTCTGTTACTTAAATATATACATATGTTGAAATACCAAGAAATTATTTTCTGTTTTAAAAACACGTATTATTTCTTTTAGCCTATTGCAACAACTCCACCACGTCGTGGCTGGAAGGAGGAATCCTTAAGCCGCAGCAGTAGCGAAACGCAGGCATCAGTTACCAGTGGGATCTCCCTAGGAGAAGCAATATGTCAGAAAACCGCCATTAATTCGGTATTTGTACTGTGCTTTGTTTTGGTTGTGGTTGAAGGTTAATTATATGATTGAAAATAATATGAAGTGCTTTATCTGTATAATTTAGACCTTCACTGTACTCGCCCTGTAAAGGTCTGTGTTTCTGTATCTTGGAACTACAGAAGAATAGGGCTGTTGTGAACTCTGAGAAGTCATCTAGTCTAGTCTTGATCCAAGCGCTACAAAACTTTTTGACATATCATTCAAAACTGAATCCCAAGTAGTTAGTGATTGGTTGGGTTTTTTTTTTTTTTATTTTCCCCCCTTTCCCCTCCCTTTCTGTTTTCTGGTTATAAACCTAGTATATTTTCCAGTGTAATGTTTTCTTCTTTGCAACAGTATCTTTGATCTGTATTCAGTTTGTAATTTGCTATAATCCTGGTCCTGCTACTGCCTCTTAAATTGTCAGATCTGTCTACCTCAAAATAGCCAATTTACATGTTAGCACAGAGCCGCGCTTCAGTGCATGTGGAATCTGACTACTTTTAGACCTGAGTTTTAATGACGTGTTCCATATGTGATTAAGGAAACTGTACTCACATCGTGATACAGTCGTAATAGTTCTATCTGCCAAATATTTAATTACTCTGAGAATTGCATGAGATCGCAGGTGTTTTGAAAAGACTGAGTTGATCACAAATTTTATTTCCAAATGATTATAAGAATCTTGTGCAAAAATTATAGCTCATATAGCAAAATTCTGATGTGAAAAGTAGCTTTTAATACCTTAGTAGTGTTTCAAAAGGTACAAGAGCTTGCAGCTATTAAGTAGGGATAGTACTGTACTTCTACCAATTCACTGGGACACTTTCTTGCTATTTCTTGCTATTTCTTTCTTATATTAACATATATGTAATCATAAGTTATACATGCTGCTGATAACAGTTTGCCTTATAAATGATTGATATTCCTAATTCTCTGCACTGAAGACTGGTCTGTGCCTTTTCTATAATTAAAATTTATCTGTTTAATTGCTTCCCCAGTAATCCCAATGCAAATTCTTTAATGAATTACTGGAACTAAAGATGCTCCTTTCCATTTGAACATGAACTGAAAGTCTTTTTCTTAAAATATACCAAAGAATTGGCTAGGATTCGCAGGCATTATTTGTGTGAACTCAGGATTTCTGTAACTAGAAACTTTCTTTAAAGGCAAATCAGAAACTGTTCTGCTTGTTACTCCCCAGTTGTACGATGCAAACCATCTTTACTACGCAGTACTACTTTACGCGGTAGTAAAGTAGTACAGTCAGGAACTGTATTGGCCCAACATCCTACTAAAGCATTTGTCCTTACCAAGTTTTTTCTTTCCAAGTGAGAGATTTCATTCTGGTTTGGAAAAAGTCTTCTGCAGTGGCAGGATTTGGAGATGGAGCTCCATTTCAGACGAGTGATGGAAGGCTGGTGGTCAGATAGTGAGCGATGACAACTTAGGAAGTAGTGAGAACTGACTGTGGACTTCTGCAGTTCATAGCGCATCATAATTCTTTTACATTAAAAACTGAGTATTTGTGTAGGAAATACAATTTAGGAGCAATAATTCCATTGTTTCACAACTTGGTCTATTTCCTTTGGAAATATGCCTTATAAAACTTCCTTGATGCTTGAGCACTTTTTTCTCCCCACCTATTCTTAGAGAATTGAGTCATGGTATCAGCTTCCAGCAGAAGTGGATGCCAGCCATTTAACTGCTGCCTCAGAGACGAAGCTTGGCCTGACGTGTGATAGAAATGACCTGACGGAGTTCCCTACGCTGGAGGAAGGAGTGTTGCCTTCAGCAGAAGTGTCTAGAAGGCAGTCTCCTGGAGATACAGCACATGGCTTACTGCTGGGTATGTTCAAAGTTGCCTTTTGTTTAACTGCTAAACAATTAGGATTTTACTTTTCCTTTTAAATCAGTCCCTAACCTGGATTTGACTTCTTTTAGTGAGAACTGGTGTTTACAAAATACGTTCTGTATAATTTTATTGTCAAAGCCCATCTTCAAAACGAGATAGAGGGCTTGTGTACCTTCCCTGGAACTTTCAACAGGTAAAGCGATTATCTTTGGTCTCAGGTAAAACTGTAGTCTTGTTTTCCTTTAGAATTAATAGTAAACCTGAGTAAAGTTAGAAATATTTGGGGTTCTCTCTAGGTGAGGTGATACTTCTCTGTGTCCTTAAAATGTGTGTTAATTTGTTAGTCAAAAATCTTTGTTAATTTCAAAATAGTAGATATAATAGTAAAGTAGATATAATGGTATTGATAACATGAAAACCTGTTTGATAAGAGTGTGCATGCTTGCACCCCTTTCTCATACGTTCAAAGTATTGTGTACTGCTATGTTTCACTGCTTCTTAAAGGATTTCTTTATAGACAAAGTAATCTCCAAATTCAGTTTTAAAAGGTTTTCAGTAGCCCTTTAAAAAGGTATCTTATAAGCGTTACTGCTCTTTAATTATTCAGTATATGTATTCCTTTTCAGATAAGAGGAAAAACTGAGGAATTATAGCTAGAAGTACTGTACTACTGCAAGATTTAACTCAAGCTATCCAGATAAAGGGATTTGCTTATGTAGGAAGTCAGCATAACAAAGACTACGTCGAAGGGGAAGGTGGTAATTATTTACAAAATGTCAGAGTAAGTTGATGTTCACCCACCTTCAGTGTTGCACTCACAAGCACCAACTCTTTTTGGTTTTTTTTCCCAAGTGGTCTAGCTTGCCTGTAACACGTCGGCCTACGTGTGCTAGCTATCAAGTCCTGGGATGGTGCTTTGCTGTAGTCTGCTGTCCTGTTGGGCTAACAGAAACAGGAGCTGTGTATGTGAAATGCAGCAACCTTGTTGTCATCCTCCCGTTGTCAGAGCACAGGACCTTCTGCTAATGAGTCCTCTCTTCTGATGCTTAAACACAAGTTTACACGCACATTCTTACTTCATTCATATCAACATTAATGTCTTTGTTACAAGTCCTTACGTTTCTCTCTGGGTTTGGACAATACCCATATTGGAATGTACCGCATTAGTATGGATATTGATTCTTTCCAATATATTGGTCATCTGGGCTTCAGAATGCTTTTTCAATTGGTGTGCTATCGTCAGTATTGTTAATCATAGTGCTAAGATGTGAAAACCTGTGTGCAGTGTATTGGTGTCTTACAGGTGTTATCATTAACAATGCAATTTGAAATACAGAAAAACCTGTGGGGTGTTAAAGACCTAATTGTAATACAGCTGTGAGCATCCTTTAAGCATAATACACCAGTGGTGAATAGTCAGGGTTTCTGCATCACTTAATTGTAATAGCTGTTGGTTCTCTAACATAATATGGAGTTTTCTGACTTGGTGTTTCCTCGTACTTTAGCTGCTTGTTCTATTTATTGTGATTCACCAATAAGTTTGTTCCAGCCATGTAATCCCAGTGTAGCACTCTTCCACGTTATATAATTCTGATTAGCTAATGCGTGATATGGGTGGATGCTGTATATGTTTCGTCCTTGATATATACAGGAAGGACGTTACTGTTTTTTTCCGCATGGGGTTCAGTTTTCTGACGTGATCCCCCACCAGGCTGGATACTGGGAAAGAACGTGCGTGCAGCTGTTTCCAGTGTCATAGGTGAGAGAAACGTTAACTGCTAATTGGTACTTGCATGCAGGGAGTTGTCGCTGCGTTGAAGTACAGCATTCTTCAGGCTGTATTCACGCAGGACAGATGAATTTGTTATAACTCCATTTTTCATAACACGTTTTTAGCTCTATTAATACACCATTAGTGATGCATCAAGCTCTCACTTTAGGTATCAAAGTGACTGATAGATTATTTTTGGTAATGCTAGTGGGGTTTGTGCATCTATTATTTGGCAGTCATTTTTATTTTTGACATAAAATATCATGGTTTTTATTTCTCCTAACGACATGGTTGTATTCTGTTCCATGCCTGGAATTTACACCAATCTAGACACTGTTTTGCGTGGGTTTTTTTGTTTTTTGTTTTCTCTCTGCCCTGCCCTCCCCCCCAATGACTGTTCAGATTGTTTATATTTTTGTGTCAATAAACCACTACTTATAGTGTTTAATATTCTATGAGTATTCCTTTTTGCTACCATTTGCATTTGGGTGCAATTTATATTACTGCCAGTAATATTTTCCGGTTCTAGCATCTCTACTTTAGAAAAGCTAAGTGTTTCTATTGCTTCCTTTCACATCTAATCATCAGGGTTTAGTTAAAGATTGGTTTGAGAAGTTCCAAGATTTGATATTTCTCCTTTATCCGTTCTTGGTTACATTAATTTTAATCCATGTGGAGTCAGAGTATTCTGGTCAATTCTGGTGGTATAATTTTTAGTCCACTGTTAGTAGTACATCTTTTGAAAAAGAAAACTTCTCTTTATAACGCAGCATTATTCTCTGCATCTTAAGACTCAAACCATGTTACTGATTCTTTGTAATCATTTCTAATAATCCTCAAAATGGTGGAAACAGAGACGCTCACTTTTTTCCACTCATTGCTATTAATCATAGGAAACACATCTGTCCCCAACAAGATAAACTTGTTTCTCTTGGCAATAAAGCCAACTTTTATCAGATCCATTTTTCTCCATTACCTTTATTTGCTCATATTTTCCTCTTGTTTTTTAACTTCAAGCTTCAGCTATGGCAATAAATCTGGAAGGAATTATATCTTTCCCTTTTTGTATGTGCACATTTAATGAAACCAAAACCAGCAAAAGCAGAACTAAGCAATGTATAGTTAACAATACTCATACGGCTGAAGTGGTTTACTTTCTCTTCCATGCTATCTGTGGAAGACAAAATTAGCCAGGACGGTTACTGATGGCTGTTTTAGTTACCCAAGCTAGAACATTTTCCTTGCTTGCCTTACTTTAGTTGCGTTATTTCCATTTATTGCATTTCTGCTTTCTTACGCATCCAAGTTACTATGCTAAACAACTGTCACCAGAGCTCCAGACATGATTGGTATCCATTGGTTCCACTCTTAAATTAGCAGTTGTTGCATTTAGACATAGATTTCTATTTATCCCCCCCCCAACTCTTAAATGCTAGTTCTAACTTCAAATTTGATCGTGCACTGTGTTAACTTTTGACTTTCAAAGTTATCTCTGTCTCAACTCCAATTGAGTTGTTAATTTATACTGTAACTTACTGTTATGTCTCTTGTTAACTTCTTACCTGCTGATAACACTTTTTCTTTCTTTTTTACTTTTTTACTTTTATGATACCCCACCTAGACTCCTTTTATGCATATACTTCCTTAGAAATGCATAACTTAACAATGCCGTTACTAAGCCCAAAGTGTTTCTTTTTGCATTGATATCCCTTAGAGGATCACTCTGCAAAATCAAGTGTTACCCCGCCCATTAGGTTATTATATCTGTGACTCACTTTTCCAGGATGTAACTGAAACTGCTGAATCAAGGTGCTTCTAAAGCTGCTTTTAGCTTTAAGTTATTTAGCCTTTAGTTCAAGGCTACGTTTTTTCACGAACAAACAAAATTATTATAGGCAAATAACATGATTGCTTGTGATATTTTAAAATAAACCTGCATCGCTTCCAGTTACCTGCAAGTTCAACTTGCAGTTTGCCATTCCCGTACCTGCTTGTGTAATCTTACTTGTATGTAGGTTGCTTTTTGGGTTTTTGTTTGTTCTGAAGTTAAACAACTGCTTAAGGGGATGGAGTTGAAATTGCCTTGGGAATAGCCTGGTAGACATTCATGGCAACTCCTGAGGGCTTTATGAGTTCGGCTGTTATTACAATGTGCAGCTCTTGCTCATTTTCATCAGTTTTTTTGTGGTTATTTTGATAATGCTTTGATCCAGCCTTTGTGAAGGAGCCTGTAAAGGGAGAGAAAACATCTCTCTGGTGGATCTGGATCCAGAGGTTCTCGTTCATACCGAACCCCTCCGATGCCCGAGGCTCAATGCCTTCCGCTGTAGGTCTCGCACTGATGGCTGCAACTATCCCTTGTGTCTCCTGTTACGCTTTCTTCAAAGATTGCATTCGGTTTTGGTAACCTGGATTATCTGGTTCAAAAAATTGCTGCTTCTCTGCTTGAACCTCTTGTTTTACTTGTTCAGGGATTCTCTTGTAAATGGTTCTCTGTTAACTTTATGGGGGTGAATATACATGGGTTTCCATGAAGAAAAACAAGACAGAAGATGACTTCTATCTGTAAAGGCAGAATCTGGCACGAGGTTAGCTTTGGTAGAGGTAGTGCATCTGCTGAAGGAACTTTTAAAATCCTGTGTGCGATACAAAAGCATTAAAGGAAAGACCAGCATGTTTTTTGGTTTCTTAGAAACTTCAGGTAACTTACTGGAAATCCCAAACGTTTGCCAATGCAGAGTTAATACGTTGCTTTTAGTGTACGCTGAACACTAAGCCCTGTCCCTTGCTGCCCTAAGCCTTTATTTATTTATTTTTTTTTAGGACAAGGTGTTAGGAAGATGAAGCGAGGTTCTATTCTAGCGTAACAACACAGACAGACAAGCTTGGTATGGCTGAATTAATTGCTGGCTGCTGTGGATTTGGAACTACTTCTGAGATGTTCTTGAAGAGGTTTTCTCCTTTATGAAATAAAAAGCACTCTTGGCTATCTCATCTCTGGGCCTACAGACAGCTTTGTAATTAAAAGCCATGTGTGCATCACAGTGAGTTGCTGTCTGGCTAGAGTTGGTTAATATTGAATAAAACCCTGTCTTTTTTGTTTTGCCATGTAGGAAATTCAAATTTAAGACGGGTATGAAAAAGTGGAAGGGCACGGTAGGTTAGGCATGCTTTGTCTTTGCCTATATCCTCTGTATAGGATTGTTGTATTTAGTACATTTTATAGCATTTTGTCCACATTATTGCGGTTTGCAGAACTCAAATCCATTTCGTCAAGAAAAATTTCCTGATATTTGTCAAAGTTTGCTTTTTAAATGCAGCTGGAATTAAAGAGAAAGCATAAGCCTTTTTAATATGCTACAAAGATGTAAGAATTCTGTATACTGCTGGTATTTTATTTGTTGCTCTCTAGCGAGTGTGCCAGTAGCTACAGCCTTTTTGTGTATGCACTTAAATTTCCAGATATGGGAGGAAGGGAGAAACATAAGCTATAATACTAATTTATTCCTCCTTCTCTTCAAAAAGTGTTTTGAATTTCATTTAGGGAGGGGGGAAATCACAATGACGGTTGTATTGCAATTGCTTCTGCTACATTGTGGAACAGATTGACAAAGCCACGAAGGTTTTGTTTTTGTTTTGCCTTACTTTTTTGTCTTCCACAAATGGCAATTTGACTCTAGTATTCAGAATTGTCAGCAGGCTGTAGGATAAAGTAGCATGCCCAGCTTTGCTTGTTCAGTGAATTCAACTGTGAGGAAGCTTTTGACCTTCAGAGCGACAGCAGGAAGAATTACTGTTTTGACACAAGATGCTCGAAGGGTGTTGTACTGACGTCACTTGCTGCTTTAAGCATCGAGCACCTGCTTCCCTGCCTGCAAAACCTAGGTTATGTCTGAGCGTAATGAGCCCCTAAATCATCGTAAGCACCCAAAATATGATAGTGATGATCTTTCTGCCTCCTGAAGAAAATAAGTCACTGAAAGCATTAGAGTTCATGTGCTGTAAGATTGGAAAACGTTCGAAAAAGCTGGAGGAGGTAGAACATGTGACATGGCTGGAGTTATATTTTATGTATATAAAAAAAATCAGTTTTGTAGCCCCAGTTAAATGTCATCTGTTGAACTCTGTAAGGATGCTTTTACAGGTCATCTCTGCAGGTTGCTGCAGGGGGCAAGCTGGAAGAGAGGGTTTCCACCGAGGATGTGGCTGCAGTGAATCTCGACTATTCTCTTCCCTCTTTTTTTTTTTTTCTTTTCTGTTCCCTTTTTTCCCCCTCACTCTTCTTTCCTGGCCTTGTCAGTCATCTGCCGCTTCAAGTCAGCGAACACCACCACAGTTCCTCTGACTGGAAACCTCTGGGGAAGGTAGGGTACTGTCAGCCTAAGGCAGATTTCTGCTACATGGCAAAACCAGAACGCTCTCTGGAGAAGTCAGGGGAGCAAGGCTGCCTGAAATGGCGGCTAGTCTGAGGGTACAGTTTTGCAGTATATTTAGTCAGCTGAAGTCTGCTGCTGAAAAGGAAGAGTCTGGCTTTTCCTTGTCCTGCATACTCGTTCCTGCTGCATCCTTTCTGCTAAACCCACCGTGTGGATTGGTGCAATCGGATCAGCTTGTGTTCAGACTGAAATGTAATGGTAGGGTTGGAAATAGAGATGGTTACATGTCAGCTGGATCAGAGTTCTCTTGCCTGTGCAAAAAAGGAGGGAGAAACACGTCTCTGGGCTGGGGTGGAGAGATTGGGTCTGTCCCTTCTTGCTGACGTGTGGTCTTACTGCTTCAAGTGGAGACGGAGAACTCGGGGGCTCTTGTTCAGGACTACATGTAAGAGGCTGAGGGGGGAGGGAAGAGAGAGAATTGAAGCAAAACTTACTTGTGCTGTTCAAATAACTGTTGAAGCCATTAGTGATCTATCTAAATGACCTTGCACATTTTGTAGAAAGCCAGCTATGTTGTTGTATCGTGTCGATGCACTCAGAAGTGTCTTATTTGTCACCTAGGTCTGCACAGCTTCAGTGTTTCACGTTGGATTCTTGTTATATATTATCTGAACTGAAATGCTCTTGATCAAATTTCTGTTCTTGCATATGTACATACAAATGTAATCAAGTCACCCTTAATCTTCTCTTTGATTATACTAAACAGATTTAGTTCCAGGAGGCTCTTGTGATAAGGCATGTTTCTTCAATCTTTTAGATGTTTTCTCTGATCCCTCTGTGATATTTATAAATATGGAGTTACGGTCATCAGAATCTGCAAATACCATTTCATTGTAGTTTCAGTAAAAGGTTGGAAAGAATAGTCCTTGTTACTACTTATTCACTATTCTTCTTTTTATATATATGAAAAATTTCCTTGCTGTTTTGGATACAGTATTGCACTGGCCTCCTGTCGGTGGTTTGTTCGTCATGACCCAAGTCCTCATCTGGGTTGTTGCTTCCTAAGGTAGTCCTTCCCTCTCTTAGATTTGCTGGGGTGCTTTGTTCCCACCAACGTGTGGCTGGACTTCAGTTACACTAAAACTTGTATCCTTTGCCATGCTGTGATGCCAGGTGACCCAGACTGCCCTGCATCAATGGTCTGTGCAGCGAGATATTTACTGCTTGGCAAATAGCTGCCTCATCTGTGTGCCTGCTCTGTAAGAGCTTAGGGATTTCTGAAGTTTCAAACAGAGCACGGGCAAGAACAGCTCTTGAAGGGACTGACTAGGTACATACCCATGCAGCGAGGAGTTCCTGTTTATAATCCTGCTTGGAGAACGCTAAATCATTTTTCATCTGTTTGAGTGCTGGGTTGACTTTCTTAACAAAAATTTAAGTACCACTCAACATTTGTATTGATTTAATATATCTTTAAAGCATTAATTTACAAGCCAAATGTTGTGACTTACATATTGTGTGTGTGTGTGTATATATGTGTATATGCACATTTATTTTATCTATACATGTGTAGATGCATTAGAATTGTTTGGCAAGATCTATTTTTGACAGCATTTGACAGCTTTTTTTTTCAATTATTTTTGGTTCCCTCCCTCAGTCTTTTTTGTTTCTTCATTTACAAAGACAGCACATCCAGCCTTTATTGTGTGGAAAAGCTTTTTCTTTAATCACTCCTGATTTTCAGTTTAGCTTGGAAGCACATTTTCATTCAAAGTGAAGAAGTTAAGCTGTAAATCTGGAAAGCTTATTTTTCTCTTCTATTGTATGAATACAAATGAGATGCCAGTTCTGAAAACATGAAGTGTATCATGATGTGAGATGACAAGTCTAATATAATTTTAAATGTAAAACAAGATTTGGGAGGAAAAAAAGGACATCTAACGCAGCTAAGATAATCAAGTTGGAATCTAAACTAATATTTTTTAAAATACATGTTTTTGCACCTTTAATGCAATTCTGTATCCAAGCTAACTATGGTTAAGCTACTCAGTACTTTCAAGTATAACAACAAAAAATTGTTTGAGTAGATGTACATTAAACAGAATAAATGTTTGAGTAAATGCATTGTAAATACTGTCTATTCCCAGTTAGTGGTCGGGAACAAGGAATCTAATGTGCAAGCTGTATTTGGTTCTAAGTCAGTATCAGCCACTGAAAACAAACCTCTTTGTTTTCTGTAAAGTACACTTTAAATAAATGTCAAGGAGATTACAGTGCATTGGATCAGTCTCCTGTTCCATGATTTTAAACCATGATTCAAATTGTGATTAAAATCACATAAGTACCAATCAGTCTGGTACATTACATTAGATCACAGTCTTGATTGTGCCCTATAATATAACAGACCCTGAGGCGCTGTTATATTATAAATGAGACGTTCCTGACCTTGTTCCTTATTTCCTTGGCTCCTGCTCCCTCTATGCTGATGCTGCTGCCATTTTCTCCTCTACTTTTTTTACACTTCCATGTGTGTTAAAATTATTTTTTCATCCAGCTTTGCACAGGTGCTTACCAGTCTACATTGGAGCCTCTTCTGAATGTCTCCTCTTGTCAAGTTGCTCAGGAGTAGCTATTCATACCTATTTTTTGAAGATACATATCATTTCCTTTCCTATAAACTTCCAAAAAAGCAGGTGGCTTTTTTTACTTTTCATTCATGATTGGTATTGCAAATAATTAAGATGAAAGTGAAATGGAGTGGTGACTAGTGCAATGCATTTATCTAATAAAGTAATGGGGAGAGTTTAGCTTTAAAGAGGTACTGGGTGCTAGAAAAACAAAAACTCCCCACTTAAATTGCTGTAGCATGTTTGTGCCATCTGTACTACAGATGCTAAAGCATAAATTTGGCTTCCTCTAGGAGACATTAGGCTGGCCATGTGGTGGAGACAGCTGCTGAGATAGAAGGGAATCTTTGTATAGCAATCATATTATTATTTTTCTAGCTGCTGGTGGGGTTGGACTAGGGGGCATCCAAATTTTGAGCCAGCTTTGCTGTGTGATGTAGAATTATTTCTATCCATATAATTATCCTCTCACTACATAGAGTTCTAAAGTAGTTTAAAAAAAAAGTTAATTGGAAGTATTAAATTAAAAATGAATCAGAAAGGTCATCTTGTGGTTGGATATCACTCATCTGGTGATGTAATACGGGCTGTGGAAAGCCTCAGGATAAAGCTGACGTAATGTAAACTCAATTCTTTGTATGTAATGGTTATCTTATCTGACGTGATTATGCTTTTGTAAGTGATACAGAGTACAGCTTGTCTGAGATGGTTGAAAACTAATGAACCTAAATTAAATGAATGTGAATTCTGGTTCTGAAAGTCATACTCTTGAAGACAAATAGCTTTTTTGCTTTTAAAAAAAAACCTTACTTATCAAAGTATTGGAAGTAATCTTTTTGCATCCATCAAAACGTGTACGTGTAGTCATTTACAGTTATCAGATACCAGCTTATAGTTGTTTTTATTCTTATGGTATAAAACATTTCTGTTTGTAAGCAGTCAACTGAAAAAAGAAGTGCCAACTACCTCAAAGAACAAAGAAATATATGATAGAAACGAAAATTTATTGCTACAGTAGTAGACAGTGGCACTAGTATAATTGTGATGACTAAGCTTTATTATTACTTGCATCTTGAGGCCCTAAAAAAAAAAAATGCAGCTTTTGCTATAAGTAAAATCTATGGAAAAATGGAGATTGGGAAAGGCATCAGTGGGGATTCTTGGTTTTTAAAGGAGTAAATGGTGATCTGGGTAGAAGCCCTGTGGACGTTCTCCAACGGTACAGGCTGCATGGAAGTCACGAGGGGAGGTGCTGACTAGTGAGTGGAAAAGGGTAGGGATGTGCACAAAAAGAAGTTTAAGGATAAGAGGGTAAGTTAGAGATGTCAGTGTCATGTAGCATTCTGAGATTGATGAGAAGAAAGCTGAATTTGATACGTGATAAGAAAGCTGAATTTAATACATGAGGGAACATGCTTCAGCAGAGGATTTAAATGATGGGATTACATCATTTTCACTGCAGTTGGCATGTTTTTGAATTTTTAAGGCTGTATTAGTTGGTAGAGCAGTTTAAAGAGGGATTGCCTGGCAAGCTTTTATTACTGTGTTATTGTTATTTTTAACAGATATTCAGGACAGTCAATTCTCTCCCTGTCTTCCGCTGCTGATGTATTCAACACGAGGCCAAAGATTTTCAGATGAGATGCTTCTCCAGCAATCAGAAATGGATTTTATTCCCCTAAGGTAGGATAAAGTTACCTGGTGTCATGACAGAATGCAACCCTTTTTTCCTGAGGGGCCATGAATTGTCCTACACTTGATAATCAAATAATTACAGTTTTATGGTCACAGAAATAAGACGAAGGTGTGGTTTACTCTTTGTTTGTTTTGTATAGAGAGAAGGCATTGTCAGAGTTCTACTCATCTTTTTATTTTGCCTTCAAAAGAGTTTGAACAAGGGAAAACCACAACAAGCCTCTTCTGAACTTGTCATCCTTAATGTACCTGATGAAGACGGGAAAATGAGGAACTCCACCCTCTCAGACATCTTTTTAGCTTTCTTAGACTCTGAAATAAACTTCATGAAATTTTGGAGACAAAAATCAGATACAACTAGTATCTAGTAAATGCATGCAGACATATACATGTCATAATATTGTGGTTTGTATATACTGGAGTAATATATATTACGTGTAATTTAAAATACACGTTTTTATATAAAGTATGAATACATAAAGAAATAGCTATTTCAGTAAAAGTCTTTGTCCAAGCCTTCATTTCAAGGTGTGACAAATGCCTCCTTTTGTGCAAAGAAGGCAAGAAATCCTCTGCCCTTTATTAAAAAGAGGAAAAAAGGCAGTGTGCATATAAACACGCATATTTACAGTGTCACTGGTGTTTAGGCTTCCTTGTACTTTTTTTGATGTGACAGGAGACAGATTTGTTTCCTAATGTCATACACTGTGACTTCATTTTGTGGATCAGAACTTAGTTCCACCAGAGCTGGTGATCTGCTTGCATGGAGTAATATTAATTGGGGTTTGATGATCATTTTCATATAAAAAACCTATTAATTCAAAATCCACAATAAAAATATTAGAAGTTTATAGGAATTTGTTGCTTACGTTCCTCTGAGACCTGGCTTATTTTATATCCTTTAAAGAAATAATTCATATAATGAAACTGAAGTAGGTGATTTATGTTAAATTTGTGTGTGGTGGGTTTTTTTATGTATGTGTGTAAGCAACTCTTATATTTTATTTAACTAATAAACATCCTGTTAGTAAAAAATACTTCAGTCCTAAATGGGTTGAAAAATATTGACATACTAAGTAGAAACTAGTATTATTTTCAAACCTTTATTTATAGGGCAGTAGGACTTTTTGATGTTGTTTGGACTTTCTTTACATTTCTTCACATTTTGGCCTGTTTAGGGGATGTATTTATGTGTATGTTGCTAAACCCCAGTTATTTGTTTGAGCGAAGTTCTGCTTTTGCCTCTTATATTAAAGCAGAGAATATAGAAGTTGAAATAAAAAATACGATCAGAAATTCACTTACTTTTCTTGCCTCTTATAGAGGAGTCCCTGATGTTTCTGGTGCGTCTGAGGAGCATTCGAAGCCTTCGCACATCCGTGAAGCTGTGTCACTGACACAGGCAGAATCTCCCTCTGATGCACCCAGTGACTGCTTTGCTTTGTCCCAGCATCCTCTGCCTTTCAGACATGTGGAACCTTGTGATGCCAGTTGTAGCGGTTTTTTGTCTCAGCAAACCTCTTTTTCTGGACAACTACTTGCGAACAAGGAGGCAAATGAAGACTGTAAAAACGATACTAATGAGAAGGCATTGATTCCCCAAACAAGTGACAGCTTAGCAAACTCCACTTCAAAGCTGATGCTAACCGAGGCAAATAGACTGAGCCAAATGGAAGCTTCTCTTACAAAGCAGAGCTGTGGTACGTCTGTAAAAGACAAACTTTTCTCCCGCGACAGCAACGTACCAGTTACTGTTTTCAAGCTTTCAGAGAAAGAAAAAGGTTTACTGAGGCATGATGAGTTCTCATCTTCAGAAAACTCCTCTTGTAAAACAGCACTAACTAAGAATTCGGAGAAAAGGGAAACAGAAATGCAAAAAGAAAAGGTAAAAATGGCTGAGAGTGAGTCAGAAGGGTCCATGAGGCAGCTGGAGAAGCTGGAAAAAGAAAAGGTTCCTGAGCTTGATTTGTCTAAGAATTTATCTGATGATTTGAAGAAAGACAATTGTAAAAATTCAGATGCGCAAGATGTTTTTTCTGCAAAGACTTCTGAAACAGGTGAAGGAATGTTGAAGGAACATGGAGTGGATTTAAATGGCTCTGAAAGCTTGAAGTTTGTGGCTGTTGCTGAGGAACTCCAGGGAGCTTTTCTAGATTATCAGCAGAAACAACTGTCTCCTGCAGTGAGATTTGAGAAAGAGTTTATCGCTACTGTGACAAGCACCAGTGATTGTGCACCGAAACGACGAGTTGTGACTGACATGGAAGCTCCTTCTTCAAGCAGTGAGGATGCCCCAGTGGAAGTAGAACCTGGAGTAAGCAGGAGTGAATTAACTATTTCAGATTTTTCCATAGAAAGGGGACATAAAGTTACAGGCATTTCCCCTTCCTTTAATCTTGTAGGTGATGGCTCATTCTCTGTACACTTAGCTCATCCAAGCTATCAGTCTACTCCAGGGATACTTCTAAAGAAAAATGTTAAGGCAGAAGAACTTGGTGTCCTTGTGAACAAATCAGATATTCAGGCCTCTCCTTCGTGCTTAAATGAAGAAACTTCAGGGAACTCATCTACCAGTACACCTGTATCTGTTGAGAAGCAACATTCACTCCAATGTGCTCAGAAAGAAAACAATGAACATTTTGAGTCCTTAAAATTGAAATATCCCCACACTGGAAGAATTCAGTCTCTCCCAACGCTTAGTTTCATGGAGAAGGTAGGGGCGTGGAACGTGAGCCAGCCAGAGGAGGTGTCTGATGCAGTGACTTCATGTGACCCAGGTGGAGTTTCTCCTAGAAGGAAAGCCTACAGTGCAATTGCCAGTTCTTCAAACAATATTTGGTCAATACAAAAAAGTGGTAGAAACCCCAAAGATTATGTTGCTGCTTCTTCTAGAGAGACAGGTTCCCTGGGAAGTTTGTGTTTTCATAATAAAAACTTACTGCTTGTCCACCCTCTTACTAGATCTCAGTCTGACAACGCAGTAAATATTTCCAGTGGGAATGCATCCTGGGTTGAAATTATTCCGCCAGCAAACTCAACAGAGGCAGTGCAGCCTCTAGAAGAAAAAAGTAATGTTTTAGGAGTGTCTGAAAATAGTTTAGGAGGCTCCACGATACAAAAGTTTACAGCTGAGATTGTTTCTGGATCTAGTGGTGAAGATGCAGACAGTAATAGTCCAGGACAAAGTTCAGACCCAAATGTTTTTGTTTCCGGTGAAGGAGTTGCTCAGCTCCTTAGAGAGGATGGAAACTCTCCAACTGATGACCAGAAGAATTATGATGCTCTTGAAAATCATAGACAGTCTCACAACCTAGATACTCCTCCTGGCCATGTCAGCGTGGACAATTACGGTGATATTTCCCCAGATAGTTTGAATCTTCCTGTTAGTTCTGGGGAAGGTAGCCAGGGGGGCTTGGGCTTCGCAGGGTGCTCTTCAGTGCTTTCCAGGCACTTAACCAGTGCAAAAGATGATAACTTCATCCCTGTTGGAGCAACTTCTTTGGAAACTCCGGTGAAAGAAGAGCTTAATATTGAAGAAAGGATCCCAGTAAGTTAGTTTCTAACAAAAATTTGTAACTCTTCTTTACCTTTTGATGATGAAGAGATCAGAGTACACTCAGCTCTCATAGAGTGAGTAGGACAGAAGTGCAGAAGGTATCACAGGAACGAGACACTAGCATGCTTATAGTGAGTTTCTGTTATCCAGTCATGTTGGGAACCTGTCATGTGATAGTTATTCTTCTAGAAATACTAGCAAATATGTGTTTTATGTTAGCCTAAAAAAATCTTAAAGGACCCTTTATAACTGATTCTAATTTTAAACTCTGGTTTCAGAGTTATCCCATTTTTTTCCCCACTGTTCTTCTAGGAGACTCTGGTAGGGTCTGCATCACTACAGACTAAATGAAATGGTTTTACGCTGGTCTGTGCTACTGGTGAATTTCATCCATGATATTACTTCCACTTATCTTAAATGCAGAGGTGGAAGGAATAACTTTTAGGTAATATTTAATATGGGCAAAGAAAGGGTTGGATATGGGAAAGATTTTTTTTTTTGTTGTTTTTTCCAGGTATAGATGATAGAATCATGGTAACAGAATGCAAGAGAAATGTAAAGATTGGTGGCTGATGGTGGCGGAACATGAAGGACATAAGAACAGGACATAGCGTTAGTGATAAAAAGTGAAATTGTTTGATAAAAGACTTGTAAATAAATGGATCATAGCTCTTTTAGCAGAGCACTGATAAGCCATTTCTGATCTTCCAGATTCTTTCAAAAGATCAGGTTATAATTATCCAAACATGAGGTTGAGACTCAACTGCTGACTAAGGAAATGCTAGGCTGCAGAAGAGAGATGAACTTCACACACCCACAGATCTGCAATAATAGCAAAACCAACACCGAACTCCTTGGCAAATCAAATTGCTTTTTTTTCTATAAATACTCCTTTTGCTTGTTCACTTTGTTCCAGTATCTAAGGCATAAATTCCTGATTCTTTGTATATTGCTCATAAAGGATGTTTGAAGCCTCTGCATACCTTTCCTCCTTTATATCTTCTTTGGCTAATGCAGACTTCTTTCCTCCCTTCCCCATTTTAGGATGCTTGGTGAGAATGGAGGGCAGATTGTGGCAGCCATGTTAACTATACTAATAGCTGTTGAGTGTTAGAGAAAATGAAATGCAGATTTATGTTAATGATAAACATGTAATTATCTTCTGAGTAAGTGGTTGTTCCTCTCACAAGATGACTCCTATAATCATTAGGTCTTTGGAACTGTGTTTTAGAAGCACTCTTCTCTGAGTTGTCTCTGCAAATACGCATTGAAACAAATATAAATATTGCAGGGAGGATATTTTAAATGAAATTCATGAGATGTAAAGGTTGTCTGTTACCTTTTTTTTTTAAATGACTATAATTAGGCATATTCTCCAGCCCCAGTTCTGAGGAATTCTGTTCTCATAAATCACTGACAAGGTAAAGGAGATTAGGTCACATATATGGCTATTAATATGTAGGTTTATAATAAAGTCATAGGAAGTAGAGTTGGCCAAGATCTACAAGGTAATTTTTTTCATTTTGTGGGCTAGTTTCGGACATAGTATAGATGAGTTGAAATTAACTTGCCCCTACAGGTGATTAAGTCAAGGCAAATTTTGGTGGTGGTTTTTTTTGTGTGCATATAATGTCTGTATGTAAATTTAAATGCTCTGTTAAAAGGGAAGATATTACTTTCTCGGGAGATCCTAGACAGTCTTTGGTAGTCTCTTACCTCCACGAGACTCCTTCAGCTTTCAAAATATATTAATACAGGGAGTGATGCTGTGTGTGTCTGAACTGACAATCTCCAGAAGTTGCACAGAGAGAGTTGGTCTCATCCTCATTACGTTTTTCTCTAGTATATCGCAGAGTTTTAGGTTTTGAGTATGATTTTTGTTTGGCTTCTGTAAACTAACTACTTTGTTTAATGAAGTTATACTTGGATAGCAATTTATATGTGTGTGTGGTACACAAATAGTGCTTGTGTGTATTTGTTCTGTACTTATGGAAAAGGGAAAAACATGCATTTTATGCTGTCTTTACTAAGAAGGGGTTATTGCTTTAGCTGCACTAGTAAAACTAAGCCTTGATTGTACATAGAATTTGTACCCTTGAGTGTCCTATGTTTTATAGACTTAAACTAGTGCAGTAGGTTGTATCCAGAAATGTTTTCATAGCCAGGGAGTTTTTGAGGTACTGCTGAAATCTGTTCATTGCATGCTAGGCCACTGAGTAGATGGGCAATTATATATTAGACTACCTGTGTTTCTTCATGAAACTATCAACAGCAGAAAGCGATTCTACCCCTTGGCTAGCAGAGGTTTATTCCCTACAGCAACATCACAAAAGCTCTTTCGTGGTGTTTTTTAACCAGCTTTGACAAAAGGGTTCCCAACTATTTGCCTTGAAGACTAGTCCATATTGAACTTGTCCTTAAGAGTGAGGAACTTTCCTGCTGCCTAGGTTGAATTTCAAAGTCTTGATAATGTTTTCTGTGCAGCAATCATTTGGGGAGAAAAAGGTTTTAAAACCAAACCCTTGTGTCCTCCTTCCAGCTGGCAAATGTCATTTTAAACAGGTGAGGCCGAAGCTTACCAATCTCCTCTGAAGTATCAGACTTCTTGCTCATGCAGTGTACAGAGCATACACTGAGTAAAAAGACTATAAGCAGTCGACTGTTGTCACAAGAACAAGATACGTGGCCTCTTCTTTGCTGACCTTTTCCATTGTTTCCAGATCCTGTGGAAAGGGCTGGGCACTTGTTTGGTGGTAACGGGCTACTGACAGTTGCAATCTTTGGCGCGTGATGAAGCAAAGGTCAGGAAAGCACCAGGAGAAAACTGTTGGTGAGCGCAAGCCCAAGCTATCACCACCAGAACAGTTCTTGCAACTTATTTCTGAATTGCTGCCAAACATAAATGAGGAATAGATTGCAGGATATGTCAGTTGTTCTGCTGGGCTGCACGTGGCTTGTGAGGTGCCCGCTATGGAAGCCTAGTCATACTAGCTAGAAAAAAGGCTTGTCACTCATGGTCCAAAGAATAGAATAAGCTGGAGATGTTGTCTCATATGTGACTGCTTTAGCGTTTTGGGTGAACTGTTAGTGCGAGTTGAACGTGACTGAGGCTTAAGATGTTTTAAAACAAGTTGTTTGCGTTTAAGGTGATGCAGAAAACATGCAGCTTCAGAATCCATTGACATTCTGTAGGAGTGCCGTATGTGTTACTTATTTCTTCTTTTGCCAGATATATCTTCGCAACCTTGGCATTGATCAGTCACCTGGAACTATACTGATGCCGTTTGTACCCCGAGGACCGATCAGGGAAGTTGAATTTTCCCCTTCAGAGCTTAGAACACTGAAGGACTCTGCTGACACGCTGACGAGGACTGCTCTGCAGCCGCAAGGTATGGGGAAGGAAGACCTTGTGTTGTGCAACCCTTGGAGGACACAGACCTTCAGACTCGCCTGTGAGGTTGCTCTTGGCCTGGTAGCGTCCACTGTGTTTCTTCTCATGTCATGCACTGTTTCATTCATATGAGTTGATCTTCTCCCATCTCAAATGTGAGATATTTGGCATTGGAAAAGTAAGCATTAAAACCTTTGAAAACATGCTTTCTCACTAAGGAGTCATGGCTATGTGGCATCTTCTAGCCAGTGCAGTGGCATTTTATCTTTCTTTATTTCTCTTTTTACAAGAGTTCTTAAGAAGGAAATGTTTTGTATCTGAAGATTAAAGAAATGTTACCAGACTTTTTCTTCCTGTGAGAGAAATTAGTCTTGGTTTCTCTTTCTTTCTGAGACTTCTTGGTGTGTTCGGTGTGACAAAAAGTAATACGCATTTTATAACTGACCAGTTCAGTTCATAAATCTGTCCATCTCAACATAAAAATCACTATGACCTTAACAAGTGTTGAGTCATTTCTATATGAAGAACAGAGTGTATTCAGTTAGGGTTAAGAAGTTCCTCAGTGGCATGCCCATGTAGTATGTCATTAAAATGTGAAAATAAATAAAATAGCTGTTGGCAGGCATACTTGGGACCTCGTTCTTCACTGTTGTGTGTACCTGCCAGCATGGGCTTAAGAACAGCATTTGCACTTAAGTTTGGCTTTTTTTTTTTCCCTTAAAGCAATTAGGTGTTATCTATCCAAATGCTAAAAGTGCATCTTGTCTGCTTTTGGACCTTTCTAGCCACTAGTGGGAAACAAGCTTATCTGTAGTGTGTCCTTTGCCTTTTTCCAAAAGGTTGTTTTGGAAATACTGCCCCACAGCCCTCCTGTTTCTTGCAGGGATACTTTTATAATCCAAGTGTTCATTTGGACATTCAAGCACCACTATGTCATTTATCTAAGAACATTTATTTAAAATCTAGTTTAAACATTTATTTAAAAGCAAGTTATTTAAGTCAAGTTCTGTAGTTTCTTTGATATTCTATATTTATCCAAAATGGTCTAAGAGATTTCTTTCAGTAGACAATTCTCATGGAAGTCTTAGTTCAACTCTCATTCTAAAAACAGTTTCCTAAGTGTTTTCCAATATTTGAACTCCTCCCTCCCTTTACAAGCCGTCTAGTACAAGAAATAGTAGTCTTTACTGATGCAGCTGTTTTCTGGCGCCCCAAACTTGATGAATCTTCTGTTTCTTTGTAGGTGAATTGCTGTCAGCAGTTGAAATTACGCAGACAAGTTTTAACTCTGACACTTCCACTCTCAATATGTCTATACCAATTAATTTAGAAGTTGGCTCTGATATTCTGTCACCCCGTGAACTCTCTCCCCACTTCTCAAGATCTTTTGGAGACAAACCAGTGAGTCAGTGCAGCATGTCGTGCCACCGCCTGGAGATAAGTGCTCTGCTTTCCACACAACGGGAGGCAGAGTGTTCAGCTGTCTCCAAACTAGATGAACCAAACCAGCAGCTGCAGACTGTTTCACCTGACTGCCGTTCTGACAGAGAGGGTCCCATGCTTCTTGCAACAAGTGTTCAGGATCTGCTAGCTAAAAATGAGTCAAAAGATGTGAATAGCAGCCCGCAGAGATGGACTGCCGGTTCTTTGGCTGGAGTTAAAAATGAAATGGAAGTTGACAGAGGATCACAAACTTCAAGTGTAGGTGGTAAGAGAAATAAGGGTCAAGAAAGTGATTTTTTGCTTGGGTCTGGTGCATTGCAAGAAATACGTGAGCTTTTGGCACAGGCAGAGGATATAGCTGGCAGGTGGTGTGATCCTGTCTCTTCCACTGCCTCTTCTAGAGAAACCGGTGAGTCTTCTCCAGTGCTGATTAGAAAGGAGGATGGCCCCAAAGATTCCAGGTTAGTGAAAGACGGCGTCCCTCAGTTTCAGAAGATGCTGTTATGGGATGAGACTATGACCCGAAGAAGTATGCAAGAAGAGGGGTTGGTAATAAAGCCTCTGAATTATAACACGTGCAATTTAAGATGGGAAAATTCTTCTGATGTCAGTTTGCGCAATAGTGAAGAGATGATGAAGGAAATGACCAAAGAGTTTAGGACAGGAAAATCGGTAGGAAGGTCTGAGCCAGAAGGCTGTAGTAGTGTAACTACAGACAGAAATCAACCTAGTTTTGTGGGTCTTGCACAAAGCAATGGGAGTAGTGAAGTCAGCACTGGAAGAACTTCAGAGTTGGGGAATCCTTCCTCAGAGCCTCTAGGCAGTGACACCGATGTCCCAGCAGGCTTCCAGAGCGTGTTGTCTAAAGCTAGTGTAGCTGAAAGCAAGGCAGGAGGCATGCGAGAGAGCAATGACAGTAGCAGTGGAGATTCGCTAGCTGCCTGCGTCAAAAACCTTCTGAGGAATCCTTCTTCCTCAGAGCCTCTAGGCAGTGACGCTGATGTCCCAGCAGGCTTCCAGAGCATGTTGTTTAAAGCTGATGTAGCTGGAATCAAGGCAGGAGGCATGCGAGAGAGCGATGACAGTAGCAGTGGCGATTCTCTGGCTGCCCATGTCAAAAACCTTCTGAGGAATCCTTCTTCCTCACAGCCTCTAGGCAGTGACACCGATGTCCCAGCAGGCTTCCAGAGCGTGTTGTCTAAAGCTAGTGTAGCTGAAAGCAAGGCAGGAGGCATGCGGGAGAGTGACAGTAGCAGTGGTGATTCTCTAGCTGCCCGTGTCAAAAACCTTCTGAGGAATCCTTCTTCCTCAGAGCCTCTAGGCAGTGACACCGATGTCCCAGCAGGCTTCCAGAGCGTGTTGTCTAAAGCTAGTGCAGCCAGAAGCAAGGCAGGAGACATGCGAGAAAGCGATGACAGTAGCAGTGGCGATTCGCTAGCTGCCCGTGTCAAAAACCTTCTGAGAAATGGATCGCCTGTGATACATGCAACACAAATTCTGAAGAGTGCAGATGAAGAGGAGAGGAAAGCACGAGGTAATAAAATGTCTCAGTTGCATTTCATCAAGTGTTATGTTAGAATGGCAAATGTTTAGGTATATGTTTAAGGGATTACTTTGAAATGACTTTGAAATGAAGAGGGATGGACGTAAGAGGACCTGAGTCTGTTCCCCTGATTTTAAAGGTGTGTTTATTATTAATGATAAGCTTTAATGGGACAGGGCTTAAATGATCAGTGTTTTTTAGTCATCTTACGTAGTATGCTAGAGTGGGATAGAATTGGACTGTTCCAGTTTGAATACCTTCTTTTGCCTAACATTGACACGAGAAAGCGTTTTGTCCACATAGCTATTAGGCATGCGCTAGGTTAAGAATTTTGGAAGGGAGTGTGTGAAAGAGTGACGACTTGAGTCTGAGACTGTAAAGATGACAGAACCAGGCAATGGGTCCTGGATCCATCTTTCCAAAGAAATGTTCAAAAGACCCTTTTTAAATTCTACGCCTGGTCAGTCCATGAGCTCTGGTATTTGATAGTGGTCTTTGTTCCCTCAGTCACAGTAGCTAGAAATGCATAGCAAAGTTCTGATTTTAAGTTCTAAAACTGTTATCATACATGATGTGAGAAAACGGAAAGGGAGCTGCTTTCTGTTTTATGTTCTTTGTGTAGCGTGGGTGAAGCTAAAACTGGCCAGCCGATCTCAAGAATCTGTGTCAGACTTGAAGGAAGAGGACCAACGAAGAATAGAGGAAATAAAGGCAGAGCTGCTTCTGAGTGCCAAGAAATCTGCACTAGCCAAGGTACAAAACAGACAAACCAGCCCCTCTGGAGAAAACTTTTCAAGTGGGGGATAAATGCTACTGTCTTGCTTGTGATCTTAAAGTGATGAATTATATTCCTGCAGTATTTTTGAAGACTGGTGGCTAGACAGGGAGAGGGGGATGCAAACTAATGAGAGCTCTGTTTAGTGGAGACGCTTGTTTCGGCTTAGTGACTTCCTACGTATGTTTTAGGACCAGCCACGGCACATGCTGTTGTGGGTTTTTTGGTTTTTTGTTTGTTTGTTTGTTTTTCCCTAGACAGTAGATGTCTTGGGTGAGGGGGGGTTGGTCTGGGGTGCGTGTGGGGATGACACACAATTGAAGATGTTCTGAAGGAAGGTATGAAGGACAGAGGTGTGGTCAGTGATGATGTGGTGGGAGAATTGGTGTTATTGTGGTGAGAAAGCGCACACAGCTCATGATTCTTAATTTGCTTAATGAGTTCTGCTTTTCACAAAATAGTTGTGCATGTGCTGGTTGTGCCTTGTAAACTCCTCCTTCTGTGGAAGGAGTTTCCTGTACAGTGCAATATTGTCTAGGTGATAGCAGTATTTGGTTTGTTACTTCCCATGTGTTCTGAAATGTTTACAAAGGAGTGTGATTTTTATTTTTGAAAGGATGCTTCAGGGAAGAAGGGAGTAAATTGTTCCTCCTTTATGTTGACTGTATCAAAGGTAATGGGCTTCAAGTGCAAGGAAGAGTCTTATTAGAAAAGAAACTCCTTAACGGTAAGGATGGTGAGAGGAAGATTATGGAGTGCTAATCATAGTATGTTTTTAAGAAGAGCTTGGGCATGTATCAGTAAAGAATAATCTAAGTGTAGTTAATGCTGATTTGGGGCAGGGGTATAGATTAGATGAGCTTTCAGTCTCTTACAGCTCTATTTTTCTGTGAAAACTTGGCATTGAATTGTCATGTTTTGCATATCTCCTTTGGAACATTTCTAGTTCATATATTAACATATAGTATATCCGAATTGGAATTTGTCTAAGCAGGAGTGTATTACCTTCAGTTTGACTTTAAATATCTATTTTCAGCGTTCATCTGATGTCCAGTCCAATTATGTCATGATTTCTAGGGGCTGTCCATATGCCCCAAGATAGGGCACTATTCATAGAGAGTATTTTGAACAAAATCACAGACTGGAAAAATGTGGAGATGTTTGTTTAACATGAGCAGTGGATGGATGATGTATTCATGCGTGCGGGATAGAGAACCCAGAGTTGGTGGAAGAGAGACTGGATAATTAGGCAGAGCTAAAGGTTGGGGCGGTTTCTGAGGAGACTGTAGAAAACTTGCATTTGAAAATACAGTCATAATCTGTCCTAAATTTTGGGTAATGCCCTTAGCTTTAGCAATATATCTTCCTTTTTTTCTTTTTTTTCTTTTCTTTTTTCTTTTTTTTTCTTTTCTTTTCCCTTTTCAGACTGCCTGCCTCCCAGGCAAAGCAGTAGGGTTTTGTTTGTTTGTTTTAATTAAAAGCCTTGCATGAGCAAGAATGAAAAACAGTGTTTTGAGTAGTCTGTCTTTGTGTTTATAGTTTCTTGGGCACGAACAGCATTGGTAATATAGACATCAGCTTCCAAAAAACATCAGACTAAGCTTCTCGGTTATTCGGTTACTGATGTAATCTTTGACTGGGGAACCTGAAAAAAAATATTAACAATTTTATTATTTTTAGAAATGCAGACGATTTTTAAAAAAGAAAAAAAATTAAAACACTAATACATTTTTGCTTCAATCTACTAATTAAAAACTAGAGGCCCTGAAGCTATTTTTTTCCAACTTCCAGATTTTGTTAGATCACAGAGTTGTCCCTCACATTAACTTGTTACAGACTGGAACCAAGTATTTACCTTTGTGATTTAGTGTCAGCTATGAATTGTTTTATCCCAATTTAGAGTAAGAAAAAATTAATCAGTTTTGCAAACCAAGACTCCAAGAAATTGCTTTAGGACAACCACAACACTTTCTGCTTTGATCTTGAAAATATTTTTGCTCTACAATGACTTTAATTTGAGATAAAAAGTAGTTTTGAATTTGCAGAATGAAGGTGGCTGTTTTTTTTTTAAAATAAAAAAAAAGTGTTTTTCCCTCCAAGAAAAACAGCATGTCACTGAAAAATACAGATTGTTGAAAACTATTTGACTGAAAAAAATGCAGCCAGTTTTATTGCTGACAAAATAATCTACTATAAATTTAATGGAAACTGTTCTGTAAAATACCTGTTGAATTTATAGAGCAAAGCTGGAAATGTGCTGACTTAAAAAGAACAGAACAAAGACTGTGAAAAGATATGTTCCTTCTCCTAAACTTTAAAGACTGAGAAAGACAAACTGTTCCTAGCACTCATGCAAACGATTCTTTCGTCAGACCGTCATCTTTATTTAGTGCTTCTGATGCAGGCTCATGATGAGTGTTCTTTTTAGAAACTTTAGACTCTGCCTTTCGTTTTTATAGGTGACAGCTCAAGAAATATAATGTGCCACTGTGATATTTTATTGTTTCTTGCAGAAAGCATGTGAAGCTTGTCTATAAAAAGAAAAGAAAATGCAACGAAGGAGCAGGACAGCTTGGGAGAGTTCTTCTCAGTGATCTTTTACTTCTAAGGATTGTTCCATCTTTTGAGATAGTCGAGTATCTGTTTGATAGCTGTTTGTCACTGGTGATGTGTTAACAGACGCTCTAAAAAAGAAGCATCATAACGATTTTTCAAGTTCTAGCTGAGCAGAGTGTTTAAGGAGGTGATTGGGACATATGCACATAAATGGGCTCCAAACATGTACTTAAGTGCTCAGCTGAATAGTGGCCCAAAAAAGGGAACGCTCTTCTTTCTTAAATTTTCATATTGAGGTACCTCTAATAGCAAGCAGTGCTCATGAGTGTAACTCAGAATTTTATTTTCTTTGTTTTCTCTTCTGTAAAATTGACAAACCTTACACAGTGAATCTATTTTCTGTACCCTCAATTCGTGGCGTCTTCCTGGTGATTTTATAGCTCTTCCATTACACAAGGAGAGAAATACTCTACTCACACTGTTATGTTTTATAATAAACACTAAAACTTGGCAGAAACGCTTACGAATAGATGGCAAACATGGAACTTTTGACATAGAGGGTTTTTTCCTGAATTTCATACTGACTCCATTTGATGCTGACTCTTCCTAAAGGCCTTAATTGGCCACTCATGGAAAGAGAAAGTACAGTGCATTGGGCTTCTTTAGGAGGAAAAGAAGACAAAGGCTGCGGATTTAACTGCAAATGCTTTGTAAACATGCATAAGAAAAGTTACATTTCAGATTGTCTAGAGATGGGTCTTGTGGGACTTATGATAAGCTGATGGCACTCTCCTATAAACTTGTTTGTGATGAAGGGAGGCAGAGAGTTGCCAAGTCATTCCTATAATAGGTTACTGTTTGTCGAGTAATTCCTGCATCTGTGGCCATGCTGATGTGGCTGTAGAGATTGTTTTGCCTGAGCAGGTAAGTTGGCAGTAGAGTACTTACTCCTTTGTTAGGCTTGAGGAGTTTAACTCTAGGATGGGTGATGCTCTTCAGTCACAAAGAGCCATGAACAACGTGATGTTTGTTGAGATTTTTAGGAAAAACATATGAAAAGTCAATCCTAGGCTCCAGAAATCAGCCCTGTTACTGTTGTTTCACTGAAATCGTTAGGGTCTTTCCAGATAAGAAGAATTTCAAGAATAACGGGGAAAAGCCAAAGACTTGTGGGCGGTCTTCTGTTCCAGGAGCAAAGCCTTTCAAATTTAACCATTGTCTTGTGCCGTTTGTACATGTACATTTGTTTTGGTTCCCCCAGTTGAGAGCGAGGGTTTTTGAGTTGCTGTTAGATGTAACTAAAGTTTCAGCATATTAAACCTAAGAATTTTCCTTCTAAATTGAGGAACTTATTACCCCACCTGTATTTTTATGGGTGCCAAATAGCTATCTCTTGACTTACCTAAGAGAGTTCTCGCTCTGTACGCTGTATTCTTCCACTATAAGCTGTATTTTTCCACTCCTTGTACTTTCTCACTTTTTCAGGAGGTTCACCGAGTTGTAGCTATAAATTTGCACTGCAATCTCTTGTGGATCATATGCCATAAGATCTTTTTTGGAAAGATGACACATAACAAGCACAATAAAATATGTGAAAGTCTTGGGAAGATGAGTTTATAGCAACTTCTGTGCTTGCTTTCAGTAGTAGGAGTTGCTGTCTATTACTTCAGGCCATTGAACTGGTACAGGGTTTAGGGAAGAGATCGTCTTGGGAGCACCCCTACCCTGGCACAGGACTGCTCTGTGTCCTTGCATTCTTCTACAGTCCCTTGTTGTCCCTCTTGGCTATAGGAAATACAGGAAGCCAAATAAACTAGTTTACTTGCTTAGAATAGATAAGGCCACAGAAAAGTACTGCTTTAGAATGATAATCCAGACCTTGCTGAAATAGTTTACTGCTAATGACATCTGGGATGTAGAAAGGATGGAACATCTGTTGTGGAATACTTGTTTATACTTTGACTTACACCAAAAATGTTTTTGACTGATATTTATTTCCAAATTTCAACTAGCTGCTGAGGACGTAATCATCCAAGGACCTGTGTTGCACTTCATTAATGAAATATACTCTGCTGTTTCCACAATTGTTTCAATCAGTAGGAAAAAATAAATATAGTCTAGATTTTTTTTTTTAATAAGCTTGTCTGGCCCATCTCCATGGCAGTACATTTATCTCAGATTTGCTCTCTGCACCTCAATGAAAGTATTGTAATTTTTAATGACACTTAAATTAAGGAAGTGCGGATACTGATAAATAAAATGATGTCCACACTTAAGAAACTCTTTCTAAAGAAGGCTGGTGGCCTATAGTTTCACATACACTAACATGAGCTCTAATGGTTTTGATGTAAGGTTTGGATGCTGATGTAATTATTTGTCTTTTGTCTTGTCCATTTCCAGCATTCACTAACCATGATACTGCCTCTGACACTAAACTGACCTGTCAGAAAGAATTGGGGTGAAATAATGTAAGAGAGCGCTGCTTTTTAGCATGTTGTGTGAAGTGTGGTGTGGTATTTTGTGTCAGGAATGGGACTAACAGCATGATACCTGTTTTAGTGCGTATCTAAGTGAGGGGAATCTCAGCGTGTAGAAAAATGTTCATTTCTCTAGAACCGATACAGCTGCTTCCAAAGGTTAGTGTTTCAGTTGTTTTGTTATTGCCCCTCATTGGAGGTGCAGTGCTAACAGGTCAGGTGAGTACTTCCTTATTTTGCTTCAGGGCAAACCCTGTTGCAGTTTTTTTGATCGACGCTGACAGTAACAAATTACCGTGAGTGCTAACTGAAGGTTTTCCCAGTTGTACTTGCAAGGCTTTCTCTTTGTGCTCTTAGAGTAACAGGCTTTCTGCATGCATCTGGGAGCGTGATGGTTTATTCACTTGTTTGTAGTGTGATCTTTAATCTAGAGGTATTTGCATTTCTTTTCTTCCAAACTACCTTCTCCTTACACCAGTCAGGTAAGTCGCTGCAAAGATCAGCTGTCAGCATTTGGGAGCTTCTGCTGTGATGAGAAAAGTCTTGGAAGCAAAGGTCCTGTCCATCCCTATCTCCTGATGCCCCAACATGCACGGGGAGTTGCAGAAAGTAGGGAAGTGAGGGTGGTGAGCCAGTCGGAGAAAGAGGATCACGTTTTGTTTGTCTGTCTTGTTGATCTCCGTAAATCTCTGCAGATAATGAATGTGCCTTGTTAGTATCTGCTGTATGTAATGAGTTGAAAGAAGAGTTTGGAATATCCAAACTTCATCAAGTATTGAGACACATTTATTTCTACTTTGCTTGGCAAGTAACTAGAGCCGTTTGCTGAACCCTTCATACCTTTTATCTCTGTATAGTATATTTAGTGCTTTGTCTGCAAAAGGTGTGTCGAGAAACCAGGTTACATTTTGAGATGCCAGAAGAAGGTGTAGGTTCCTTAGCGAGCAGGGGCTGTAACCCTGGGAATTTTCCAGTTACTGCAGTGTCAGTAATCTGCCTCACTAATAGGCGGCTGAAAGGCAACGCCACCTGATGAGTATGCTCAGAGTAGGGTGTGGATTTTTTTTTTTGTCTGATTCTGCTGAGGGGCTATAGTATATGTTGCTTCAATTTTATTTACCTGGTATGATAAAGTGCTGTTGATTGTTGCTGTTGGGACTTTTTTTGATGGTGGAATGGGGATTGAGGTACAGGAGAAGATGAAGCAATGAGGACCGGAGAGCATGCTGAAGATGGGAATGGTTAGTAAAATCAGGCAAGGAAACCAGGACAGAAGTTAGTACTAAAGTAAATTATTAGTTTCAGTTTCCTAAATGACCACAGGCAGGTAATTTAAGACACAGCATTTTATATTGTTGTGTAAAATACATGCCAGATATGCCTGAATACGTGTAGTCAAATAGCAGAGTCCTCTGATAGTGGGGGGGTGGTACAGGTGTGGGACAATTTGCATGGTCAGACAAAGGTGTAAATGTAACTTATTTTTAAAAATAAGATTTTATGAGCAAAGACAACTGACAGTGAACTTCCTTGGTTTTGGTGGGATTAGTGTCTTATCTGTTGCGAGGAATACCTTCTCTTTTTTACAGCATTGTGACCAGCTTTCCAAACAAAAAAACAGTATTTGTGGCAAACATACCTGTTTTGTCGGGAGAATGAAAATGATCTGCACCTGAGAATTGGAAAGTTTTTACAAGTTGTCATTTACCTTAAAGAGCAAATCAAAGCTGTGATTATTTTCAGTCATTTTTTAATTATTGTCAGCAGTGGGTGGTGACCATAAAAAAAAAAAATAATTATTACAGCTCTTGTCTGAGAGGGAAACTGGCATACTTGTTTTAGGGGAAAAGAGATATATCAATTATGGAAAATTAAAGCTTTTCTAATTAAATATTTTCTCATGCTTTGTAAAGAGCAGCTTTCTTTTCTTCCCACTTGTTCACATGTAACTGAGTTCCTTTCATTTTAGTTCTGCTTCATAAATGCTAGAGTCAAACAACTCAAGTGCAAGGGAAAACCTTTTATATCAAGTTCTGTTTCACATAGTGATAGTTATGGCATAGCAAAATGTCAGATGCAGAAGTATCCCTGTAACCTTAAAATGTCATGTAATGTAGTGCTTTGGTAGCGTGGAGTTTGTTTGGACTCTGGTCCAAACCACAAGAGTTTTAGTGTGTGTCTGCTACGTGATTTCTTGGGGGTCACCAGAACTTAACGTTCCATGCTTGGTTAAGGTTTGAGTACTTATAACTGGAAGTAAACGTGGGTTTCTGCAGTGTTTTGTTTTTCCATGGAGCTATGAAGGGACGCCTTTCATCAGTAATTTACAGATCACAAGTAGTTAAGTTGTATACGAGATCTCCATCCTTGGAGATTTTTGAAACTTGATGGGACAAGACCCTGAGCAACCTGTTCCGATGTTGAAGTTAGCCCTACTTTGAGCAAGAGGTCAGACTAGAGACTTCCAGTGGTCTCTTCCAACCTAAGTGTTTCTGTGATTTTCTGTGGCTAGTTGGCTGTCTCTTTAATTAATAAAATTATCACTGAAATCAACATATATCGCTAAATCTTTGTGTGTGTGTCTAAATCCCTTTGAACTTAGATAGTGAATTTAAATAGTGAATATTCATTCAACAGATAGTCATATCGTTCACAAAACTACAGGGTTCTGTTATAGATGTCACTGCTGCTGTTTGTTACAGCATCAAAACCTTGTTAGCTAATTTGCTGGCACTTCAGATAAGACAAATTTTTAATTAGTTCCATTAACAGATGAGTTCCAGAGAAAGTGTGTGCTCATTCATGATGACAGACTCTTGAGTATTGACAGCACTAGCCTTTCTTTGAGTTCTGCAATCCAGATTTTGGCGAGGGTGGGAAGTTATCCACATAACCTATGTGAATTCTTCTATATTTTTCAGGACCCATGGGTATGTGGTTTGGAAGCTGCTTCTGAGTATAGCCATAATCAGGAACAGGACATAGAGCATTTCAAAACTCCGAGTGACAAAAGATTTCAAACTGACAAACACACACGAGCTGTCAGCACTAAGGAGCTTTTAAAGTCAAGCCTACGACAAGCTGTGCCATTATACAGAGCTGATCCTTCCGATTGTTGCCTGCTGAAGGATACGCAGTTTAAATCTTTGAGTACCATTCGAACACCTATCTGCAACCGACATCAAACAGTTGCAACTAGTCATTCTGATGCCGTTGTTGAACTTCATCCACCATTGCAGAAGGAATGGGACACATGCGCAATGAGGTCTGCAGCTGCTTCCGATATACAAACAGAAGTCTATTTACCAGCTCAGAAGAAGCTGTCTGTGGAAAAGTGTTCTGAAGATACGGCTAAGCAAATTACTTCTATCACCTTTTCATCCCAAAAACGTTTGCAGTTACCATTAACTTCCATGGCGCTCAGCACTAGTCTTGGTAGAGATGGTCTTGATGGGATAATGCCTTTGGAGGTTGACTCTGCTAGCACTGAGGAACAGAGCCATGACAAACAGCACTGGGAAGGATATAAGACCTGTCCTCTAAGTCCAGTGCTTGCTGGCTCAGTGTCTAATGAGATTGCTTTTACTGCTGAGAGAGACAGGTTTCATTATGTCTCTGCTGACAGTAACAGAGTTGGAGCTTATCAAGAAACAGACTGTTTGTCAGATCAGGATTCTGTAAGCATCCATGCTGATAAAAGACAGACCCTTAGTGCAAAAAATTCTGATGTTCTGCCTCAAGATGTGACTGAGTTGGGCAGGCATAGTGCCAGACTCGTGGGGCTTGACTGCAGTACAAGATTCAGTCAAGAAACGAATAGATTTGATGAACCCCATTCTGTAACCTCTTACCAGCAGGAGAAAAGCAGCCCACCTGGCCACGTCCAGTTGTATGAGAGCTTAGAATGTTCAGCTGTACAAACTGATTTGCTGAAGGGCCGTATTAATTTGTTGGCAGAAGAAAACAAAAGTCCTTCTGATGAATTACCTCTCACTCAGAAAGAGGTTGCGAGAGAGCAAATCGATACGTCTCACCATTCATCTACGGATGAGGTTTTATCCACCACGTCTGTATGTCCTTCATCACCAACTAAGAAAGTACTGTCTTGTGTCCACGTAACTCTTTCCTCGAAGTGTAATAACTCAGAGCTGCATAGTGACTTGAACACTCCAAATGAGAAGAGATCGTGGGATAAACCTGAAGTTAATACTCAACCTGTGTCTTTAAAAACTCCAGCAACTTTAATAGAAGCTGTTTCTAAATTATCAGCTGCTGACCTTATTCCAGAAGATCAAAGATCTTCATCTTTCCCAATGCCAGTGTCTTCAGCAGATCCCTGCCTAGTGCTTTCCCCTGTTACAAGCATAGTGGGGCAAGAGCTGCCTCTGCAAAGCAGTGAGAGACCACAAGTTACTGTTCTGGGTTCAGGGGGGTGTAATCTGAAGAATATCTTCAACTCTGTAGTTCCTGCAAAAACTGGGAAAAGTACTTCTGATGCTGCCACTCAGATAACAACAGAAAGTCCTGAAAAAACAACCTTTTCAGCAGAAATTTATGTTAATTCACAAGACGGTGAAAATGCTGTCCACCAGTCGTCTCTCCAGAAAGCACATGAACTTCCCAACAATACAACTTCATCTCTTAACAAGATTTCCTCTTTCCCAAGGCAGGGTGGTGAGCAAATTACTGTCTTATATGTATATCTAGACTTTAATCTATTCAAGTTTGAGATATTTATAGGTATTAAAAACCGAAAACAAACCCAGCTTTTTTTGTGGAAGTAACATTCTTGAGATAATTTTGATATTTAAAGTCGCTCATATGGGAAAAAACCCAACCCTTAAACTTGGGCTTTGCAGTCTTGTGGGTAGGGAGTTGTATCAGTACAGTTGTGATTCATTTCAGGTCTAGCTGGAATGGAATTTGTTGTGTACAAGTCTGGTTCAAGAAAACTTTCTGACATTTGTTTCTAAATAATTTGATTTGGTTCACTGCTTAGAGTTTATCAAGAGATATATCTGACATACTGATTTACTCTCTAGTCAAGGTAGTACAAAAACTAAGAGGAGAATATGCACATCACTATTTTCAATAGAATAAAATAGAAAATGTGGAGGGCTTTTAAATCTGTTGATGGAGGAACGTGGATGTTGCGCAGTGGTTTCCCACAGTGGTGTTTTATACTACTGATGTGTGTAGACTTGTGTAGTTTTCATGATTTTTCCTGGGCTCCAGGCTTTGTATCTCTGTTCTCAAGGTGTAAAATAGTATGAGTTGAGAGAGCAGATTCTTGCATTATATCAGAGTGCAAAAAAATATTTCGGCTATCTGATCACCTCTTCTCTTTGCTGTTAGAAGTCAGCTACGTTCTGGTCCAAACATTTGATGAAATGCTGTTATGACAGCATGCTGTTTTTATTGACTTGAGAGACAGATATCCACGCTCATTTAAAATTATTTCATGAAACATGGATCAGCTGGGAGCTATGTGGGTATGTGAGGGGTTTTGTTTTTTTTAAGTCGGTGTTTGTCACCCTAATCACAAATTTAACATTGAATAGGTAAGTAAGCTATTTTTTCTAGCTAAGAGACAGTCATCCTTCTAACCATTGGGTGGGTATTAAATAATTAAATTAATTAATTAATAATTGCAATTTATTTTCCTAAAGAATAGGGTATTTCTCCAGATTTACCACAGTGAACATCTTCAGCAGTCTCCTTGGGTCCTGATTTGTTGCTTTTATCTTCAGTTGCATTAAAGGATTAAAGCCTGACTTCTGTTAATTGCTTTGCGTCCCACAGATCAGCCGTTATTGCTGCCGTATAAACCTTCTGGAAGTACTGGGATGTATTATGTTCCTTATCTAAAGGCAGGATCCAAAATTTCTCCAGTTGGGTCAGAAACCAGTGCTGAGAGCTCTCACTCAGGTACTTATTTATCTTAGGCCTTCCAAATGCAAAATGATGGCTGTGGTTCATGGATCAAAATATACCTATTTCGTATGCGGAGTTGTCTCAGTTGAGCTCAGAACTCTTCTGTCCTACCAGTTTAGAGTAAGTGCATTGATGTTAATAGAAAAATGTCTTTGTTCATGTTCACACCACTTTATAACACAAAGATGTATGAGTCCTGACTGAAGGCTATGGTTTAAATTTCTTTGATGAAAGGGATGTTAGTACTCCATTCTGGCAGTGGAAAGAAACAAGGCTCAACGTTTTACAGCTTGATAATTCTTTACTTTCCTCTGGGAATTACTATTCAGTTTGGACTCTTTTCATATCTCTGCCAGTTCTCCTTCTTTTTAGTTCCCTTATTTATGTACATTCTCCCCTTTTTTTATATTAATTTGGTATGAGTGCATTCTGAAATATCTGCATAATACAACACGCATTTCAGATAATAGCTTTCTCAGTACTGAATTTCTTTCCTCCATGTTAGGGGATCCCAGTGTAGAAAGCCCTTCTATAAACTTGTAACTGTGGTTTAAAATATATATTCACGTCTTCCCCCCATCCTCCCATCTCCTAGTGAAAAACACTTCTCATTTATCGGGGGAAAGGATGCTCTGTGATTCGTCAACTTCTTTTGCTTTGCCTGCTCTTATTTTTCAGTTCTCTCCTATATGTAAAGAATGCATCACTTAAGCATTATAGGTCTTGTTTGTAGGTTATTTTCAGTGAGAGCTTTTTGACATCCAAAGTTATTTGTAGACAAAACTAACGTTACAGAGATGTCCAGTTCCTGACAGACGTGCCCCAGGGAAGCAGGTTGATACAACAGTGACAGTAAGTGCACAGATTAGTCAGCATAGCCACAAATTGTGCTTGTAACTGTTTATATGTGCCTCTGATCATCACCTTTTTCCAGTCTGTCTGTTGTAATATAGTCAAAAGGAGAGAAACAAATGTGATGTGAGTCTGTTGTTTTGCAAAAAGTATGATGCTAGATATAAAAATTCAATATGCATATGAGGCAGTGCAAGGTTCTAGAAAATGTATGGCAGAATTAAAAAATAAATTTTGTTTTTTAAACTGCCTGCTGCAGCGAGGATTCTTAGCTCATGAGTAGTAGCTGAAGGAAGTTGAGTTGAGTAAGTCTGCTGAATGTAACCAGGTGGTGTTGACAAGGATGATAAATCAGTTAGGGGCCATTTTAGGTTTCTAACATTAGGAGACAGCGATATGATAGCGAGAGGGCTCTTGTTTAGAGGTTATACAGACCTACTTTAGTCTTCCAGTTTTTCTCCATTGCTGTTCTGAGCTTAGAAAATAGATATTTACATCAGTCAGTGAAAATGTCTGGAATTTTAATGTGAGCAGAAGGGAGTCTGGACATTCCAAGTCCTGTGTCTGGCTTCCTAGCAAACCTGTCTAATGCTAACTTTCTTGTATTCTTCTCTGCTCATTAGCAGAGTAGGTAAAATTTATCTACCTCTCAGGGAAGAACATTGTCGCTAAAGATCATGGAGAACAATGTGGCGTAATACCTGCTGCTGCTGTATTAGTCACTAGAACTGCTCACTAGAGATCATGATTGTTGGTTGCTGAATATACTGGTACTAATACTTGGATAACAGGCTTTCTTTCAGACGCTGTCTTTGTTGTGAAATTTCTGTATCTATTTTTCCTGCTGCCTCTTTTTACTCATAGTTATTGATCTCTTTCTCTGCAGGGTCAAATGATGCTCTTCCTCCAAGGTTTCCGGCAAACATGCTTGCTTTAAGGGATGATAACCCTCCAGACAGTACAGCTATCAAGCACAAAGAAGGAATTTACAGTAAGAGGGCTAAGCCCAAGATAGCCTGGGCTGAGGAGCAAATGATACCGCTGGAAGCTTTCCCAGGTAGTTAAAGTGTGTGTTTAATTTTACTTGTGTTTTCATACACATGAAAGAAAGCAGAGCAAAAGAATTATGTTTCAGGATCCATGATTTCTGGTCTCATGATATTGCTGATAGTCTGCTTGAAGATGCTGAATTTGACTCGTTTTTCTCTTCCCTATCTTTCTGCTCCTCCCTGACAGCCCAAATACTTGGACATTAGTATTTGCTAGCATTCCAGTGGCCCCAGTGCTTATTGGAGCCTTTGTAAGATATTTTTTTTTTAGGTTTGGTGGGGTTTGGCTTTTTTTAGTTTTTGTGTGTGTTTTTTTTTTATAAGACACTCTTAAGTTTGTGAAGTGCAAAGTCGTCTTTAAGTGTAGAAAGGATGCCCGTGTAGAAAATGACAGAAATTCCCTGGTAAATAAAAGCAGGTGGGATGGCTCTGTATATTGGGTTGGGGTTGTGTTCCTGCCCACAAATACACTGACGTCTTGTGAGGTCATATAAAGTATCTCTGTAATGTTGGTATTTAACTGACTTTTTAAATTTGATTTGACTGATGTCTCTTTCTTCCTCCCCTCCATTAACCTTGTTGGATGGTACTCCTGAGGGATGAAGGTCAGGGTTTACTACTCTAGTAGCCTACTTTAAGGCTTTATTTGTTGAGAATGCTGACAAAATGAAATTACACTGTGCTAACTGATGATTTTGACAGTGTGTCTCATGACAGTAGCTAAAATTAGTCCTGATGGACACTCCTTTTGTACAAAACCTTATTCTGTGATTTTGAGTGGCAGCTGAACTTCCTCGAGTCTGAGTAGGGATGAGGATTTTTGTTGTGTTTGAGAATTGCATCTTGTTCCTGGACAGAAGTAACTGTAAACAGAAAATTGCTCGGTGGTTGCCATCTCTCCTAAATGCAGCTATTAATTCCTCAGGGAAGCTGTTTATTGCGCAGTACAGTATTTTGCAACATGTGCTATATTAAACAAAGAGTGGGCAAATTGCAAGGAGGTAATATAATTGTGGCTGTTAATGAGGAATGGGACCTGAAACATATGAACAGCGTAATGGATTCTGAATTAGAGAGTTCCTGCTCTCTTCTAGGCAGTCACATATATAGGGTTTTTGGGAGCCCATTTATTTTTCTTAGTGTCACGTAAACTTGTTATATGAAGACATTTAATGAAACAGATTTTTATGGAGTACCTCAGTGTGAATATTATTGTCCTTTTTAAGCAGGCAGCTCAATATGCCTGGGGTAAGGTCACCCCACAGACCTGTGCTGATGTATTGATAGGGATTCCTTCTGATGATTTTAATTCTTCACTGTAGAAGGGGTTTTCTTTGAAGGTTTTCTCTTCAGAATGGAGAGATTTTGGTAGTTCCAGAAGATAATTTAAAATGATTGCATAAGACATGCTGAACTTCATTGTTTTATGTTCATTTTACTTTTTTGGTAAGTGTACATAGGACCAATAGTTGAAGTAGTGCAACAATAAAGACAATGTTGTCTTAACCTGGCTTTTCTAATGGAAGAAATAATTCTCTGTGAGCGTTTATAAAATGCAAGGATATGGAAACAAATGGAGTAAGATAGAAAAATGCTTTTTTTTTCATTTACTGCGGGTAACTCAGAAGAATGCTGGGTCATGGCGGTAGAGCTGAAGAAAGAGGGTGTGTATAGAAGTGAGCTCTCCGAACAAGAATCTGCAGTAACAAAGAAAATATCATGTTGGAGCAGAGATCAATGGATACCTGTCTCTCTGAATAGCCTGGATAAAAATGAAAGGGGAACACAGGTGTTAATATAAAATTATCTGATAGTATTTTTCTGTAGTTGTGATGGTCTAAAGACACAGGCAAGAAAAGAACTGTAAGCAGAAATAATCTTTTGTTAAACCAGCCAGTACAGTTGGAAATTTAAGCAAGCTTTCTGAAGAGACTTGCATGTCTAAAATCTTCTCTGACTTCTTCAACTATATTTTTAGATGGTCTAATAAAAGATTACCTCTACCCACAGAGCTTGTCTAGAACTTAAAATTATGCAAGTTATGTGTTTTTTTTTAAAAAAGTTTCTCTATATAGACTTATTTTTATTTTTTGCCTGTTTGCATTCCTTCCATTTTGTTGGTAACTTTTTGAAAATACAGAAATAGCAAAAATTCTGCATAGTATTCCCAAGCCTGATCTCATTTGTCAGGAGGATGTGGAGGAATCCTCTTACATGAGTATATAAACATTGACCTTGTATGGAAAGACAAATTCCTCCAATTTCAGAGTTAGTGAGACTGGGTCTGGTTATGCTACTCATGATCTTGATGTTACACTGAAGTGTCTCTGTGTTGGGAAGGGAAGAGATGTATAAAATGTGAGGAAAAAAGTGACTAAATAAAAGTAAGGTTTATGAGGCAGTGTTAACACTATGAATTCATGCAATCGTAACCCTTCCTGAGCTTATCTTGCATCACTTTTTCCCATGTGGAATTGAGGATTTATAAAAACATAGCTTGTGATTCTTGGTGAGGTGGGTAGGTATTTTCCTCCTGGGGTAGGGAGAGGCTTGGCTGTGGGACTTGCCACCCTTTCGCTGAATCAGTGGCAAAGCTTGCTCAAACGAAGGAAGGAAGACCTGGTTTCCAGTTCTGTTCTCATCAGTAGATCACGGTCACGGAAACAAGACTGTTTAAAACAAAACAACAAAAATACAAACAAAAAACAAACTTAGGAGGAATGTTGGAGAGCTAGAGAAAAACTAGTATGAGTGTGATTCCTGCCATTAATGGGGCTTGATGCGCATTTGCTGACAGCTCCCCATTACCTAGGCACTGGTGTTACCATGAGTAAATGGACTGTTCTTTTTTTCTATTGACTTTGTATTTATATTAAAGCTATTACTACTCTATAAGGCATCTTTACACGACATACTTGGCTAAAATGGCATGGAGTATCTTGCAGTAAGCATAGGGACTTGGGAAATCCTTCTGGCACTAGCACCTGTAATTCCTACTTTCTGCCTTCATGGATCATTGTATAATTCAGTCCATTGTACAAAGAACATAACACGAAACACATTTTTACATTTTAAAATTTGATTTTTTTTTTTAACAGTGTATTACAAATGGCTTTAAAATTATTTTGGATTATATTCCTGCTAGCACATGCTGCATGCATACTTAATGTATGTCTATCACAAATGAGTTTATAATTGGATTTCTGCATATAGTCCTTTGTAATTTCAGATAGTAGCATATTCTGGGGGGATTTCACTGCTGCTTTGAACTAAAATGTGTCATCTGAGCTTGAAAGCAAAGCAGGGCTAGATCTTTGGTATGCTATCAGAGATGGTTTGAGGAGCTGTGCAGGAAGTGGTATTGGTTGTCTTTATATATATGCTGTTCTGAGTTAGTTAAGAGATAATGTTCAGGCATAGCCTTAGGGGATGTTTATACTCCCTGGGCATGTGTCTGAAAAGAGGCAAAATGAGTTATGGCTGCCTGTCATGAGTTTCCATAAATATAAATAAAGACTCAGTCCAAATTTTGGTCTGGGTAATTAGCTGTGGTGTATCTAGATTCCTCCTTCAGATTCAGTTGGATATAATATTCTCTTGGATTCCATGTTACAAATGATAGAAAATATTATTTGTGTACTTTGAATAATGCTGAAACTTCATTTCTAAGTTTGTTGCATTTTGGGAATGGGTACAATGATTCCTGCTTTCAACCCTTTGAAGTGTTTGGAAAATGTTAGGACGAAAATCATCCTGTTTACGATTTGCTGTTTGCTACTTGCTTCCTTGTAAAGAAACAAAGATTTTAAAGTGTCGTCTTCTCTTCTAGAACGCACAGATCATTCGAAGTCTGTAAAAACCACTCATTCGGTCTTCAAATCTGCACGGTTCTACCTTCATCGTCCAATGCCCGTGTGCGAGAGCTACTTCCTGTCTGACAGCTCGCTGTCAGAAGGCAGTTCTGGCATTAGACGTGCTAGACCTTCCTCAGGGCCTGTCTTGCAGAATCGGAAAAAAGCACATCGTCATCAATGTGGTTTCTCTGTTTGTCATAAAAAAGGTGGTGAAAATGAATTCTTTCCACTCACTGCAGAAGCAGATTACAGCAAGAATGAGGATCTAAGTGTTAGTTTGGGGAGTGAAACGTCCGGGAAGGAGCTACTTCAACATGGCAGAAGAGAAGCAGAACAAAAGGCAGCTAGAAATTATCCTGTGCCGTGTAGCCAAACAACTCCCCTTAATGAGACTGTGGAGAAAGACCTGCCACCGAGACAGAGAACCCACTCCAGGGGTAGATTAGATGAACTCTGGATTAAGTTTTTGGAGTGCCAGAAGAGACACCAGCACCATGATTGTAGGAGTAACGGTGAGCTGTCCCTTGTTGAACGCCTCGATCGATTGGCCAGGGTCCTTCAGAATCCCATTAAGCATACACTGATACCAACAAAATCTGAAAAGAATGTTTCTGAAAAGAAAACTAAGGGAAGAGAGCAGAAGAAAATAAGACTGCCAGAAAAGAGCATGTCTGAAAGTACCTTAAAGCCTAATGCAACACATGTTGAAGAAAGACCTTGTATCACCAATGATAAAAATTGCCTTGTTGAGCTCAGGAAAAATGGGTCAGGAGAAAAAATTATCTGCCACATGAATAAAATTTTGGAGCACCAGCAGTACTTGGAAACTCCTAGTGACACTTCCTCAGAGACAAGGCTTAGTAGGGATCACGGCACCACAATCAGTTCCACCACCTCTGAATCAGATGTGGTGACCCAAACAGAGATGGAAACTGCTACTCAGACTGAGGAGAGCAGTTCCATTTCCACCATTGATACTGCCAGGCTGATCAGGGCTTTTGGGCATGAAAGAGTGCAGGTGTCACCAAGACTCTCCCAGCTTTATCATACCATCAACCACCAGAAGAGTCGCTCTGAAAAGCGGGACAAGGGAAGTGGCAAAGCAGTGGGTGTAGAATATCCAAAGGTTACTTCCGAGAGACACAGGAAAAGGAAAGAGATCCAGGTATGTGGTCAGTTAGACCAAATGACAATTTTAACTAATCTTTACAGGAACTCCTAAACTGCTGTACAGTAGTAGAGTTTGTTCTTCGGAGAATCATTTAACATTTCCCAGAGAGTATTGTTTATATGGTAGGCTTCTGTCTTTGATCAAAGTAGCTCAAACAAGTCTGTCTGCCTTTCCAGGAATAAGGATGAGATCAAAATATCTTAAAACATCAATTGTGTTTTCTTTCCCTTTGTTCTTATTTATCTTTTTTCTCTTCCTTTATTTATCTTGGAAAGGAAGATCCTGCTGTATCTGATTTCTGGTTACCTGCAGGTTCTGTGCTTTAGCAATCCTGAAGACAGTAGTGGCAAGTTGAGGTTGTAGATTTTGACTGCATATTGCTACCTGAATATCTCTGGGCCACGATGATACCATTTCATAAAAATTGGAATTATTATTTGAATTTTCTTACTGTTTGTCTATTTTAAATGTTGGAATTACTTTCTCTTGCTGAGTGTTGGTTGTAAGCTGCTTCAATTTCTGTATTTGGCGGTTTAGGCGTGTTAAAAGACCAAGCCTCCACCTTAAGCATTCTAGGTGAAAAGTCTGGAGTAAAGCTGTTTTAAAGTGGAGGAAATCTTTCTGATTACTTCAGCTGAATTTGGCCATTGCCCTTTGGAGGAGAAATGAAAATTAATTTCCTGAAAGGGAGCCTTGGCATGGATTTGGTGACTATAGTAAGAAATTACAGAGTTTTGGTGTTCTGTAACATGCATTAATGCTGAAAAGTACAGGAACAAGTGAGAAATATTTTTCTTTTTTTCATATTAACAGAAGAAAGTGGTAGTGTCGTCATTACCAATAGATTTCATTGAAATGAGTTAGGGTTTGGTTTTTTTACAGAAACAACTCTAACTCAGTCTGTGTGTCAAGTAAGCTAATGAATGTATGTCTGGGGGAGAAACACTGTTTTTCAAGACTAAGAATGGTTTTAGAAAGATTTTTATTAATGTTTTTATAATATTTATTTAAAGGTAAAATAAAATTGTCATAAACTTTGCAACATTAGGACTATTAATCAGAACACTGACCATTTAACAATGAGATTCAGATCCAACATTTCTTGCACGGTTGTAGTATTTAGGAGATTATTTTATTTCATATTCCATTCATAAGACTAATCTTTCAATGTCTGTTTGGACCTTAAAAGCAACATCTAGTCTTTTGCCTGTTGAAATCACCCGTGAGATAACTGATTGCAGTAATAGTATATGAGAATAAAGGCTCACCGTTCCTGGTGCTTGGTGTTGCATTGAGCCCATATGGCTTTAGAAAGTAGTATCTTTTATCTGCTGATGTAGTGTTCTTTTTAAAAATACATATAAAGAGACACATAACCCACCTCAAATAAGGAGTGAGAGAAAATTGATGGCAAAATGGCAAACTTAATTTAAAATCCAAATTTTGGTAATGTCTGTGATGCTTGGCTGAACAGAAATCAAGATTTATTTTTTTTTAGCTGCAAATATCTGTAGTTCAGAGACAGATATTTATGTATAGGAGGAGCCCTACCCCTAGAGAGACTACTGTACGAATCTTTCAGGCAAGATTTGCATTTTGTAGCTCATTTTTTTTTTTTTTATGAGAGCCTATTGTCAGCTCTGCTTCCAGAAAACTTGGCTACAGCTTTTTTTATTTATAGATGCTGAACCCATCCCAGAAGGTTTTTATTTATTCCAGTATCTCTAAAGCACTCTTCAAGCTGCCATCTGGTAGCAGGTACAAAGCTAAAGGTTGCACTGTTCAGCTGCTGAAGGGCTTTGAAAGCACTGCACTGAATAGTCTAGTCCAAATAGGAATATGCATGTCAATATTCAGTATTGAATGGCTGCTTATATTTATTTGTGCAGGCTGATATGCATATGCATGCAAATGGGTTATCTTGTTTTTTTCCCTTACTTTATACTCTCTTCATTTTTGCTGAGCGCATATTCAAATTTGCTTCTGTTCTCTGAAAGAAGATACATATCTACTACATCTGTCTAGTGCACTCTACTAGAGCTGAAATAGCTTTATGAAACTAAAAAACAGTTCTTGCCAGTATGCATGAGAGTAAAAATTGCCTCCTTTTAATGTTGAAATGAAATTATGTTTTGCATTGAAGTGGTGATAGCAGAGGTTCAATAAAAAGGTAATAAAAAAGCCTCTGTTCATTTGCATCGTGGCTAGCGTTATGAGTTACTAATAGGATACTAATTGCTATCATCAAGGAAAAAAAATAAATCTGTTTCATAATTAAAAATTAAATTCAGGGGAGTTGCAGAGATTGGTCTGTGCCGCACTGTTGGATTTGAAGCCTGGGGAAGCACTGTCAGTTAATTGCTGTTAATAAAGCACTAACCTTCTTTGTATTTTATATAACCAAAAAACATGTGGACTAGATGCATTACACTTACAGAGTATATTCCTTTTTAAATGGCTGTAAAGCTATAACATGACATAAAATTTAAATTAATTTATTATAACAAAGTTGTGCTGCTTACATCCCTGCAGCTGGAACTTCTGTTTGTGTGAGTGGTGAAGATGTGAAACTAGTGCTTTGCCTAAGCCATGATCTTACCACGTGTCTCCTTTTTTCTTGTTTTTATTGAGTTTAGTTTTCTCCACCTGGAGAACTTTGTGTAATGAGGATCACAGGGGGAGAGAACTTCCCATGTTTTGAAAGGACTTTGCTCTGCCATGCCAGTGGTACAGAACTGGAGTTCAATGTGAATTTACAAAGCAACATGTTAATCTTTCAAGACAGTTTGTTTCTCCAGCAAACCCAGCAACCTTTAAAGGCTTTTGGTTTGAGAGGGTAGGAATATAGGATTCGGTTTAGGTGTTTATTCTCCCTCTTTCCAAAGCAGAAATATTTCACACTTTGTGGTCTTTCATGACAGTACAGCCAACAAATGATCTTGCCACAGCAAAGGTTTTTATAAGTCTGTCTTGACAGGCCACATTGTCTCGGGAACTTCTGACAAACGAATTGGAGGATGCTCAGCGCTGTACAGAATCTGATCACAGGCAAGCTCTTGCCTGCAGAAACCATGCACTCTTCTTACCAGAACGGGATGCAGAAAGTGCATTGGTGCATGAGGATAAAGTCAAGGCTGACTGTTGCGTGGCATAGCAATAAGAGACACCGATCAGCCTGTGATAAACATCTAAATAACAACAGAATCAAAGTACAACAAGTGAAGAGTGATGACTATAACTTTTTTGCTGTTTAAAACCTGCTTTCTGTTCATTTTGGTTAGTATTTCAGGAATTTCTGTTCTCTTGCTTGTTTGGGTTTTTTTGTGTTTTTTTTTCTAGAAGGCGGTCTCCCTTTCATCGGATTTACCTTCTGCAAGCAGCAGTTCATGGGGGCCAAGCTCTGCTCTTAGTAACAAGCGGCGGACACGGATGCTAAACAAAGGTATCCAAGCAGGTGAGTTGTTGAATTCCAGACTTGTTTTGTCTGTATTTGCTTCTGCCTTTCATCTCTTTGGAAACCGTTCTCGAAAGTCTGTTGCATGTTTCTGGTGATGGGTATGTACACGCAGCATTCTTCAAATTCACTTCAAATGCTTTTAGAGAAAGGTGTTATGTTCTAATTAAAATGAGCCATTTCATTTCCTTTCTTGGTCTGCTTGAGTAGTAGCCAATTTTCTCACTTGCTTGTAAGTTTTATTAACCTAAGCTGCTGATCCATTTCGATAGTAAAGGTGGACTAACTGTATTTTTTTATACATTGTTTTCTCCGCAAGACATCTGTTACTTACAGAATGTATTTTGTGGGCATATGCTATTTCAGAAGGCAACTGCAGTGTTTTGTATTCTTCTTGGTAATATTTTGGATGTTATATTCTATTTAAAACATAAGCTGATCCTGGACTGGTGCAGTGCTGCACTTGGGTTTTTCTGGTGGCAATTGTCAGTTTATCCATTGCTTTCATTTACACGCCAAGTTCCCATCATAAGATTGAGTAATGGCTTTGTTTTATTCATCAGACATATCAATTATTTATTTATTACTGCTTTTTTTCATGTGCAAGTGGATTGAATCACAAAGGTATTTTCATGGCTTGTTTTCAAGATCATGTTATGACTTTTTGAATGTTAGTTGACACCTTCCACTTCATATGTCCCTGTTAAATATTTGGGGTGGTGTTTCTGTTAAATATTTGTAGTGCTGTGAGCAAACCAATCTTCTACAGCTAAAACATAGTTTTGGATGGGACACACTGGGCAAACCAGCAGGTCCAGAAAAACCTGCAGTTCCATTGTCCAAAAAGTAAAGCTGTATGTTGACCTGCTATTGTGTCTTTCAGCAGCAGATTTGACGTTAACTCTCCAGAGAGTCAGCTGAGGTCCCCAGCAAGTGGCATAGTTGGTTCAAGTTTAATTCCCATCCCCCATATATACACACACACACACACACACGAAAGTTACTAATGGGTAATAATGAGTTACTATATACATACATACATATATATATATATGCTTGTTTTGCTTGGGGTACTTGGTTTATACCACTTTAACGTTATTCAGATAATCATATAGTAACAATCCTGAGTCACTGTAAACTCTCCTTGAATCGAAAGTGGGAATATTAAAGATTTTGACTTTTGAAGGTGGGATAAAGAAAGTGATCCTTCAGCTTCAAAGTAAAAATTGAGGGTCATCCTCTGAACTATGCATGTCACGCGTGCTGATGTTAAAGTAGTTCTAGCTACTCTGGAATAAGATGTTACTGCTTCTTTTTCAACTACAGGAGACTTGGAGATTGTGAACAGTGCAACTAAGAAAAACACTCGAGATGTTGGTGTGACTTTTCCTACCCCAAGATCTAGCCAGCCAAATCAACGGCCGCAGGAACCCTGGCATTGTGTTGATGGTAATTTTGGGGAGTCAGATGGTATGGTCACAGATCATCGGGCAGCAGGAAGCAAGGGTAAGCAGAAGGGACAGCCAGGCAATTTTTTTGTGGAGAAAAGGACGAAAAGGAGCAGGCTGCATTTACCACAAGGTCAGTCCAAAATACGCTTTCTCTTGCAGACTAGAAAAGCTGTATATCTCAACAGCAACCAGCAAAATATGTGAGGAGAATAAGCTAGGACATGGAGTAGTCTCTGTCACTAGCACAGTCTGTTCTTATTCTGTTTTTATTCAACGAATTGTAAACAAAACCACTATGTCAAGTGAGCTCTCTAATGCTCTATTATGATGGCATTTTCAATTGAGCTGTTAAATGCAACCTAGCCAGTAAAGGTAGTAAATGGGAAGCAGTGAATAAGGCGAGGCAAGATGAATGAGATGGGAATCATGTAGATGCTTAACTTTGATTTTCAAGGTATAAAAGGTTCTGTTAAGCTCTGAGTAACTGGTCACTGTAAGTTGTACTTACTGTTTCATGTACTGAGGCTTCAAAGAACAAGTATTTTTTCAGGAGTACTTGAGGGAAGATTGTGGCACCAGAAGAACTAGACTTGTCTCCCTCTTTTAGCTAGAGTTGCATTTTTGGGCTGATGGTGTAGCCTGCTGACTTTTTTTTTTTTTTTAAATTTCCTGTCAGTCTTCACAATGTCATGATTAAATGTTTAAAAATGTTTTCCTTAGTCATCATTGTTGTTGTTGTAGGGACAAATCATTCTCTCTCTCATACCGGTTTAATTTAGAATATCTGCTCAGAGTACTAGCTGATGTATTCAAATCCCCTTATGTATGTAAACTGTGCGTAATCTAATTCTTGTATACATATTTAACATTTGGAAGATGTAAAGCATTTGATCTTCAAAAAATATCTATAAAAAGCCATAGGGCTTAGGACAGCACAGAGGCTCCTTAAAAATGAAAAATTGCTGATAAATAACTATTCTTTCTATAAAGAGAGAAACTTGCAAACTAAGCCATTTTGTGCCTTTTCAAAAGTGTTGTTTGACAAAGACTTACTGGTTTTCTGACACTTGGCAAAGGAATTCTTTTGAAACTGCCAAAGGTGTCTGATACAGAGTCCCACTGTTATTAAACTGAAGTGAGTATTTATTGCAGTGTTAGGCCACTGATTGGACTTGGCTAAGACCTTGGGCATTGTCGTGGTTTAACCCCAGCCGGCAACTAAGCACCACCCAGCCGCTCGCCCACTCCCTGCCCCGGGTGGGATGGGGGAGAGAATCGGAAGGGTGAAAGTGAGAAAACTCGTGGGTTGAGATAAAGACAGTTTAATAGGTAAAGCAAAAGCCGCGCACGCAAGCAAAGCAAAACAAGGAATTCATTCACTGCTTCCCATGGGCAGGCAGGTGTTCAGCCATCCCCAGGAAAGCAGGGCTCCATCACGCGTAACGGTGACTTGGGAAGACAAACGCCATCACTCCCAGTGTCCCCCCCTTCCTTCTTCTTCCCCCTAGTTTTATTGCTGAGCATGACATCATATGGTATGGAATATCCCTTTGGTCCCGGCTGTGTCCCCCCCCAGCTTCTTGTGCCCCCCCAGCCTGCTCGCTGGTGGGGGGGGGTGAGGAGCAGAAAAGGCCTTGACTCTGTGTGAGCACTGCTCAGCAGTAACGAAAACATCCCTGTGTTATTGACACTGTTTCCAGCACAAATCCAAAACACAGCCCCATACAAGCTACTGTGAAGAAAATTAACTGTACCCCAGCCAAAACCAGCACAGTCATAAAGGGCCATAGATGGGGATGGAAAGTAGACACATGTATTGTCTACAAATCTTTATTCTCTTCTGTTATCTTTTAACAGGGATTTCATGGTTCGTCCAAGCAGAAGACTTGAAATCTGAATCTAGGAAAGAAAACCATTCCAATTCCTTTTCTGGTCCTGGTCCGTCTTGGTTTGAACCATTGACGAGCACAAAGCCTTGGAGAGAGCCTCTCCGAGAGAAGAACTGGCAAGAGCAGCAGCACAGCAACATGATTCAGCCAGCAGTTCCAGAAAGAGATGCTGAGAACAGGTCCTCGCGGCCGCTCGTGAAGCTTACGCTACAGGTAAAGGCACACTGCACTATAAGGCTGCTGAGATCTTGGTAGGATTTCAGGAGTTATGCTGAATCTTGCGGAAACACTTTTTGTTCCTTTTTTTATTATTTCACCTTTATAATCATTGGAAGTCAACATGTTACAGACTGCTCCTGCTTAAAAAAAAAACCCAAACAAAAAACCCCAAACAACCAAGAAAACCTACAAATTCATCAGTCCTTTTTGCTTACGGTAATCTGGCTTTCTACAATACACTAATCTATTTGAATTGATCTAATATTTTAGGGCTTAAATCACTTGGCTTCAGGAACTAGAGGGAATGTAGCTGACATAATGTCAAGTCATACTTGCTTCCATGCAGAAATAATACTGTGATGTACATAGTATGTGATTAAAATGGGCTTTAATTCATACAGTGCAAACTGTGTGTGTGTGTGTACATACATGCATATACGGTGTACACTTCAGATCGGGTGTGATCACTCTAAACATCTGTGGAAAAATACAGATGTAGCGTACAGAGAGATCATCCACAGCAAGTGAAATGTAAATTAGGAAGTGCTAACTAAGGTGCACTTCTGGAGTTTCTTTCAGTTCAGTTGCATCTGCTCATGTGCTCAGAGACTGCCCTGTGATGGAAATGGAAGTGTGGCAAATGGAGATATCAGGAGATTGCTTTCAAAATTCCACTTCTGATCCAATATAAATTGCTAATGTTGATGTGCCCACTGATTTATAACAAGGGAGATTGTAATAAGTTACAGAATCTTCTATCCTGTAGGCTCAACTTTGTTAACTTTTTGCCATGCTTTTCTGAGAAGAAGTTTGTGTCCCTTTTGCTAATTATTTTAGCAATTTTTTTTCTTTCTGGCCAGTTAATTTTCTGGTTGTTGACAAATAGTTTGTTAAACAAGGTCTCTGAGGATCTACCCAGCATTGAGGATACAAGATTTTGTATGTTATACCAAATACTGCTTTGATGGGAGTTTTTCCATGCTTTGGTAATGGTGTTAGATATTTTGATTATTCCCTTCCAGCTGTAGGGAGACAGTCTGGCCACTCTAGACTTTGTTTTGTGTCATCTCATCTTAGGAGGCTCTTGCAGTGCATCGCCCTGATTTCATCTCCCGCTCTGGAGAGCGTGTGAAGCATCTGAAGCTTGTAATGGAGGAGAGGAGGATACAGAGCGTACTGCAGTCTGAACGAGAAGAGCTATTTAATCCTCCGGAGAAAAGAAGGGGCTACAGGAATGCAAGTCACGTGCAGTCCGACAGAGGTACCTTCATGGTTCTGCTTTGTACGTTCTGTAGGAATTAATGAATTTCCACATTACACTAAGGGTGTGTGTATTTTTAATAGAAGTATTACAATTACTTAACATTATTGTCTATAAGAGTTCATAACTTAAAAAGGAGTCATATTGTTGCAGTACTATTCTTTGTGAGTAGACTTGTTCACCATTCTCTTATCTCAAAATTTTCCATTTAGGTTTGCTGATTAGAGAAAAGAGAAGAACAATTCCAAAGAGTGAAATGGTTCAAAGATCTAAACGGTAAGGTTAAGAAAAGTTTGTTTCAGGTAGATAGTGACCTGAGTAGGAAAGATGGGTGAATTGCATCTGCTGTCAAAGAAGTGGGTGTTGGGGATAACTCAGCTTTTTCAGTGCGAGATGTAGGCACCTTATCAGAGGGAGAAAACACCTATTTAGAAAATCCGAGAAACAAAATCATTTTGGAAAAATGATTTCTGTAACTAAACCTGAGTATTCTGCTGCAGTATCTGCCATCCAAGCACTACAGCAAACTGTGCAAGTACTGAATCCCAAAAGGAGAGGAAATGTAGGGTGAGGGCCACTAGAGCACCTGTATAGTTTTAAACATTAACGAACTAGGTAATTGGTACAGGAAGTGAGGCATCGTTTCACTGAATGAAAATAGTAGCTTTATGTAAGAAATAAAAACAAAGGAATACAGAGGCTTTTAGCCTTGAAGAAAGCCACCTTATGGTAGATTTTGCCTTATTTTTGACTCAAGTAATTCATACATAAAATGCACAGCACACTAACAATGTATTAAACATTTGGAATACCTATCCTACAGAGAAAGCATGTCAAGGTATAATAAAAAATGGAGTTTATTGCAGCTAGATTCTGAAATGGTAGTGGGGTCAAGAGGAGGTGGTTTGGAAGAGTACCAGTTGAGAAACAGCATAAATACCTAAAAGTAAATTAGGGATTCATGAAGTCATCTCTGATAACTTGTAAAGTTACATAAAAACACAATGATACTGTAAGTTATTTAGAATCAAAACAAAACAAAGGTCAAGAGTGTACCTTGAGGCAAGGGATATTTTTAGTTGGGATTTCAGCATATATGCAAGTGCTTCGTTGCATTGAAGTCTTGGAATGTACGTGCCACATGAAGGGAAGGGTTTGTGCTATGTGAAAGGAGCAGTGCTGTGGGCCAGGACTGTTGCACAGCATCTTCGTCGGTAGTAGCAGTGGGATGGAGCGTACCTCAACAGGTTTGCAGGTGACACTGAACTGGGAGGACCAGTCAGCATGCTGGAGAGTAGGTCTGCAGTCTCTAGAGATCTCTGCAGGCTGGAGGAAAGCGCCAAGAGGAATCTCATGAAGTTCAACAATGACAAATACCAAGTCTCTCCTTGGGACAGAAACCCCTCCCAGGGACACCCCCCTTGGCAGTGTCCGAGGACAGACTACCTGTGGAGCAGCCCTTCTGAAAAGGGCCTTGGGGGCCTGGCAGCTGGTGAACAGCAGATGGAACATGAGTCGGCAGTGTGCTCTTGCAGTGATGAAGGCCAGCTACACACTGCATTGCATGCAGGTGGAGGGAAGTGGATATTCCCTCTGCTTGGCACTCATGGGTCCACAGCTGGATCCTGTCCCCTGTTCTGG
>NW_008824415.1:255416-256352 GCF_000699105.1 Pygoscelis adeliae | reverse complement strand
CTGAACCCCCCCCCAGGTCCCTGCCTGCACTGACACCCCCTCGCTCTGCCCACAGCTCTGCCTACCTTGCCACCCACCCGTCCCTCACCCTGGACCCCAACGTCACCGGCGTCTTCCAAGGGCCGTATCCTTTCGGGATCGACCCAGTGAGTGTTCCGTGGGGGAGAGGATGTGGTGGGAGCCTCGGTGGGGCGGCCCAGAGTCTCACCCACCTTGTCCGCGACAGATCTGGAGCTTGGCCACCAACCACCTCAACTTCCTCAACTCCTTCAAGATGAAGATGTCCGTGGTGCTGGGCATCGTGCACATGGGCTTCGGCGTCCTGCTGGGGGTCTTCAACCACGTGTGAGTCCCCGTGGCTGAGCCCGTGGGCTCTGCCCACCCATGGTCATGCTAAAGGGGCCCGGGGCTGGACTCACCCGGGTGGGGCGGGCGAGTGGGGTCCTGTATCCCTACATCTGGGTGGGAGCCCAGGACACGCGGGGGTGCGCCGTGCCAGGCTGAGCGTGGCTGATGTCTCTTCGTCTTCCTCGTCTTCCTCATCTTCTACAAGTGGGTCAAGTTCAGTGCCGCCGACTCCATGGTGGCCCCCAGCATCCTCATCCACTTCATCGACATGTTCCTCTTCACCTCCAACGCCGACAACCTCCCGCTCTACCGGGGGCAGGTAGCACCCCGCCGAGATGGGGGGCACCCACCCGGGGACCCTTCTCTTTGCCCAGGCTGGGAGCAGCGGGGAGCCCCGCGGGGGCCGGCGCAGCGGGGATGGGGTCCCCTCTGCTTCATGAATGGGGGCCGTTCTCAGCCCGGTGCCGGAGGGGACCCTGAAACGGTGTCCCTGTGCCGCAGGTGCCGGTGCAGACCGCGCTGGTGGTGCTGGCGCTGGCGTCAGTGCCCGTCCTGCTCCTGGGGACACCGCTCTACCTGTGCTGCCGG
>NW_008824415.1:245261-251521 GCF_000699105.1 Pygoscelis adeliae | reverse complement strand
GGGAAGCAGAGGGGCTACTCCGGAGCCCCCCACTCCCCTCTGAACCGCAACGGAGCCAAGGACACCATCTCATCGCACACCACGGGAGTGTATTCGGGCGGGATGAGGGACGCTGGGGCTCTGGGGCCGGGTCTGGAGGGAACAGGGGACATCCTCATGGGGCTGCTGATGGCTTTCTGTCCCCGGTGGTGCCCCGGTGATGGTGGCACTGGGCAAGGGCTGAAATCCCTCCCTGCTTTGCACAGAGCCATCTGTTTTCTCCAAACCGGCACTCAGCCTTCACTTCTGCTTTGGGGTTGTCGCTTAAATCCTTCCTGCGGCCATCGTAACAGAGAGGAAACCCTCTGGCCCCCCGTACGCTGCAGGGCGGCCAAGGGGGGCTGCGTGGGCAGCACCGGGTTTTGGGACCGGGACTGATGCAAACCGGGGAGGGACCACCTCCCCAAGCCCCCTGCGTCCGTCACGTCCCCGCACGTGTCCCGTGCCCCGCGGTGCCGGCTCGGCCCCATCTGTCTCCCGCTGTCAGCCGGGCCGTGGCCGCGGGGCTGGTATCGAGCGGGGAGATGAGGAGGTGCGAGAGGCGGCGCTGACAGCGGGGAGGAGGATGGAGGGGGGCTCAGCCCCTGGCAGGAGCGGACCTGCCAAGGGCTCATCCGCAGCATCGCACCGCGCTCTGCAGCTGATTTTTCTGCTGGAGAGAAAAGGAAAGGCAAGGATGGGGCCCTGGAAGGGTTTGAAACACCAAACGCTGCCCCAAGCGTGGGGGCTTGCTCCCAGAGGTGCACCGTCAGGGAAGGGCAGCCTCTGGCTCCGAGTCTGTAAAACACCCATTCTCGGCGTCCGAGGTGATGTCTGACCCGACTCCGTTTTGTGCGGCTTCTCCTCGCCGAGGGCGGAGGTGGAGCCTGGATCCGGCTGAACTCTGGTGCGAATCCGTGTGCCATTTACTTTCCTTTTGTGTTTGGCTCTGGGAGGTTTCAGCCTGCTGCCCCACTCGCTGCGCAGCAAAGGGTGGGGGTCAGGGCTTTCTGCGTCTAAGCTGATTCCCACTCTGCAAAATGCATCGTCTGACCTTATCCCACAGGGATTTCTGCTGCCCTTGGCACTCAGCTTTGCTGGGCGTAAAAAGGCTGTAGGAAGAGGTTCACCACATCTCCTGTTGGGCTCGGGAACCTCCATCAGAGCCATCGGAGACAGGGCCAGCCCTAGCACTTTCCTTCGTCCCTTCAGAAGGGCCCTTTTCCCCACTTGCTGCCCCTTTCAGTCCTTCTTCATGCTCCTTATCCGATCCTTCCCATCACCTTCCTTCCAGTTTTGGGCACCTCTCCCTCAGGCTCTCGTTTGCCCTTTTGGCTGGTGCGTTTCCAGCCTGATGGGTGGAAGAAGGTAAATGTCATCACCAAGACGGAGGGCACAAGGACCGCGGGCTGCCTCAGTCCCCAGCAGGATTAAGAGGCAAATCCCCCTAGAAGCCCTCTCCAGGCAGAGGAAGGACAGGAGGGTGGCCGTGAGTACCCAGCATGGATGTACCAAGGGCAAGTCATGCTTGACCAGCCTGAGCGCCTTGGCTGATGAGATGATGGCTGTGTGGATGGAAAAGAGAGCAGTGGATGGCATTTACCCCAACTTTAGCAAGGTCATCACAATCTTCTATTGGCTCCTTGCAGCCAAACTCGTGAGCTCTGGTTTGCAAACAAGGAATTTAAGATGGGTAGAAAGGTGGTTCATTGTCCGTGGTGCTTGGGACTGCTGATGGACCCTGTTACCAGCCCTGGCTCAGCCCCTGCGGGACTGTGCCCCATCGGCGAGGTCCCCCTCAGCTCCCTGGCGTGATAATGTCAAACACGGCACTTGTGGAGCTGATTCTGTGTCTGAAATGTTCAAGAAGTGGATGGGAAAATGGGGTGTTGTTCTGCGGTTTGCTCTGAAGAGAGCCCAGAGCTCTGTTGTTCACTCAAGCTGAGGCCATCTCCTCTGCGTACACTTCTTCGTCAAACTAAGAAGTGCAGAGAAAAGATAATGACCTGCTTTGGGCTTTGTCACTTTCCCGGGGCTCAAAGAGATCCTCGGTCCCCAAATCCCCAGATTATGTGAAAAAGTAAGGGTGTTTGCTGATGGTGGTTTATCTTCAAGCTCCCCTGCAGAGCTTCAGGCACACGCGTCTTCACATCCATCTCCAAGAGCGTCAGGAGGGAAGCAGAGATAGTGCTGAGGTGTAACTGAGGGTCATCATCTTCCAGCCCAAGCTGGAGCTCCAGTACCAGATTCACGAGCAAGGACGGTGCATGCTGAGCCACCCATCTCCTGTAGTTTTCTCTTGCAAAAAAGAAACAGCTCCTATCTTCATCTCATGCCCTACCTGCAGGGTCCTGGGCTTCAGTTCTTCATGATACTCTGGACTTCCCACCAAAACCAGGGAGCTGGCTGTCCTGTGTCCTCACCACACAACTGCTGAGAAGGGAGGTCTGGAGATCCCCCAGTTGGAAAGCACGCTCAGGAGGCTTCTTCTCCCCATTGACCACATCTGGTCCTGGATGAGGACCAGAAGCTTTCCTGTAAAGAACATTTAGGGAGCTTACTGTTGCTGAGATGAGGCAGGTCCAAAAGATTATTTTTTTCCCCCAAATATATTCAAGGAGGGATCGCTCGGCTTTGGGGGTTGCCCATTTCCATTTGAAGCCCCTAGGAACAGGCTAAAGACCTAGGAAAAGTTGTTACAGCTAAAACAGTGTATCAGGAGGGAGGGGGAACCGAGATGAACCTCCGTGTAAGGTTTCATAGTTAGGAAGAAGTCCCAGCAAAGAGGGAGGAAGCGGGTGGTTGGCAAATGCCACCGAGAGGACGAATAATCAGCTCGGCACTGTAAAAGCATCGTGTTTCTCTGTGTTTCAGGTCGAGCTGGATGATCTCCGAGTCCCAGGCTGAACGCTAACAAAGGGGATGAAATACAGCAGCAAGGTGAAGCTACTTGGGCGCGTGACCTCCCTACAGCTTTTCAGGAAGGTGGTTGCTGAACGTCCAGAAGTGAGCCGGAGGACCACACACCACGCTGTGCCGTGGGATTTTACAGCTCGAGCAGAGCTTTGCTGTTGCAGCACCCCATGTGTTTTACCCGCACTGCGATACGACTTTTGGCAAGCTGGTTCCAGTTGATCTGTGCCTAAACTCTTCCTTTAGATCTTGTATGATTGTCTCCGAGCAGGTCCCACTGGAGACAGGGCTTTCCACCTGGGAGATACCTGCCTGTTGCAGAAGAAACCTCCAGCAGGGAGTTCACACAGAAAGCACGCGTCCAGCTAATGGCAGAAAGCAATTGCTCCCAGGCGATTTGAATGAATTCAGCTTAACGGGGTTCACAGAGGGCCCAGTGACTCAGGTCACCCTCTTTCTGGTGTTTTTGCTCACCTACCTTGTCACCATCCTGGGGAACCTTGGCATGATTGCGTTAATCAGGGCCAGCCCTCAGCTTCACTCCCCCATGTATTATTTCTTGGGTAACCTGGCTTTTGCAGACCTCTGTTCTTCCACCATCATCACCCCCGAGATGCCGGTTGACTTTACGTCAGAGAAGAAGGGCACTGCTTATGCTGGGTGCGTGGCTCAGGTGGTCATTTCTGATCTTTTTGGGACGACCAAATGCTTCCTGCTGGCTATGATAGCGTATGACCATTACATGGCCGTCTGCCGTCCCCTGGTGTATCTGCTTGTCCCGTCCCCAAAATGCTGTTTCCAGCTGGTGACTGGGTCATATCTCATGGGGTTGACAAATGACATGGGACAGACTACTGGCACAACCAATTTATCCTTCTGCAGCTCCAGCGTCATCGACCTGTTCTTCTGTGACTCCTCTGATATCACTCTCAAGCTCCAACACCACCCTCAGACGCATATAAGAACGTCAGCATCTTGGTTCGGTGTGGCCAGCAGCCTGGTTGGCCTGGTCTCCCATGTGGCCATCATCTCCGCCATCCTGAGCAACAGTTCAGCCGAGGGCAAGCACAAAGTCTTCTCCGCCTGTGCCTCCCATCTCACCGTTGTGAGGATCTTCTACGGGACATCGCTTTTTACGCACTTAAAGCCCAGCTCAGAGAGCTCGAGAGAAGAAGATAAACGGGCTGCAGTGCTCTACACTGTGGTGACTCCCATGCTGAACCCCTTGATCTACAGCCTGAGGAATACGGAGGTGAAGGAGGCTTTGAGGAGACTCACAAATATCAAATGATCTTGAATGTTGTAGATTTATGGCCAGATAGAATGGAGATGTGGGTGATATTCTCGGGTTTTGATTAAATATCTCGGATAGATTGATAACATTTTGTGGGTCTTCTGCACTTTGACTTAGAAGCTGCACTGGCTGATTCAATATCCTCAGCTGGTTCAGGATACTAATAATTTCACTAAGTTCTCCAAACATCGATAATTATATTTAGTAGGTAATTTAACCTAATGAAGGCACAGGTGGAGAACTACAAGCATTGCGCTACTCCTCATTTAAAATTTGGCCCTGTCCCATTTATTCCATCCTGTGTATCAGGCCAAATTAAGCCAGAAGAATGAGGCAAAAATTTCTGCAATTGGTTGGGCTCAAAAGGACGAGCTGTGTCATGTGTTGCTCTCCCTTTTGCTTAGCAAATCAGAATAAACAGGGGGTGAATTCTACTGTTCCACTAAATGAAATTCCATTTCAGGGCAGTGTTGTAAAGTCAATAAGGGCCATAATAACCAGCCTCAGGATGCCAACACCTTCAGCAAGAAAAATGTAGATGACAGCAAGTAGCTGGTATGCCACGCAGGAAATATTTTTTCTTTTTCATACTCAAACCTCATTCAATGATTAACAGCACCGTACATCTCATTTCTTTTTAGACAGCTAAAAATGTAAGTTAAGCACGGTATTCGGGTGACCTCTACTGTGAATGAAGGCACTCTGAAAGCATTTTAAGATGCAGTAGTGAGGAATCTCCCCAAAGGCAGATACTGTCAAGCAGCCCCTATCCACTGCTCCACACCTTTGCCTTCCATCTCCCTGCTGACAGCGATAAAAGCCATGATCTCCACGGTACCCCGACCAGAAGAGATCACAGGACCTGTGGTCTCGCTCAGCAGCCTCCTCCTTCAGACCCGATATTTGGCAGCCCATGCCAGCCTGCGCTGATGCCGTTGCCTGCCCCGACGTCTCTCCTGCCGCCTTCCTGCAGAGATAGCTGCCGGGTGGTGCACAGACGTTGCACACATGAAAAAAGCAAAAAAACCCTCCGATTTGTGTATTACCTCAGCCCGTACAGGCTGCAGCCTCTGTCAGGGCCACGGCGAAATCTGGAGCGACGGCTTAGCCCCAGCTCTATCCTCGAGACGTGCAATAACTTGGGTTGGAGGGAGAAGCTGCTCAGTTGGGTTAAATCAAGTCAGGATCAAAGCGGTTTGCTGGTTTATTAACGACACACAACTAACAGGCACCCAGGGTCAACCAGCTGAATCCTTCTTTGTTCCCAAAGCTTCCTGACAATTCCCTGGTTATTATTTAATCCAGCCAACGGTCGGCTGCCTGTCTGGCACTGCCAGCCTGGGGCAAACACCATCCCAGGCTGTTTGTGCTCCCGTTCCTCTCCTATCAGCTGTGCTGCTGTGAGGGCCTGTGCTGGCCCCCCCATGGCAGGCACCCTGGGAAGTCTCCAGTACGGCCACCCACACCAACCAGGGCCAAGTCAGACCCCGTTGTCCCGCTGAGCCTTGGGGACCACCCAGGGCAGAGGTTTCACACCCTCCCTGGCCCCTGTTTCAGCGTTTGACCACCCTTATGGAGTTTTTTTTCCCCCCCTTTGTTTCTAACTGGGATTTCCCATGTTGCAAATTCACGACAGAAAGTCTCAGATTTATCCTTATCTGCAATACGAAGCACGTGGAGCACTTGCTGGCGCGCGATCGTAAGCGAGCAGGGTTCATCTCGCGTCTCTCCAGACGTGTTCATCAGGACCTACTCCTGAATCGGGACCTCTGCGTACAATTCCCGCTGTTCTCCCACACTTCTGCTCCTCTGCGACCGTCACCCTCAGGACGCTGTTTAATTTAGGTGCAGGGAAGATTGCTACCTTTTTCTTCAAATAAGACTCAAGATTATTTCTAATCTTTTATTTACAGTCCCAGAGCGTCTCTTCTTTGAGGCCGCACCTCAAATACTGTGTTCAATTTTGGGCCCCTCACTACAAGAAGGACGTTGAGATGTTGGAACGTGTCCAGAGAAGGGCAACGAGGCTGGTGAG
>NW_008824415.1:220289-244984 GCF_000699105.1 Pygoscelis adeliae | reverse complement strand
TGGAAGTATTTAAAAGACGGGTAGATGAGGCGCTGAGGGACATGGTTTAGTGGGCATGGGGGTGTTGGGTCGATGGTTGGACTCGATGATCTTGGAGGTCTCTTCCAACCTTAATGATTCCATGATTCTATGATTCTATGATTCTTGCAGCACTGACCTACAGCCGTTATTTGGCAATACGTAAAATACAACAATATCCAATGACTTTGTGTCCAGCTGGTCATGCTTCACCATCACCCGGTGTTTAAATGGGAACACAAACTCTTAGTGTCTTAAAAACACAAGCCTGTGGCTACAGCACTGTTGCTCTGCTCGTTGCGGCTTCCCGCCGGAGCTCCCACTCTCAAAACCGAAAGCATTTTGCTCGTTGTGCAAGCAGTGCCTGCTGTGTTTGGGGAAACCAGCGGTTAGCTGGGTCTAACGGCCCTCGCTGGCTTCTGTGGGGTTAGGATCTGACTGTGAGAGTGGTGGGAAACACCCCGCGGGGCTCCAGGAGGGGAGTTACAGAGGGGAGAAGGAGCATCCAGCATTGCAACCCCCTTTCCCGGCGGGTCATGATGAACGGGCAATGACGTGGCTGGCATCTTGCATCTCCTTTTGCATTCACGCTGATTAGCCGCCGGTTGCCTCGGAGCTCCTCTCCTCTGAAAGGGCAGGAGCTGCCACAGCTACATCCTCGGAAAGGTGTTTTAGCTTGTCTCTGCGCCACGTTAAACGCTCCAGGACTCTAGAGGCAAGTGAGTTTCCAACTGGAATTCATTTTACTTGAGAAAGCAGAAATAATGAATCCCACTCTGGAGGTTTCCCCTAGCTGGTGGGTAAAAAAGGCACAGAAACAGAGAAATGCGGTTTTTTTCCTTCAATTAAAACGGAGCTGAAGACTTTGGCTTACAAATCAGCTACATCTCAGAGTTCAGCTGGAGCCAGCCAGGCTTGTGCTTTTAGGCGGCGCTGCCTTAACTCTGGTTAAATCTGTTTTAAACAGAGCGCTGAGCAAATACTGCTATCGCAGGGGTAGGAGCCACCTCCCCTTGTTTAAACACTTAGTGATCAGAGTTGGGAATCACCTCAAATGTCTTTAGGGGAAGGACTTATCTCCTTAACTTTAAATAAACACCGTGTCACCTCTACACGTTGACTGGGTACCTGGGCCCCCTTTATGACCAGGGAAGATTTGGTCAAGTCCATCAGTGGGGTCCGGCGTGGCTCACTGCAAGGCAGACACCTACATTTTATCAGCCAAAGAGATCGATAAACTCTGCTGATTGTATTGGCCAGAGTCGCGTTAGCTATAACGAGACCTTAGCTCACAAATAGATAACGACAGACACTCAGATTCGGGTCTTAATACGAGCTGAATCTAAAAGGGGGTGAAATGAATCCCACTCTGGAGGTTTCCCCTAGCTGGTGGGTAAAAAAGGCACAGAAACAGAGAAATGCGTTTTTTTTCCTTCGATTAAAACGGAGCTGAAGACTTTGGCTTACAAATGTGTAAGTCCTGCACTGGGGGTGACTCCTCTCCATCGCGTGCCATCCAGATACATGGGAAGGGCCATGAGCACAACCCTTTTCTCTCCAGGCTAGCTGGAAACCAAGCTACCTTCAGTTTCCCTTAGTACAGAAACAAAAGGGAGAGTCTTGGTTTGGCCTTACTCCCTTTGAAATCGATGGCCAAGGTATGTCTCGTTTTCAAAAGAGAATTGGGAGATATTATAACGGCTCATTTTAGACACAGTTACTGCCCCGGAGCAAAAAACCCTCCTGAGGTCCAAGCGGAAGGAGCAAGGAGACCCTATCCCAACACCGGTGAGTTCCTCTCCGTGTCTGCCTTTACCACCATTCATGGCTCGGAAAGACATTTTGAACCCAAGAAAGAGAAATTTGCATTTTCCACATCTCTTGAGAAAGAGGGAAAGTGAAAAGGGGAAGGTTGGGTTGAGCAAGGACAGAGAGACACATGGGGCAGGACTAAACTCAGCTGGCTTTAGACACCTGCAGTGTCAGCACGGGCACCCAAGGCAGACACCCCAGAGAAAGGGATGCTTCCGTGTGCGATGAAATGTGGATATTTGAGACGGGACGGACGATGTTTTACACTATACAGACCAGCAGTGGTATTGAGAATGGCTGGTTCGGATGCTGTTAGATGTAATGGGTGTGTTTGAGACGTCTACGCCCGGTTACATAAATACCACCCAAGGCGAAGAAGGAAATTAATGAGGGCGAGGAGATGGCTGTCCAACGTGTGAGACGTTAGCAACGGGAAACAGCAGTCGCCTCCTTCCCCCTGCCCAAGGCGGGTGTAGACACCTGCAGCTGGATCTCCTGAACCCCTTTAAAGGTGTTAGAGCAATTTAGCATAACCCTGTCTGCAATCGACTCCTCTTTTCTACAAGGGACAAGTCACACTGTCGGTTTCCTTTCCTGCTTTCACGAGCACCAAACATCCATCCTGGGGACACTTCAATTTTGAAGCACACGATGCAAAATGGCTTTTCAAAGGCAGCTTTTTTTGTCCAAAACGGGCAGATCGGAATCACACAAACTTCAAAAAGGGAAAATACCGAGTCCTGCCCATGGGGAAGAATTGCCCCAGGCACCAGGACAGGCTGGGGAGCAGCCTGGCAGAGAAGAACGTGGAGGTTGTGGTGGCCACCAAGTTGAAGATGAGCCATCAGTACGTCCTTGCAGCAAAGACACCCACTGGCACCCCGAGAAGAGCGTTGGCAGCGGGTCAAGGGACTTTCTGCAATGAATCTCTGACCTACAGCCTGAGGAATGTGGAAGTAAAAGCTGCTTCGAGAAGGGCGATGGGAGAAGAGGAATCATCCTGAAGAAACGGTCAGCTCGCTGCTGCTCGAAAACGGACAGCGAGGCTGATGGAAAGAGGGAAGTGAGAAGGGAAGAAATAGTAATGCTCATTTCTCAAACAGGCAATACACATATTTTAAGGTCATCTCTAGTGGATAACACGAGAAGCAGTCATCTTTTTTTTAAAAAAAAAAAAAACTTGAGTAAGAACAGAGGAAGAAAAATGCACCAGGTAAAATTACAGTGCTACTGAACACAAAGGTGTGTGACCGGCAGATGGGCAGCAGGAAAAAGAAAAAAAAAAAAAAAAAGAAGAAAAAAATGTACTGATTGAAATTCATACACCTAATTACAAATGCCTAGAAGAGAGCTACCTAAGTCTGAGTTCACTGTCCCGACACATGCATGGGTGATGCATCCTCCCCTTGGAGACAGGCTTTCGGAGAGCTGCAGCCCTGCGAATGCTGCTTATAGGACCTGCGCTGAGGCTCGACCTCCTGGGAAGAAATGGCGCAAAAACGTGTTCACGCGTGAATGGAAAATGACAAGTTATCTCGAAAAAAGAAAATGACGGCACAATGGCAAATTGACACCTGCATTTCAGTACACTTTTTCTTTAATATAACCACGTCTGCTCTATGGAAATATGTAGTACGAAAGAAAATTAATCTAACTGATCATCGCAAATATAGAGCAATAATTTCCTTAAATTAATCCATTGCTTAGAGTTATCACTTCTTTTTCTCCCATGTTCCTGGAGAAGAAAAAAAATCTTGCAAATTCGAGCCTTCCAAAAAAAATGCATTGCCTTGTGTTCCACTCCTCGTTACAAAGCTGTGTACGCAAGTCGAATTGCTCAGGCCCTGCAGGCATCATTTCTGATGTGCCTTGGGGATCCCATCCCTAAAACCTCAGAGAGAAACCTCTGTGTTTACCCCAGGCTCTCTGGGAAGGCTTACTCTGTTTCCAGGCGCCCGGAGGCCGTTTGGTAATTTGTCCTGTGGGCGTGGGGTAAAACTTAAATCTTCCAGCCGCGTTGGAGGCTGCCGTAGGGAAACCTTCGGGGTGTCGGAAAGACCGATGGAGCTTGTGTTTTAACTTCAGCTCAAGGACCAGTGAGGCTCTTTCTGAGAACGACTCAAGGTACCATGAACCAGAGGGAGGGTGAAATTTTGAGAGGTTCTGAGACCATTTTTTGCTGGATGGGGAAAGGCTTCCTTAACCAGCGTGTCCACCCCCTGCAGAAGCAGGAACCCTGCCATGAAGCAGTACCGAAGTTATTAAGGTCCCTCCTGAAGGAAAAAACGCATACTCCAGTACATCTGAATCCTAATTCCTGGCTCAAATTTTGGATAAAAATTCCTGATATTAGCAGACCTGAGAGGCGCAGGGAAGATGACGTGCAAGTATAATTCAGATTAGAAGGGGGTGTTTTTCTCTTGAAGCTACACAGCCATGAAATGGCAATCAGGTATGCTAGTCTCGTTTTAATTGACCCAAACATATCACTACAGAGTCAGAAAATCACTCCAACGTGGTCTGTAATCTATTTAATGCAACATTAATTAATGTGGCAAATTAAGGCACAATATTATCGTATTTACTTCCCCCTAAATAAGAACACCCCCCCTCAACAAAAGGAAAGAAATCCTCCCAAACGTGCCCACATATTGGAAAGAGTTTGGGTGTTCATGAGAAGAGACCATTTGCAAGATCTTTTGCAAGACCAGTTCTTTCCATAATGTGCCAGCCAGAGCTTTAAGATTTAAGCTTTAAGATTTTTTCCGTATTATGATTAATTGGCTATTATTTTGTCAATATATTATTTTTCAATATATTATTTTGGATCTTCAACCGGCTCAATGAGGATAGCTATCGCATTTTTTCTCCAAATAAGTGGGTGTATTCATCCAGGAAACACCAAATCCCGCGTTAGCCTCAGGCGCTACATATTCCTGCAAGCTGGGAGAAATTATTTCACCTCTTCCCTGTGTTTCTTTGTCTCCTCTGTGCTGGCACCAGGAGAATGGCTGGGGGAAACTACTCCAGCGTGACCGAGTTTGGCCTCTTGGGCTTCACTGACCTGCAGGAGCTGCTCTTCATGATCTTTTTTACTCATCTACATCACCACGCTGGTGGGGAGACTGGGGGTGATCGTCCTCACCAGGACCAACTCTCAGCTTCACGTGCCCATGTGCTTCTTCCTCAGGCACCTCTCTTTCCTGGACATCTGCTATTCTTCATCCATCACGCTGAAGCTCCTGTCGGGTCTCCTTGCAGAGAGAAATGTCCTTTCTTTCAACGGCTGCATCACACAGTTGTTCTTCTTTGCAGTATTCGGCACCACGGAAGCCATCCTTCTCACCCTCATGGTGTACGATCGCTACGTGGCCATCCGTGAGCCTCTGCGCTACTTGGCTGCCATGTCCCATGGGGTCCGTGTCCAGCTGGTGGTGGGCTCCTATGCTGCCGGGAGCCTGAACGCCCTCATGCGCGCCAGCGCTCTCCTCCGGCTTTCTTTCTGTGGCCCAAACCTTGTCAATAATGTCTACTGTGAGATCCCACCACTTCTGCTACTCTCGTGCTCCAACACCCAGCTCAACGGGATGGTGACGGCCGCGTGCGTTGGCTTCATCATAACAACCTCAGTCTTGGCCATCGTTGTCTCCTATGCCTGCATCCTGCTCACCATCTGGAGCATCTGCTCTGCGGAGGGCAGGCACAAAGCCTCCTCCACCTGCACCTCCCACCTCATGGCTGTTGCCCTCTTCTATGGCTCTGCGGCTTTCTTGTATTTCCATCCCTTTTCCAGACACGCGGAAGATCAAGGGAAAACAGCCTCCGTCTTCTACACCATGGTGACCCCCATGCTCAACCCTTTCATCTACAGCCTGAGGAACAAGGAGGTGAGGAGCACCCTCAGAAGAGCTACGAACAAGCTCCTCTCCTGCAAGTATTCCCACAGGTCCCACTCTAACCAAGCCGAAGAAGATATCACCTGCCACAGTGGAGTCAGCAGAAGAAATAGGGCCGACACCTGACAGAAGAAGGGCACCGTACATTTCTACACATCTGGTGAGATGTACATGCTTTACCTCGTGCTGAACACCGCAGAGTTCGAATTACGGATTAATTCCATGTTGGGGTCCCTTGAAAAATAAATTACCGGTAATTACAATGTCTGAAAGAAGGAAAGAATGCAGGAAAGACAGACAATCCTAAAAACACGTCCATTGTCAGTGAAACTTTTGAAGTAAATGAATTTATAAGCAGTGCTAGAACATGCACAGTTGATACCTTTTACCAAAGAGGATTTACTCAATGTTACAACGATATTAAATTCTGTGGCCTGAAAGAGGTGGCTCAGAGCAGAAGGGGACAAGCTAAATAAAAACTACGTTTTGGAGAGGGACAATGTCTTTCATAACTTTGTTTTCAAATTTTCTGAGTAGTTGCCTAAGGTTTTGCTTCAGTACAATAAACCTGATTTACTATTTTCTCTGGTTTGTCCAAGGAGAGTCTCTATGGGGAATAGCACATCCCCATGCTTCATATATATTGCACGCAGGCCACCCGCGCTGGGCATCTTGCTTTCCTGGATGGGTCTTCCCCATGGAAAGCTGCCAGCCTGGAGCCACCATGCTGACATGCTCCTTTGCCTAGGAGCAGGGTGGAGTTTTATCCCCCGTGACAAGGAGTCACTCAGCTTGGCCAGGAACAGCCTTTCAAGACATTGTCTGAGCAGTCTTGGCTTTTCCCAGGATGTCATCTGATGTTGACAACACAGAAAGCCTCCATGCTTCTGGCCATATGTTGTATTCAGACGTGTCTGACTCGTTTGATGGTTCCAAGACTCTCAACGTTGGCCAAAACTCCCCCCCAGCTCCTCTCCTACTTATGTCTCTCCATTCAGGCAAAGTTTATTTTCCACCCCAGCCGCAGCTTATTAATAATTTCTGCTTCCAGGTTTCAGGGGTTGAGTCATCTCGGTCCAGGAGTCATCCTATCTAATTGTAGGCTTTCACATCCGAATTAGTCACCATCAGTTCCCCTTCTGGAGGCAGCTGTGCATTTGGGGGCTTTGATTCATCTGATCTATTTTAAACACCCACATCAGGGTGAGATGACTTTTCCTGGAAAAAATGCGTGGTTTTCTCCGCTTGCTGCTTGGCAGCGAAGGGTGACGGGCTGACACGGCTACGTGGCAAATGTGGATTTTTGTACAGAGCAGTCACACTCAGGGCATAGTCTGAAGAGTTAATCTAAGCATAAATTAACTACATTTAAATAAATTAACTAATTCATAAATTAATTAAATTAAGCATATCCTATTCCAGGAGGGGAAAGCTTCAGCTCACCATGCTGGTGTTTTGGAGTCCTTCAAAAACCCCACTCAAAAGCGAGAGGGTGAAACTAGCCTTTAACCACTGATTTATAATTCAGCTGAGCATGGATGCTCAGCACCCACAAAACGCTTTCCGGAAGGAACAGAAAGGCAAAATGGATGACGGTATTGTCAGAGCTATGCTTTCGCTTTGACATAAAGATCACTGATACCAGATATTAAATCTGAAGAAAGGTTTATATTTCCCATGGATGGGTAGGAAATAATTCCCTAGATCTGGTTACAGATACTAGCATCATTTTGTTCTTTCAAGAGCAATTAAAGAGAAACTTTTCTCCGTAAACCCGGCTGTGACTCTCGCAGATGCCTGGATCCAACTCTCTGGCTTTTTAAACAACAGGATAGCCCAGATAATTGTTAAATAGTGTTGGCCAGCAGGAGTAGGGAAGTGATCGTGCCCTGTACTCGGCACTGGTGCAGCCGCACCTCGAATACTGTGTTCAGTTTTGGGCCCCTCACTACAAGAAGGATGTTGAGATGTTGGAACGTGTCCAGAGAAGGGCAACGAGGCTGGTGAGGGGTCTGGAGAACAAGTCTGATGAGGAGCGGCTGAGGGAGCTGGGGTTGTTTAGCCTGGAGAAAAGGAGGCTGAGGGGAGACCTCATCGCTCTCTACAACCACCTGAAAGGAGGCTGTAGCGAGGTGGGTGTTGGTCTCTTCTCCCAAGTAACTGGCGAAAGGACGAGAGGAAATGGCCTCAAGTTGCGCCAGGGGAGGTTTAGATTGGATGTAAGGAAAAATTTCTTTACTGAAAGAGTGGTTAAACATTGGACCAGGCTGCCCAGGGCAGTGGTTGAGTCACCATCCCTGGAAGTATTGAAAAGGCGGGTAGATGAGGCGCTTAGGGACATGGTTTAGTGGGCATGGTGGTGTTGGGTTGATGGTTGGACTCGATGATCTTGGAGGTCTCTTCCAACCTTAATGATTCTATGATTCTATGATTCTAAAACAAATTGCAGCGGAAGAGTTCCTGAATAGTTTTCCCTTCCTCCCCAATAGCACGTGCAACACTTCTCCATATCCTGAGCTATCTCCTAATCCTCGAATCTCTATTTCTTACACCAGTTCTTTTTAATTTTCTGTGATTCCAAGAGATAAATTATATATTCCAAGAGATAAATTTTTATATATATATAAAATTCTTCATACACATATAAAGAAGTGGGAAAAACCACTCAAGCTTACATTTAATTGTGTTTATTTGTCAGTGCACATCTCCTCCTTGAGGAGCTGTTTCCAAAGTCATCCATTCCCAAGAGAAATTTCCTGCACGACACGCCCGGGAGGGCAGCGGCAAAACCCTTGGTCTTTTAATGGCAGAGTCCCATAAACAGCGGCTTTTCTCGGTCAAGTATTGACGCCCTTCGTGACTGGCAAATCATTCTTGCTTTTAACACCAACGCTGGGAGAAATTGGGGCTTATTTCTCCCATAAAATTTTGGTCTAGGAGATAACAAGCCTCTGATAAACCAAAAAGGGCCCCGCGACGTGAGCAGACGGGTGACTTTTAGCCTAAATAACGCTACAAAGAGTTGACCTGTTGCAAGGGGAGGACTTTAGGCAGCAGCCTGTTTTCACGCAGAATAGTCACCCAAGGTCAGGACATCTCATGCGAAACCCAGGCATTTATAAGTTGCTTTTCCAAATTTAAGGCAGCCACTAGCTCAGGCTGAGTAAAGCCAACACATAGGCACTGCCAGAGGTCAGCAGCCCCTCAGTCTCAGCTGATTATTTTAATCGAGATTACTGGGATTCATAATTGTTGTCCAGCGGCTGGAGAGGGCAGCAGCTCGGACAAGCTGATGAAGTGGCTCTGCCAAACATCGGTGGTCTGAGGCGTGTTATCACGCTGGCAAAAAAACCTTGCTGTCCTCGAGTTCTGCTTTGTCTCAGACCTCCTACACGAAGCAGATGGGAGGACTGGCGGTGCCTGGTCTACTGTTTGCTGTGCTATGAAGACCACGGCATCGAAGCACTACCTGGGTTATCTGGCAAACTTCAAACTGTTTGAGAGGGGTGTGAAAGTTTCTGCAACTGATTTAATGCTGGAACGAAATATAAAAATTTGTTGGATTCAAGGGAGCCTCACGTACAAGTCAAGGTAGGACACGTGCGTTGAACTTTCCTCACGCAGAAGGGTCCTTTCCGATGATATAATTTGGTATCTTGTTTAACAGTTCAAAAACCCTCAGTGGGCACTTTCTGTCACTATTCCTAACTTCTGTTTTAAGAAGACATGAGCTTGATTTTATATATATATTTTTTTTTAAAAACTGCATTATCAGCATCTTCCACCCCCGAGTTCATAACGGCACTGTAGCATTGTTGGGGTTTCCACCGGAACCAACCTTTTACAGTTCTTTCCACTGTCTTTCTCAATTCAGAGGCATCACAAGAATGATGTGGATATCACCATATTTAAAGGGGGGTTAATATTTACACTAAATCTCCTGTTTCAAACTTAATTTCAGAGTTTCATAGGAAGGAAGGGAAGAAATTAGAGTTTTATTCTAACTTGTTCTGACTCTCCTAAAGGAAATTATTTGAAAAATATCTTGATCTCTCACTAGTGCTTTCTCTCTTTCGATCTTCTGAAACGAGGGTTGGTTGTTGTTGGTTTGGTTTGGGTTTTTTTAAGTGCAGGCTGATTTCTAATGTCAGAATAAATTGCTGCAGTAGAAAAAGCTTTCCGATTTGCAAAGTGACTTTATCAAACCAAATCAGTAGTGACTAGACCAGAATCAAACCATTAGAAATAAATTCAATCATGCACTTCGTTTACTTTAAAATGTATTTTGAGACAAACACTGAAAATGTTGTTCAACAGTTCCTGCCTCTGAAATTTGTATTTCCTGATAAAAATAAATGCATCTTTTACTTTTGTGAGGAAAACAGGAATATGCTGACTCTGTGTTTCTCTGCATCTCTGCTTTCCCACAGCAACTGTGTTACGATGATGGTCAAAAGAAATCACACCCCCAGTGCTGAATTTGTTCTCTCGGGGTTCTCAGGGCAGGGGGATGGCCAGGCTGTCCTCTTCATGGTCTTCTTGGTGATCTACGTGATCCCTCTGCTGGGGAATCTGGGGATGCTCCTGTTAATCAGGCTTCATGCCCAGCTTCACACGCCCATGACTTCTTCCTGAGCAGCCTGTCCTTCCTAGACGTCTGCTATTCCTCCTCAATCACTCCCAGACTGCTCTCGGATCTCCTAGCAGAAAGGAAGGTCATTTCTTACTCTGCGTGCCTCGCACAATTTTATTTCTATGCCGTCTTTGCCACCGCCGAGTGCTACCTCTTGGCTGTGATGGCGTACGACCGCTACGTGGCCTTCTGCAGCCCACTGCTCTATGCCATCTCCACATCCAACAGAGTTTGTGCGCTGCTGGTAGCTGGCTCGTACCTCGCGGTGGATCGTGAATGCCACTATCCATACGGGGTTTGCACTTCGGCTGTCCTTCTGTGGTCCCAACATCATCAACCACTTTTACTGTGAGGGGCCCCCGCTTTACGCCATCTCTTGCACGGACCCCACCGTCAATGAGATTATGATGTTCGTTGTGGTTGGCTTCAACCTGTTTGTCACCAACCTGACCACCCTCATCTCTTACACCTACATCCTGGCCACCATCCTGAGGACGCGCTCGGCCGCGGGCAAACACAAAGCCTTCTCCACGTGCGTGTCCTGCCTGACCGCTGTGACCCTCTTCTACGGATCTGCTGCGTCCATGTACTCATGACCCAGCTCCAGGCACCCCCAGGACCTCGACAAAGTGGCATCTCTGTTTTACACTGTGGTGACCCCCATGCTGAACCCCCTCATCTACAGCCTGAGGAACAAGGAGGTGAAGAATGTGCTGGGGAGAGTGATGGAGAGGAAACGTTCACCTGAAAAATAGTTTTCCCTGGTGTGTCAGAGGAATTGAGAGGTCTTCTCAGAAATGTCTGCAGTTTCTATTTCTGTACTGCTATGGTATAAAAGAAGCAGTGCTCTCCTGTGAGCTACTGGGGACAAATGCGTTGGGAAACCTTTGCCTTGTTCCTAAACTCTGGGTCATTAACTCCTCTTGGATTAGGCCGTTCACTGACCTGTCTCGGATGCTTTAGCTACTTTTATTTGTGGTTACAGCCGGATAGTATTTTAATTTCAAGAATTTAAGCCCTTCTGTCCCTTTGTAGTTTGAGAATGCATTACCGCTGTTGTCTTGAGCAACGACAACAAATAACACCTATTGCTTTCAGCATGACAATGATGACCAGAGCTCTCTTCATATCAAATAATGGGCACATTTCTGGTGAACACCAGACTCGGGTAATTTAGTGCTCCCAGTACTAGCAATAGACACTGGGCTTCATGACAACAATTCACTGCAACAAGGCTCGTCAGGCCTTTTCTGCAACTTATTTTAGCTCAACTGCAGCTGTATTTTCAAATTTATTTGAGAAACTTCTGCAGCGCCTGCAACTTGCTCAAGGACCAGAGAGCTGTCATCTGGCATCTCCTATGAGTAATGGTAAAATTAGTCAGGTACCTGCTCCCTATCCTGGCATTTCGATCTTGTTTTGGTTATATTATTATTAACTGCTTTTGCTTAGTTTTGAGCAATTGTGTGATTTCCCCTCTAAAATAAATCATGAGGTACAGGGGAACGATTAACAAACTTTAGCAACTGTAGTGTAGCTAACCCCATAGACCAATAGGAGAGAAAAGAGTGCTGACCAGGAACAAATACGGGGTAGAAACATTTAGAAGTGATCCTGAGCAGACCCAAGACTGGCATGGAAGAAGCTCCCACCACAACCAGTGCTCCCACCAAGGACAACACCATACCTCCTCAGCAAGGAGCTCAGGGTCCTGCTGGGTCACTGCATCATCCCACCGAGGAAGAAGGACCTCAGTCTGCAGGTGGGAATTTAACCCTCAGGGATGAGGGGCAGGTACTTTAATCAGAGAAACCTTGAGGAGCATTGCTCTCCATCCATCCAGGCCCACACCGTTGTCCTTAATATAGTCACATGCCAACACACTGACCTTCCAACTCATCGGCTTTGGGGCCTGGACTAGCTCTGAGAAGCAAGGCAGCTGTAGAAGTGCACTTTGTCGTTAACAAGGAAGAAAGTTTCTTTCTTGTTAGCCCTCTCTAATTAGTCTCTCATGCTTGTTAAAAAGAATGAGGTAAGTTGACTACAAGCCCACTGAGAAGCTTTCACGGTGATTAGGAAACTTTCTTGGTTAAACCCCAGAAGGTCTTGTTAAGCTGATGACTCCTGGAAGGGTGGTTGGTCCCCAAGGACCACTTCTTGCTCTGGGAAGGGGAGCAGCATCACTTGTGATGGAAATAGCTGTAACCACATGTATGGCGAGAGCCTGGAGCTCAGACCTGCGGGAGGGCCCGCTGGAGGGCTTTCTGTGCCGGTATAAGCCGGTCATACACTCTCATTAAAGAAAGAGACATCCTTGTCTTCATGACGTGTGCAGATAAGGTGGTTCCCTTGGTTCTCACTAATGGGGTGATTTGTCCCTGCCTGCTTTTGACCCCCTAGCAGAGGGAGCCGGGGAAGCTCGTTGCATTTCTCCTCACCTTTGGACCTCCTCGAAGACACCTCACACCTTGAATTTCTTGTCATTAATTACATTGGGATAGATTTGCTTTTGTCTTTTGTAATTCTTAAACTGCGAGGCAAGTTGAAGTACGCTACATACATCCTCCATGTCTGACTGATTTTCATAAACGTGATTTTCCTACCATTACGAATTTGGGACTGGAGAATAAGCACAGGAATGGGCTCACCTGGCTTTCAGTATCTGAAAATTCATTGTCGAATCATGAGATAATCAGCCAGGTCCCTTCTGAAATATGTGGGAATAAGAGAATGTTCTCTCACATCCTAGGACAGATGGTTAAAATGGATGTGGTGCCACAGGAGCAGGTCTGAACATCAAAAGGACCGACCTGCTGTCTATGGTATACGCATTTCAGAATAGTTTCCTCTGGATTAAATTTATTCTGGTCCGGGGATCTGAACACCTACTGGAGATGGAAGTGCATTAGGTGCCCCCCTCAAGCCCATTTTCAGTTTGTTTTCACCCAAAAGGAACCCAGGTTATGCAGCCTGACCCCAGCCTGCGATGCGAACGAGAACACGGTGAGGGGAGAAAGCTGGGAGATCTTCAAACTTAAACTCTTTAAACTGCACTCTTCGTCTGAACAAAAGCTAGAAAAATAGAAACATACCTTTATTGACCACAAATGGAGACAAGAAACTGTGACTTAATCACTCAACTTTTATTTATCTAAATTTGAAGGAGATGAAGCTATTTCGGTCCACCTAATCCCTCCTCCCACCAGTCTTAATAATAATAATAATAATAATAATAGCAGCTTTATTGTTGGGTTTTTTTTTAGTCCAACTTTCAGTTGGACTAAAACTTTATAAAGGAAAAAAAGATACTTTAATAACTAAGAAACTGCTTCACCTTTTTTGCACGGTTTCCTGCAGGTGGTGCTGGAAACTTTTGCAGGAAAGGAGCGGGATGCAGTGAAATTCCTCAGGCCGGGTCCGGGTTTCGTCACCCCCATGTAGAAATCCGGTGCCATTTGCTCTGTCCTGAGGTGCCAAGGGCATTGGCACGCACTTGACACGTATGCCATGCAACCTTCAGAAGAGTTGGGCCATTCTGGAGTGACATAGGGACATGGTTTAGTGGGCATGGTGTTGTCGGGTTGACGGTTGGACTCGATGATCTTGGAGGTCTCTTCCAACCTTAATGATTCTATGATTCTATGATTCTATGACATCTGAAAGTTCAGAGGGAGACCCGGGGGCATCTCCAGGGTGTTAATAGCCTACGTTCAGGCAACTGAACTCAATCCCAGATGCCTCTGCGCTTCTTGACATTGGTTCTTCCAATCTGACCCACCCTATCCACACCGGTGTGGACGTTTCACTGGGAAAATAGTCTGGGACTATGAAAAGTGTTTATGATGTGGTGCAATACAGCGTCGTGAAGAAATAACTGGGACAGCTCAGGAGCAGAGGCATGTTATGTCATGACACATGGAGCTCCACCTGGGCTACTGGTTTGGGCATAAGTAAGGAATATTTAATCCAGATAAAGCACAGGGTGAAGAAGATGATGTACAACATCAGCCACTGCTAAGATCCCATTTTATAGCAGATATAAATTATATATGGGGAAAGGTGGGAAGGAGAGGAGGTCTGTCTGCACAGTGACGTCTCCTGTCCATCAGGAAGCGCTTCAGGATCAGAAGAGCTCATGCTCCTGCGTTGCATCCTCCTGCACCTATTGCAAAAAGCAACAAATCAAAACACAAGCAAGAAAAGATAGTTACACTTCTTGCTGTATGCATCTTTGGGGACGTAACCCCTAGTTTTCTTCTGTTAAGAAGCTGCCTGTCTCTTCACCAGTCTCTTCAGTGCCTCCTTCACCTCCTGCTTCCTCAGGCTGTAGATGAGGGGGCTCAGCATGGGGATCATTACTGTGTAAAACACAGAGACCACCTTGTCCCTCCCCAGAATGTAGGTGGAGCTGGGCCGGGTGTAAATGAAGAGGATGGAGCCATAGTAGAGGGTGACGGCGGTGAGGTGGGTGGCACAGGTGGAGAAGGCTTTGCTCTGCCCCCTTGGCCAAGCCACCGGAGACGAAGAACTGAGCAGCACACCCAGGGTGGCCATAGACTTGGTATTGGCCTGGAATTGGAGGCTTAAAAAGGCGGAGGAATACCAGAGATGCGGGAAGGACAAGTTCCCAATGAAGAAGTACATTGGGGTATGGAGCCATGAGCTACGGCATATCACCATGATGAGGGTGATGTTGCTCACGAGGGTGGTGACGTAGGCTAAGGTGAACACCATGAATAAGAGAAGCTGCAGCTTCGGGTCAGTGGTGAACCGCAGGAGGATGAAGCTGGTGTCTGACCTGTGGTTCCTCTCCTCCACGGACAGGGGAAAGGGACTGACCTGGAGACGTGGATCATGGCGGCTATTTGATATTTGCAGTGTGGGGTCTGGGGACACCGGCTAAGAGAAGGGCTTCCACGTTGCTGTCATTGCTCTCTGTACCAAAACGCAGCTCCACACACACACGCACACAAAAGAAAAAAGCAGAGCAAATTTTGTACTGAGAAGGGCTGCGCTGTTACGATTTTGGCTGTGCTATTTTATGTCAAATAAAGGTTTGGCTTTTGCATCACTTTGCAAGCTGCATTCGCCGTGAACCTGCGTGCATACACACACTGTGCGTGGTGCTCTGCGTATGGGTATGCACACAAGCAGTTTCTACATGTTGCATATAATGCATTAGATTCTTAATAAAATATATACGGGAAACAGGATATGAAAATATGGGTGGGTACATACATGTCCGTATGTAAACATGCATCTCTGTAGGTATTTGCTGACTGTGCGTTCCCCGGCTGTTATGAATGTGAAATCTCAGTCTCAGTGTTGCATTAAATTACTCGTACGTTGAGACTCCTTAATTTGAAGTACGTATGGCGGAACTGGAGACACCCATTGAAGACAAACGCATGTAGGTTCGCCGTCTGGTACGAACCAACACAGTTTCATTAGATTCGTTTTCATGAGTCATACCAGTAAAAGCACCGTCTCGTTAAGTTTTCTGTTTTGCATGAGCAAACATTAAACGGTTGGATGTACGCCCTAAAAGCCAAAACTACAAATGTGTGTATCTGGGAAGACCTCTATTTTTAGGCACATTACTGAAAGCAGCAGTCATTCAGTGTGCGCGTGTGTTTGTACACCTGAGTGCAGGCACGCTTGCATCTACAGAAGTTGGAATTCATCTCACCTGACATTGTCAGACTAAAAACTAATTATTTAAGCTCTTTCGTGGCCAGTGAAAGCGATAGGCTCTTCCACTGGGAGACCAGAGCATGAGCTGTGTCCTGCTGCTTCCTTGCAACTTTCCCCGTGCTCCAACCAGGTTTGTGAAGACCCTCTCCAGGTGTCCCTGGTGCTGGCTGCTTCTCAGAGGTGCTGCAGTGGGCTTGATGATTTTCTCATCTGTCCTCATGTGTTGAGTCTAATGTCTGTCATCAGGTAACACAAGGGATGGGCAGAGAGATGAGGAGACAAAGAAAAGAAAAACAAATCCCCTTGAAGATTTATCTTCTTGGTCCCCTTGAAGATTTATCGTCCTGGCTATCCGTGACACCGTATCCCTTGTCGGCCCTTTTTGCCCAGAAATACTTACCTATGGTCTCGTCCAGCAAGCGCTGACGGGATCACGAGTTTAGAGATCACGAGAACAAAGCGCGATGATGCTCTCTGTGTGACATCCCCACACCGGCTCATCTCACAGGGCAGAGCAAGCAGGTATGGCCTCGCCTGTCCCAGCACCGCCCGTGGCGTGTGGCTGGGGATATTTATCCATTGCCTTATTCTGCGTTTCCTTAAGGACCCGGTCCCTGAAGTGTGTGGTTCAGCTATTCAGTATGGCCTTAGCACCGAACAAAACGTTGCTGCACAGTTGTGCACCCCCCAGAGATCCCCTGAGTTACTCCCTGCACCCCAGAAAGAGAATTTTCAGAGCTTTCATGGCTCTCCATGTTGCGTGGTCATTATTTTCATCACTATAGCTGCAGAACAAAGATGCAATCTCAAGAATATCCAAGTTATTTGCATTTAGCTGATTATATGTTTTTGCCAGTCTGAAGCCGGGAGGAAACAAGAACTCCTCCTAGGAGTCTCTCCAGAGCATCCTTCACCTCCGTCTTCCTCAGGCTGTGGATCAGGGGGCTCAGCGTGGGGATCGCCAGGGCGTAGGCAACGGACACCACTTTCTCCTGGTCCAGGGAGTAACTTGAACTCTGCGGTCAACTGGGAGAAGTGGGGACTTTTGGGCAATATTCAGATAAGCTATTTCGGATGTTTATTTTGGAGCAAGACGAATTGCTTCCTAGAGTACCTGGCAACAGGGTGGAGAATGGTCAGATGAATAAATCTACACCTGTAGATGACAGCATTCAGCTAAATCATGCTCAGACTCAACAGCTGGTATGCTAAATAAAAGCACTGAGGGAGCTATAAATGATCTGGAAAAGAAAAAAAACCCAACCCACTACAACCCCATAATTAGCTTTTCGTTTCTCAGAAAATGTTGTTTCCAATTTCATGTTGGCATTTCTTTCTGGAGCCCTGCGGGCTGGGATGCACAGTGGGAAACCCCACGCCAAGCCGGGGGACCGGCCGTGGTGACGAGCACCAGACTGTGCGCCACGTGCTAACGCCACTGAACGATTCATTTCACGCCTCACCGTTTGTTTTTCCTTTTCCCTTTGAGCAATCCAGTGCTCATCAAGGCAGTGTTGAAATCGCATGGATTTTGGTGGAATGAAATTATACTCCAAGCACAGCTTAGGAGCATATCTGGAGGGAGCTGCGCGCTGCTGTTAACCCATGCAGGCCAGCCAGTTTACAGAGGTGAAAGATCAGCCCCAGCCAAGCGTAGGGTCTGCTTATGAATTTGGGTGTCTTCTCTCATTCTCAGGACAACTTTTTGGGAGCTGGAGACCAAAACCCGCCAAGTATCCTAAGGGAAAGAAGCCACACAGACTCTCAATAACTTTTTTTTTTTTGGTAGGTTTTACTTTCTGCATTCCTTTATTAGTCGTTATTAAAATAATGAATTTTAATTCCAATTAAAATCCATTAGAAGATTTCTGGCGTTGTTGCACAGCTTGCGTTTTTATATATTTCCTGAGTGACTAAGATTTAATGAACAGAATAAAGATAGCGAGTAAAAACAATAACACAGACACAATCTGGCAGACTTCATAATATCTCAAGCTGATGATTCTTTTCCTACTTTTGAAACTGCCTTAGACCCCTGCCAGAAAATGATGCTCTCGTCTGCCTAGAGATAAATTCTGCTGAAAAGCTGGGCACCCGGTGGCGTTTAGGTGAGCTGTGAATATGGGATCAGGTAGGTCTTTGGCGAGTTTGCTGCCAGATAAAGGCAGAGTGACTTCAGAAGGGGACATTTCCAGCTGGTCGTGTTCAGCTGGTCCTAAGTGCTGCCCATATCCCGGAGGGATGCAATGGCTGCTGAGGCTTTTGGCCCCAAATCTCGCTAAGAAAAAATAATATTGAAGAAAAAAGTCCATCATAGAAGTTAATAGAGGACCTGCTTGTGAGAAAAGTTATAACATTTTGAAAAGAACTGGTGCCTTTCTTCACGTATTCATATATTTTACTGGATGAAGGCATCCCTCTTAGCCATGGGGCCATCAACAGCAGCTGTGAAGTGATGGTGGCGGTGAGAGATTATCACCAGGCAGTCAGAGTTATGTGCAGAGTTTGTCTGAGGGGGTTCATAACACCTCAGAATTCTCGCTGTCAAAGCAAACTCACGTATGAACAGACAGTATCATTCCCGCTAATAATGGCAGGAATAAGTGGTCTCTGAAATGCAGCTGTTGGAGGTTCTGAAAGTGGCACCCTACTCAAACAAAGTAATACAGAGAGACAACCAGCTCTGTAAGCTAAATCTCTTGGAGAAAGCAGATAGGAAAGTTTTTCGTCAATCCATACATCAGGACCACAGTGTTGTAGATAATACATGTCACGGCACTTGGACCCGGCGGGCAGATCTCAGTGAAAAGAATTTTGTTTAGGTAAGACCGCAGTTCTGGTATTGATTTGAGTTTAGGTGATTGTTATTGCCTTGCTCTTCTCATCAATGCTCATAGCAAAAGTAAAAAAAAAAAAAAGATGACATGAAAAAACTTAGTGGGGGGACAATGACTGTCTTATCGAAGCCAGCAAAGGCAAAGATCAACATTTGGGGTGGGTTTTGGAGCAAGAGGGTGCTAACAAGGGGAGATCATGACAGCAGAAATGGTTGCAAGAAATATCTTTGCGTTGCCGAAATCCAGCTTAAGTGGCACTAGGAAAGACACTTGAGAAAGTGACTTTGAGGGGTGACCGGGGAAAAAAGTTGGGATTTGCTTTTGGTGAATCATGTAGACGTTCAGTTTTCATCCACTCCCTCTCCTCGGCATGGGAGAGGAGGGGAAGACATCTTCTTACATCCAGATGTTCAAAGCAAATTGTTCCTGGGCTTCATTAGTGAGCCTGGAGATGAAGACGTTTATATTCCGGGTGGATTTTGCTTGTTGTCAAGTTTCTATTCTCCATGGACTGAAATGCCTCCAAGGTCACAGAAATGAGTATAAATATCACTTGGACACTAAAAAGTACAGAGAGGGCTTGCCTGCCCTCTGGAAGGTGCAGCAACAAGTCATCCTCAGTGCTGCTTTTAAGGAAAGAGTTCTGAAAAGCACTCTCAACATTTGCTTGAAGATGAATTATGGCCTCGGTCATATTGTCTGGAGGAGCAGCCAAACTCATCCCAGTCGCTGAAGGAGCTGCATGGACCAGCACTGAAGATCTGAGTTTTCTTGGAGAAGTCATGTCCAAGGTGAGGGCATCTTCTATTCCGGCCAGTCCTCAGCCCTGAACCTGCTCTGAAGCGGTGGGACATGAAGGGACATCACGGGGCTCAAGTAAGCACCCCTTTCTTTCTGTCTGATGGACTTGAAGGCGGTGAGATAGAGGAAAGAAAGGACCAGAGGTGTAAGATATCTCGTTTATAGCCATGAGACTGAGAACAGCAGAAGGAATCCTACATGGGAAGAGGGTTCTTCTGCTTTAAAGTTTAGATGACATAAAACAAGGAGACATGTAGGTGTTCGGTCTTTGCATAGGTGCCACTGTAACGGCAAGGGGTGGCCCTGGTGACCAAGGCAAGGGGGTGCTCGATACCTACAGCACAGGCTGTATTACCTCCTCTCCCTGCCCTGCTCAGCTCCTCCTGTGTTTGCTTGTGTGGCCTCGGCTCTACATCCAAGTTAGTTTCCCCGTTGCCGCTGTGCCACCGCCAATTTCCTTTCCTGTGGGGTTGTCAAGACTGCGTATGCTGAAAACGGTGTGTTCGTATCAGTTTTGAAAGAAAAATGCACACTTTTGCTCTGTTTTGTTTTGCAAAATCAACAAGTAATTCTGCAATTTCTGCAAGTTGCATTGCTGCAGAGAGAAAAACTTGGTTTGTTTTAAATATATATTTACGTTACAGTGGCTGCTTCTGGGCGGCTGTGGAGGGCTGCTCCGTATTTCTCACCGATTTCTGCGAAAAGTCAGGATGCGTTGGTATTTGGAACTCCAAAGTATGAATTTTAGAATGAGGAGGCGTAGAGAAAGACGTTATGAAGGCAAAGGTTTGTTGTGCCATCTTTTTTTTTTTTAATGGTTTCTTTTCTCCCAAATGATGGCGCCGCACCATTTCCACACACTCCGTAAAAGCATAACCCCAAATCAGTAAAAGAAACGACAAGTTATGGAGGAGTAAGGGGGATTTTCATTTTTTCTCTCTGCAGCAGTGCAAGCAAAACAATCTTTAAAAAAAAACCCCAAACTCCACCGCGGCGGCTTCCTAAAATTTGGAATCATCAAAAGGAATGGGTACATCTGCTGAATTCCCAGGTTCCCCTGGCGATTCCCCACCACTGCGGGCGTCCGACGCGCCCTCTGAACTGTGCGTTCCCCCTTTCTCTGCAAAAATGAGGTGCCAAAGAGCAGCCTCGCCTCCCGCCCAGGCCTCTGGGCTGCTGCTGCCGGCCACGCGAACACGGCTGCAGGGCGCGCGGGCTCGGGAGGGACTTCTGGAGCAAAATTCGGGACTTCCTAGGGCTTTTCTTTCCCTTCGTGGACTTCACCTGATGAATTCACTGGCGTTTCAGAGGCTTGATCCCAGCTGGAGCTTATCATTACGTCGTCGTTAGACTTGGTGTTATTTTAGAAAATGACGAAGAGTTACAGATGCAGAAAGACGTATCAGAAAACCTGTTTGCTTTTGTGATTCTGATGCTGCGTACCAGAACACCGTACATAGCGGTTATATTCTAGTTCAAATGCTGTGAAAAGCCTATTTTCATTATGGATATAACTAATTTGTTATAGGAATCACTGAGCCCTTTTTCTAACTCTCTTTTGTTAGAACTTGGGAGGGTTACACTGAAATGTGATGTATCCTATGAGTGTACAATAGATAAAAATATATATGTATCAGGGTGAAGGAAAAATGGAACTCTTGGCAGGGTAACTGATACCAAAATAAAATTTCCACTGTCTTGCCAAATTGTTTTTTTGATGAATGTTGATTGAAAATTAAACAAACCCGATAATGAGAGAGTTAGCCAGTACAGGCACTGGGGATTGTTGGTCTTTTTAGGTGCTGAGTCTCTCTATTAATTTATTATTTTTGTTATGGCTCTTTGAACATAACTTACAGTGCTTTTGGAGAAGATGGCCGAGGAAAATCAAACCGAGCAAGTTACGGAGTTGACTCCTGTGGGACTGACAGAGAACCCACGACTCCAAGGGCCTCTGTTTGTCCTGTTCCTCCTCATTTACTTCATCACGCTGGCAGGGAACCTGGGCATGGTTGCGCTGATCAGGAGCAGCAGCCAGCTTCAATCACCCATGTACTTTTTCCTTAGCAATTTATCTGTCCTAGATGCTTGCTACTCATCGGTGGTGGCGCTGAGGACATTAATGGACCTTCTGATGGAGAAGAAAACAACCTCTCTAGCCGGCTGCACCGCCCAGCTTTTTTTTTTCATAGCTTTTGGGACCACCGAGTGCTTCCTTCTTGCTGCGATGGCGTACGACCGCTACGTGGCCATCTGCGACCCTCTGCTTTACCCGGCCATCATGTCTCACAGGGTCTGCACCCTGCTGGTGGCCGGTTCCTGCGTGCTTGGCCTGCTGCACTCTTCGGTACACACGGACTTCACCTTCAGCCTGTCTTTCTGCCGGCCAGCGAAGGTCAACCATTTCTACTGCGACCTCATGACTATTCTAGCGCTCTCCTGCTCCGACACCCACGTCAACAGGTGTCTGATGTTCGGCCTCGCGGGACTGGTGGAGATGGTGACCATCTTGGCTGTCCTGGGCTCCTACGCCTTCATCCTCTCTGCCGTCTCAAAGATCAGCTCTGCGGAGGGCCGCGCAAAGCCTTCTCCACCTGCACCTCTCACCTGGCTGGAGTCACCATCTTCCACGGGTCTATCCTCGCCCTGAACTTCCGACCAAGGTCCAGCGACACCCTGTGCACGGACAAGATCTTTGCTGTGTTTTACTCACTGGTGGTGCCCATGCTGAACCCCCTGATCTACAGCCTCAGGAACAGGAGGTGAAGAACGCCCTGAGGGAGTTTGTCATGTGGAAGGAGCTTTGGCATGATATTTATCTGCTGGTTTTGTGACAGAGGACGTCACAGCTTCACTTGACGCCAAGGATTTTTGTTTCCCCACCCTATTATTTAGGCTTCCAGATTTGGTTTGGAAACATTTCCAAGTCTTGCTTTCTTTCTATTGCTGGCTTGTGCCAGTCACCAGATACCACAGACAATCTGATTCACCTCCTGTATTTTCTTGCGTGTAGCTTTTTTTTTCCTCCCTCTTGGTCTTTTCAGGTGTACACTGGACATCAGCTCCAGGCTCCCTGGTAGCCCTGTCAAAATCCCTGTCAAAATGCTTTTCCCCAGCCTTCAGCATCTCCCAGTTTACAGCTTAAAACCTGCCTTATGACCTCGTTTTATCTCCAGGGCCTCGCTCCCTTATCGTTAAAGGGCGATGAATCTTTCCTGTACAAGAACAGGAAATTTAATGAAATTAATTAATGAAATACTTTTTTTACAGGAAAAAACGGCATTTATCTCACCTATGTTAGGCACTGCTCTGAGATATCTGTCCTCTTTACTAACTAAAGGGTAAAGCTAGATAAGGTATCTAAAGCTTAAGGTTTGGTAACTAATTTTTAGATAGATAAGGCTGGGTTGTATGAATACAGTCTTGAATGCTCAGGTCAGTACGGGCCAGGTTTTGAATGATCTACAGAGCATCCAATTTTCTCTTTCCAAAACGTTCAGGCTGATCTAACCCCACCTGAAGCACAGGGCAAAGAGGCACATTTCCAGCTCTTCCCGCCAAAAAGTCACTTGGTTTTTGAGGTGTCAGAAGCGCTTACGGAGAGGACCTCTATTATGTGTTTCATGCGGGAAGTTTGCGTCTACAGCCACGGGTTTCTACATTTTGTAGATCCCTTCTCTGCAAAGATCGAAGCAAAATAGTGTAATGATGCTCTTAGTAGAAAAAGTATTTCCGGAAAGCCAAGCCGGTTTCTCATATTGCGGGAGTTTGCAATCCTGCCTCCCCTGCACTTTCGACTGAAGTTCCTCTTGGAAGTTCACTGAGTTGGATCCACCACACACAAGACTACGGCAATCCAGACCTCTTTTAGGAACGTAACACCAAGTCCGGTTAAACATTTGAGCATTTCAGTTGTCTCTGCTTTGGAAACTTAATTAAAAACAAGAGGAAATAAGGACACCTAGAGTGGGGTAATTCATCAAGCAGCAACGAGTCCTACATATTAACATTTCTCACCTAGGCTCCCTTTCTCAAGAAAGATCATCGGACCAGATGATCTTTCGAGGTCCAGCCTGGGCTTTCTGTGGTTCTATGTATGCTATAAGCAAAATTATCCAACAAACTAGAAGGAAGAATAACAAATAATAAGGACACCTAGAGTGGGGTAATTCATCAAGCAGCAACGAGTCCTACATATTAACATTTCTCACCTAGGCTCCCTTTCTCAAGAAAGATCATCGGACCAGATGATCTTTCGAGGTCCAACCTGGGCTTTCTGTGGTTCTATGTATGCTATAAGCAAAATATCCAACAAACTAGAAGGAAGAATAACTCTCGGCTCAAATCCACTGAGATTTCTGAGGTGCTTTTGTTGAGAAGTGTTTTGGAAAACTTCCTTTGGGAGAAATGCAATTATTTTTATATTCCTCTGTCAAACATATCTATATCTATACCTATGGTGGTGAAGGTTTTAAAAGAAAGAAACTATCTGATATCAAAAGTCTCTGTCCTGCCAAGCTCTTTAGCTTTTAATTATATCCTTCATTCAGCTGCAGGTGGAAGCCACTTTTCCCCCAGACCTAAGACAATGTCTCCTCTCCCACTGCTGGTTGCCGGAGCACACAAAAGAGACAGTCCACCATCCGTCTGCTTTCCAAATATAAGCGAATTCCCACGCTACCCACAACGGCTAAGGGCAAGATATTTTTTCTGCTGCAGCGTTTCCCTGCTGCAGACAAGGCACGCGGGTCTGTAACTCTTCATCACACCACCCGGAGGTGTCCGAGCGGCATCAACAGCCAAGGGGCAACCAAAATCAAGTGTGTGAGAAGGAGGAAGACCCTATGCTGAACTTATCCAGCCAACCTGAATTTTGCTGAATTTTGCAAGGAAGTTGCAGAATTGCGCCCAAACACAAATGCTCATGAGCGCGCACTCAAGAAACGACAAATGTCCTTTGGAATTCATTAGGATGAGCAGAAATTAGGATGCTTTCTCTTACGT
>NW_008824415.1:213060-220261 GCF_000699105.1 Pygoscelis adeliae | reverse complement strand
TGGCCCCTCCCCAGTGTCGCGGCCATTCCTGCACCGTGCTTTGTGTCCCCCCTTCTTTAACGAGCCATAATTTGCAGAACTGCTGGGTTTTGGCTTTTTTCAGACCCCGACAGCTATCAGCTACCCACAGATTACGCGTTCAGGATTGTCTTTCACCCATGGAAACTAGACACACGCTTAATTTTTAAATGAAATACGCCGTTTGGTTTTCATGGCGTGCTTTATCATGAGCTGGGCATTTGGACGTGATGGGACATGTCATGGGACAGTGACACATAGCTCCAGGCGCAATTCCATTTGTCTCACCACTTAAGCAAACGGCACTTAAGATGAATTTAAAACCCCGTTTAAAATGAACGGCAGGCCCCCTTGACGCAATCACTGCGCAGAAATTGTCCTTAACACTGGGCAGTCCCAGCAGGGTTCGTCGCCCTGTGTTTTTAATTATATTGCCTACACTTTCTTCCTTTAAGTGGAGACGCATGCCGAAGTGTGCAGCCTGGGGAGGGATCCCCCTGGGTATTCAGAGGTATAGCTTGAGATCCTGACTCCCGCCAGCTTTTTCACTTTTTAAGTCGGAAACAAATGCACTGTATCTTTTCAAGCCTTTTATCTTACCTTTTTTTGGCAAGCAAATTTTAAAATACACTTACTCTTCCAAAAGGTTCCCTCCCACCCCAGCAGCTTAACTCTAATAAATAACTTGCGGGTAACAGTGAGGAATTTTATTGGAGTTTAGGGATAAGGTCAACAATCTTGCAAGAAAAATACATATTTCTCAGTGAAGAAAAGTTATAAATCAATAAAACTGTGATTCGTGCTTCCTGTGAGGAAGAGAAGCCGGGAATAATTCAGGGTGAGTTCTTCCTACAGACTGGTGACTGCAAAGTGAAATAAAGTTTGAGGCTCCCGCTCCTCCCGGTTTCCTTCCAAGGAAGATACGATTGCGGGGTCTATTTCTCAGGGCTAAATACTGTAATTGACTTCTGTGCAGAAACTGTGGAAGAACCTACATAAAACTGTGAGGATTAGGGAAAAATTCGATTGTTTTAATGCATCACAGGCTTTCTCGCATAAGATAAGCTGTTCACTTCCTAGCTGATACAGCTCTTCTATGTTGACAGCGGTTTAACATCCTTCTCCTGCACTTCACCAGAGCGCCCTTCACCTCCTTGTTCCTCAGGCTGTAGATGAATGGGTTGAGCATGGGGGTGACCACGGTGTAGAAGATGGAGGCCACCTTATCCAGGCTGCTGTGGCTAGACGCAGGTTGTAGGTACGTGAAGAATATTGTCCCGTAGAATAAGGAGACAGCCGTCAAGTGGGAGGCGCAGGTGTTGAAGGCTCTGGACCTGCTCTGTGCCGAGCGCATCCTCAGGACTGTGCGGAGGATACAGACGTAGGAAAGCAAAATGATCACGCTCGTGCCCACCGCGTTTATGGCGACAAGGGCAAAGATGACCATCTCGCTGCTGTGGGTGTCGGAGCAGGCAAGCTTTAGCACGGGGCTGACGTCGCAGAAGAAGTGGTTGATCTGGTTGGGTCCACAGAAGGAACCCCCAAACGTGCAGCCTGTGTAGATGATGGCACTGAGAAAGGCGATGAGGTAGGACGATGCTACCAGCTGCCGGCAGACGCGGCTGGAGATGACCGTCACGTAAAGCAGGGGGTTGCAGATAGCAACGTGCCGGTCATAGGCCATCACAGCCAGGAGGTGACACTCGGCAGTCGCAAAGAAAGCAAAGCCATGGAACTGCGTCACGCAGCCAGCGAAAGAAATGGTTTTATTCTCTGATAAGAGGTCTGCTAGCATTTTGGGGGAAATGACTGTGGAATAGCAGACGTCAGCGAATGAAAAATGGGTGAGGAAGAAGTACATGGGGGTGTGGAGGCTGGGAACCACCCAAACCAAGACCATAATCCCAACGTTCCCCACCACAGTGACAATGTAAATCAATAGAAACCACCCAAAAAGAGGGGCCCGCACACACGGACTGTCTGTAATTCCCAAGAGGATGAATTTAGGCTGCACGTGATTTCCTCCCATGACCAGATGTTACCTGCTGAGCCAAAAGGAAGAAAAATATCAAAATTATAAAAAATCATTTCACTTTTGGACCATATTCCACTCCAATCAATCACCAGTTTAACTGCCACTTTTTGGTATAATCTACTCTATTTCCTAAACCCGAGTTGTATATGTTTTTTGTTTTTCAGTTGAGGTACTTAGAAAATAACAAGGAGTGAGTTGAAGCAATACGAATGGCAATTTTGTTTTTCTGCTTGGATGCTTAAAACTATGGATTTATTCTAGCACGTGTGTTTTCAGATTCAAGAAAAGAATCAGATCTTTCTTCACTTTCAGTTCGAAAGAAATTTGTTTCAGAAGACACCTCAGAGGAACCTCAGAGGAGTGCACGTAAACCTGGAGCAAGAGAAAGTCACAGTCCCAGTGAAATCACAGATTACACGACATTAACGACCTCCAGACATTTTCCTTTGGCTTTTAATTATTACTCCAGTCTTCAAATCACATTCATCAAATTATTATGTATCATTCACAATGGATAAAATTCACATTGGTAAATTCATGATTTATACCTTTATGAGCTCCAGCACGCTGAGGCATCCTAAAACCGCGGGCATTAAGATGCTTACTTGAAAACTGAGTTAATTTTAAAACGTGCTGATTCCAAAGGCTGTTTTGTTAATGGCTATATCCTGCTGATGGTTTGAAATGTTGCATTTCTTTTTAACAAAATAAGACTCGTCCTTATTTAACACTTGCATAAATCAGTTCCTCTTGCTTTAGCTGCCTAAGTAAAAGAAAAGCAATTTGCATAAGCCATTATTCCCTCTTATTATGACGAAAACCTACTTTGTAAGGCTGTTTCCTGACAGAGCCCCAAAAAAAGAGGACATGAAGAAGAAAGCCCACTGCCTAAACGCAGGCGAGGCTCTGCTTTGTCTTGGCGTTACGGCTCCTCCTGTGCCTTCGCTGCTATGGAGTGATGGGAGCCAAGGGTTTGTCCCAAATGCCAGCAGAGAACATCTATGCGTCTGCAAAACCCCTGTTAACCGCCTGATGTGAAGAGAGACGTGCTCCTTCCCAGCCTCCGAGGGCTGAGCTTGTGGGTGACGGAGCTCTAAAAACGGTCCCTCGTGTTCTCCTGGGAGAAAGCCCCCAGGGCTCTTCCTGGCAGGGTTTACCGGAGGAGAAAAAAAAAAAAGAAAAGAAAAAAAAAAAGGGTGAAATGCGATTCTGAAAGCCATTGTGCTGCTTCGGGTATCTGAAAGACATCACGGGGATGAGCCACCGCTGAGCACAGATACGCGGCGGCAGTGATGACCAGCTCGTATGATGCTTCTGAGGTCCTCGTGGACCGTGCAAAGGTTTCGGTCTGACCTTGCCGACGGAATGAAAATGAGTTTAGAGACATTTCAGATCTTTCAGAGGATCCCCAAACGGTTCATAAAGCACAACTGACTCCACCTCTGGAGCTGCTGATGTCTCTCTGTGGACACTAGACAGCCCAGTTTTCCAGCAAGGGTGGGATTATCCACAGTTCGGTACCTGCGGCACGGTTGTCCACACCTGAGCTGGTGACTCTGGGCTTCCACTATATTAAATGGTGAGAAATGGGCATTTTCAGACAGTGATTAATCTCTCCTAGAGTGAACTGAGAGGCCTTAATGGCCCTGACCAGCCTCACCTGGGGCCTCCATCCCCACCCTCTGCCCATTTGCCCATGAGCTCTATTTAAGCTCCACCCAGGGAGCTTGCTCCTCTCTTGGGTTATGCTAGAGGGGTGCTGGCTTCCAGGTTAGCAGCAGGCGTGCACACCTATGGACTCCTTTGTTCCGCACCTTTGCTTGATCGTGGACCTGCCTGGAAATTGCTGGACCCGACCCCGACCAGGGGATTGACTTGGCTTGACCTTGGACCTGCCTCGTCGTCACCAACTTGCCCGATGGTCTGGAGCCTTGGCTGAATTTGGCCCAGGTCTCTGGGTCTACCCTACTTGCCTTGCTCAGGTACTGTGGGATGGTCCCCTGCACACCATGGTGTCCCCCTTGGCTCTATTTAAAGAGATTAAAGAGGACAAACCCCTGTGGCGCTCCCCAGCCTCCAGGCAGAGCACAACCCACCACCCATCACCCTCTGCACCCAATAGCCCAGCCAGTGCTTGCTCCTCTGGCAGCCTCTCTCCATCCAGACCATGTCCCTCCATGGGTACCATGGGAGAGAGTACTCTCAGCGAGGGAAATAGAGTAAAAAATTTAACATTATATTCAAGTATTATTCTCTGGTCCTTAGCACTGCCTCCATTTCCTAATTTGATATACGATTATGGCCTTCAGTAGGTTGGCAACACTTTGTTTTGGAAGTGGGTAGAGTATTCTTTATGATTTTGAAGGCTTAGCAAAGATTGGTAAACCTTTCCAGCCTGTTTCCATAGCTACAAGGTGCTGTCTCTCGGAGATGCTGTTTCTCAATAACCTCGTAGCAGTTTCCGCTCTTGGCGTATTCTGGCTCCCAGAAGACAACCCATCTCGAGGGTTAAGGAGGTAATAGCTCCAGACCTCTAACTCTTGAAATCACTAAGGGAACTTTCCAATTATATCTGAAGGGGCGAAAAAGCAAAAGTGATTGGCATGGGGTGACGTGCCCAGTGAGGCTGTTGGCAGCTTATCCCAACCATCTAAGCTGGAAAGCGATAAATAGTGAAGACGAGAGCCTCTGGGAGACACAGCCATAGGTGGTCATCCAGCACCGCGTAGAATTAAAAAACAGGAGAAGAAAAGGAGACTCAGAAAAAAATTGCTCGCCTGAAGCCCTGGTTTATAAAGCAAGCTAGAAGGCGGAAAAATAAGGTTTTTCTTAGTCAGTGATGATGCTGTGCAATAGTCATGCAGACAGGTAAGAAAGCTCTGATTCAAGGCAGTGCCAAAGAAATGTAGCCGCGATTGTCTTAAGAGCAAAAATTGCCATTTCTCTTTGAAAACATACCCTTGCCTACTGGTAAGAGTTCTACTGGGACAAATATATACAGGTACAGAAGAAATCTTCAGTATGTCTTATGTGTTTACCCTCTCCCCAGGCACAACCCTTTTTTGGGGACATATTAATTATTTTATCCTATTACAAGATGAGCACACACGCTTTCAAGTGAATTTAATAGGATATTGGCTAATTTTCTGTATTGTTACTTTCCTAGTTTTCCTCAGAAATAAAAAGGTGCAGATTGCGCCTGTCTTTTGAATGATCTCCTTGAGAAACTAGTAACAGAGGCAGGCACAAGAGTAGTTCAGACTGAAAAAGGCTGGATCTTCTCCAGGAAACCAGAAGAGGTGGCGTCTCGGGTCCTTTTTTGGGGGATAGCGGTGGAATTGGTGGCAAGCGAGAACACAGGGCAGCGGGCGTCTGCAGGGTGAGGCGGAGGACCGGACTAGGGAATAAAAAAAGAAATTGAAGTATACTGCAGCCTGGTATGAGGGCAAACTGAGGCTTTCTTACAGAGAAAGGGGAGCTACGTTTAAACTGCTCTCAACTGTTTCAGGCACATCGTTACGTTACAACTTTTTTCTAAGAGGAAGTTTTACTTTCTAACCTTAATTTGGCATGTTAATCAGTCGCTTGAAAGTACTTGGGAAGTTACTGTTTGCTTAAAATGTAAGTTAAATGATAGAAATAAAGGGAAGGGCACAATTTTTAGCAAGTCACCAGCTAAGCTGGAAGGTATTGGAAAAGGGAAGATATATGCATATGCTCTTCTGTCCACGTATTTATGCTCATGAGATGAGAGCAGTTATTGAAATGCAGTTTATTTCCCAAAGTAGCCACTAACTTTGTTAGCAATCACCTATTTAAAAAAAAAAACCACATTATTTTTGTTTATCAGCACTTAGAATAAGAAGCCCTGAGCAACAAATTCAAACCCTGAGCTACCTGGGATAATAAAAAGTCTCTGGGGCATCGTCAACCTGGAAAGCAGAGTGAACGCTAATATTCCTCTAGCTTGTGTATTATCAGAACAAACATTAGTGAATGTGAGCTGCTCTTCCCTTAATGTGGCGAAAACTGCAGACAGATGGAGACAATGTGCCTAGTGAAGACCACGGTGATGTCCAAGGGAGAACTTGCTTCGTTGGTTTCATACATCTTTCCTTGAGATCAGCACATGAAGGTAGAAGATATATTCAAAGCTTGGTTTAAGAGCTTGAATGGCAGATGTAGCCAGGAGACGTGGGTCCCTGCATGGCCAGGTGGTTGTGGACCAACTAAGCATCCTGCCAGTGTTTCATTAGAAAATGCCTTCATTACCTATAGAGCACAGGGTTAAAAACCACTAATAATCAAGCAAGGGATTAAGTCATCGTAACTGATCTCATGGAAATTGCTTCCCTGCCTGAGAGCTGGGAGTCTCCTGCACACTGATGGCTTGGGAAAACTGGACTACGGTGACAGAATTTGTTTTCAAGGGGTTCACGGATCGCCTCGACCTCCAAGCGACCCTTTTTGTGGTTTTCCTGCTTACCTATGTCATCACCGTGGTGGGAAACCTTGGCATCATTGCCGTAGTCTGTCTCGATTCCCAGCTTCAAACCCCCATGTACTTCTTTCTCAGCAACTTGTCCTTCTTGGACCTGTGCTACTCCTCAGTTGTGACACCCAACATGCTGCTGAACCTCTCATCGGAAAGGAAGACTATTTCTCTTGCTGGCTGTTTCATACAGCTGTATTTCTACGCTACTTTTGTAACCGTGGAGTGTTACCTCCTGGCTGTGATGGCGTACGATCGCTATGTCGCCATCTGCAACCTGCTGCGCTCCCCCGTTGTCGTGTCCCAGAAGGTCTGCGTTTCCCTCCTGGCTGGGTCCTACGCGGTTGGGTTTTTGAACTCGGTGGCGTTCACGGGGTTTGCGCTGAGAGTGTCCTTCTGCGGCCCCAACGTCATTGACCACTTCTTCTGCAACTGGCCACCGCTGTCAAAACTGGCCTGCTCTGATACTCGCCTCAACCAAGCGCTGGTACTTGCTTTCGGGGGCTTCAGTGAGGTCACCACCATATCAGTCGTCCTCGTCTCCTACGGCTGCATCCTGTTCACCGTCCTGAGGACGGGCTCAGCGCCGGGCAAGCGCAAAGCTTTTGGTACCTGTGCATCCCACCTGGTGGTCGTCACCATCTTCTACGGGCCCC
>NW_008824415.1:200305-212971 GCF_000699105.1 Pygoscelis adeliae | reverse complement strand
TTGAGATGTTGGAACGTGTCCAGAGAAGGGCAACGAGGCTGGTGAGGGGTCTGGAGAACAAGTCTGATGAGGAGCGGCTGAGGGAGCTGGGGTTGTTCAGCCTGGAGAAAAGGAGGCTGAGGGGAGACCTCATCGCTCTCTAGAACCACCTGAAAGGAGGCTGTAGCGAGGTGGGGGTCGGTCTCTTCTCCCAAGTAACTGGTGAAAGGACGAGAGGAAATGGCCTCAAGTTGCGCCAGGGGAGGTTTAGATTGGATGTAAGGAAAAATGTCTTTCCTGAAAGAGTAGTTAAACATTGGACCAGGCTGCCCAGGGAAGTGGTTGAGTCACCATCCCTGGAAGTATTTAAAAAACGGGTAGATGAGGCGCTTAGGGACATGGTTTAGTGGGCATGGGGGTGTTGGGTTGACGGTTGGACTCGATGATCTTGGAGGGCTCTTCCAACCTTAACGATTCCATGATTCTATGATTCTAAAATTGTTTCTTTTATACGCTGGTGATCCCCATGCTGAACCCCTTCATCTACAGCCTGAGGAACCGGGAGGTGAGGAGTGCTCTGAAGAGAGCAGTGGGGAGAATAATTATTTCCCTGCTAAAGTGGTAAATGGTTTGACATTTAGGCAGTGATGGGAATGGGGTCTGTGTTTTGGGGGTCTTTTTGAAATCGGAGAGAAGTCTGTGATAATTCTTCCGTATATTATTGTCCATTTTGTAGGCCGGCTCTATCGATGTGGGATTAATTTGTTACACATTCGCCTCTAGATAGTGCGCTTCGTAACAGGAGAAGTACGTACTCATTGAAGAACCACCAAAGGTCGATTTGTGAGGAAACATGCTATAATGTCCACAAATCTTCCTCGATTTGTGAGGAAACATGCTATAACGTCCAGATGGCTTCTGAATATTTGGAGGCAAGCATGTGCTGGGTTTTGTCATGGACCTGCCATTCCTTAGGCAATCCCAAGTCACCTCTCTCTCGAAGGGAAATACGATGGCAAGGCTCAGCCCTGTAAAAATAACACATTTGTGAGATTTCTGCTGAGCACTTGGACAATTTTTTTCTCAGCTGTCTTTGGCCCGAGCCTACTCGTGGTCACCCTCTCCTACAGTTTGGACATCATTCATCAGCGCAGGGGACTACATCCCTAGCAAGTGCCGTACCTCTTCCAGCCATGAGATGGGATCTGCAGATTTAAGGTGAACTTCAGTGCTTCCAGGTAATCCCCATGACAGATGGGAGCGTGCAGGAGAACGCATGGAGCAGAGCAAGGAGGCTTGGATGGGAAAGGAGGAAATGTTTCCCTAAAGCTGCAGAAAATGGGGAAAATTGAGAGGAACTTCTCTGGATCCTCTTCTTCCACAATGACCCCTCAAAGTATGTTCAAAGGTATTTAAAAAAAATTTCTGCTGCACTTCAGTGCTTCAAAATGCATTTTATAGTGAATAAATACTTTGAATGATTTTGTTAATACACAATATTAAGTATTGGACAGTGACAGTTCCTAAATGTACTGTTTAGTGGAATTGTTTAGCACGTATATTCAAACTTAAGGATGTACAGTAAAGCCATGGTGCATTAGTGGCAATAAACCTCATATTTCTATTTTTTCTCTAATTTTCTCAAAGCATGTAGTTACCTGTATATGAAAGACCATTAGCTGTGGGATTTAACTGGCCAAATTTGGAGCTTAATAGGTAAACATAAATCTGATCTTAGTCTCCCTCCCTAGCAGGAACAAAAGACCATGAGTCTTGTTAAAATAAACATGGGAAATGGCTTGGGTGAACTACGCTGCGTAAAGACATAACGCTGCCTATAGGAAATGTAGTGTGACTCTCTGCCGTATTTAACTTCAGGACCTCTGAATTTACGGTGGCTGAAACCCACCCAGCCCATAGGTCCTGTCACGTCCACATGTCAGATTTCAGTTTATATACTATTTTCACAGTTTTTTATTTGCAACTCCTTTCCGTTTCTACCTCCATTGTAAGAGGAAAATTAATAGGCCAAAAATACCCTTAGATGCAGCAATACACAACACAGCTGCGTAGCTGATACAAGGCAGATGAAGAATTTAGTGATAAACATTTCAAAGGTTTATACCTAATTACCTGATAACTATTTGTGTAATGGCTTTCTACAAATTGTTTTTCCTTCTTTGTCATCCTTTTGTAAGAAGGAAAAGAGGTTTCTTTTGGAAATAACTGGAATGCATGTTTTTATTTACCTTTTCAAGAAAGGGGGGTGTGTGTTTTGAGTTGTACCTGGAGGCTTGGTAATAAAGTGGGAACAAATGTGAATTGGTGGTGAAAGTGTTGGCACAGAAACTCCCCAAATATAAACCCTGCTGCTAAAATATTGCCATTTGTAGAGCTACACCCAACCACAACACCCGTCTGGGGTCAGCATGGCTGTCTGCATTGCTCTTCTCTGCCAAGAGTTGGGTTTGCTGGTGCAGGTGCCGGTCTGTTGCTGGTTGTGCTGGCTCTGGTGCCATTGAAGGTTTCCTGCTGGGCTCCAGCTGCTCCTCCAGAAGGTCATGGGTTCCTGTAAGTCCTGTAGCGTTTCCCCCGGAGCCATCCCTTTGGCCAACTGAATCACACCGCTGGAGTTCAGACTGGAGGAGAAGCGGGGACACCTATAGCTCATGTGTAGGTCCGTACGGCATGCAAAAATGGAGCAAGGTGAGCCCGAACCCATCCCATGTGTCCATCTCTCAGCCAGTCCTCTAGGCTCTCAGCAATACTGATGGAGAACTTGTTCGTGTGACCTTGCATGGATCTCCTTTGGGCATGGCAAATCCTCCTCCGGGCTACACTGACTCTACTGATCCATCTAATTCCACCTGAGATATCGTAGGACATACGGACACAGGTCCGGCAGACGTGGCATAAGATGTAAGGAGACTTGTGCCCTTTAGGGATGCATGGTGGGTCTCATAGTCCTGGACACCCATGCCTGAAGAGCTGAACCACCACCTTCATTTCTACTGACTGCAAAGAGAGCCTAGGCAGTTGGCTCATATGTCCACGCTTGATGTTGTTGACAACTGATAGATGAATAAATCCCATCTGTGGATCAAATATGATCCAAATACGAACTGCTATTTAGATGGTGACTCTATCCATGCTGTCAGTTTAATCTAAAAGCATGGGCTTCTATTATTTAAAGGGAAAAAACCAGCTATACTGAAAGAAATAGTGTGAATTGTAAACTCCTGAAAATGTTCCAGACACCGAAAGAAGATGGTATCGATTGCGTGTGTTGAGCAGACGCAAATTACACCAAAATGACCATGAATGCGCTATCAATTTTCTGCTAGCCAAAAAAAAAGTTTGCAGAAAACTGGATTAGAACCATCTCTTCAAAATAGGCTGTGATGAGGCGGTTTTGATCTTGCAAGAGAGGCGGAGCAGCAGAATGACCTGGCTCTCTGCAAGAGGGAGGGAAAAATGGGCAGCTGAGATACTCCTGGAAATACCTGGAGCATAGTAAAACGGTTTCATGGCCTGTCTATCAATCGTGTTCTGACAGGTGGGTCCTGTATAGACCTCCCTGTTCGTAACCATCAGCAGCCTGGAAGCCTTTCAGGCTCATTCCTTGCCTGGGGGCTCGGGCCAGCCTTCATCTCCTGTAATCCCGGCCATTTGCTCCAGGCCTCCATCCAGAGCTAATTACGACAGCCTAAGCTGCTTGCAATAGGTGTTTAAGATACTTGGAGTAAATTGCCCTTCGGATGCACCTTCTCACCTCCCCCTTGATTTTCAGAGGGGCTTGTGAAGAATAACTTGTGCTCGTTTGGATCTCTACCTCTTCTGCCCCTTGAGGCTGCCAAGGGTTGTAACAGGTTGTTGGTATTTGTGACGATAATTAGCCCAGGACTTTGCATCCTCCCGCGCACGTAGCCAAGCCTTTATTAGCAGTTTAGACTGTTGTGACTCTCATGGATTCTCACTAAGGATCCGGCGGTATACAATGGAGATTCACTTCTCGGAGACCTGAACTGTCGCCAAAGCCATGACAAACACTTGCTCCCTGAGGAGGGGTGCCCGTTGCCCACAAAGACCTGCAGAGGGACGTGCAAAAGCGACATGTCGCTGCAAGTGAAGAAATTCATAGCCTGAAAATACGCAGGAGGCTCTCAAGCTCTCAGGAGAGACGTTCTCGTTTATCTGGAAGCTAGGAGGATGGCTTCAAGGCTTAGTCCCCCAGATCTACTGCGCAGACATCCTGAGCCTGGAGTGTCGTCCAAAGTGGAAAAGACCTTGCAGCTGGTAAGAGGAGGTGACCCTCATCCGCAGGTAGGTGTGACCGTTCCCCGAAAGGTCCGGGTGAGCTCTGCTGGGACTACCCCGCTCTGGTATAAATCACTGCAGCAACGTTACCTTTGGGGAGGCTGCTCCGATTTACACCAGGTAAAGGTTTGCTCCTCTGTGTTGGTTAAAGAGGAGGAAATATTTCTGCTGGGATGCACTCCAGTGTTTTGAATTCAAAAGATCGGAAGTCATGGTGCTTGTGGTAAGTTTAAGGACCCTGGGAGAAGAAGAGAGGAGAACACTCTAAGGAAAGATTAACCCACCTACTGACCCTGAAATAAAATGATATTCACTTTAAAAAGTAAAGAATATTTCCATGAAGAAATATTCTGCTGATGGAGAATGGTTCTTCAAGGAGTCTTCTGATCCTGGTGCTCAACTGATGGAGTAAGACTTTGATTCTCATCTTTAATCCTGTAAAGATTTAATTGTTTTATTCTGAACCGTCATGTTATCGGGGACAGAAACCTGTATATCACATTTTCATTAGGGCGAGCAGCTTAACTAGGTGCCTAAACTTAGGCAACTGGAGTTGAGCGAGTCTGGCTCAGCACAGCTCTGCGGTCTCATCCGTGGCGCCGACTCCTCTTCCAGCTGAAGGGAGAGGCAGGAGCTGCTGGGGTTTTGCCAGCAGCAAAATGGTGAATGCCCTAACCACCAGGACGCCATGCTGTGCCACCGTAGGCTCCCTCCGAGAAGGTTTTCTGCCTCTGGTGCATCTTAAAACAGTGAATTCTCAGTCTGGCTCTTTTTTCCCCTTGACCGTTCCCCTCCCTCATGCCTTCTGCCCGTGCTCGCAGCCATACCTTGCTTTCAGCTGGAAACGAGGTGCAATTCGCAGTTGGATGCTGCTGTTTGCGCACACCGGGGAGAGCACCAGGTGTGACTTTATATTCCAGGACAGCATCGTGGATCCCACTTTGGTCTGGGCTTAGTTAATACGTTACAGCTGCTTCATGCTCATGAACACTCACAGCTACCTCCTGGCAGCTAAATCACTTCTGTAAATCAGGTTTCATCTCCCCGTCCACTTCTGGAAATAGGAGGCATGATTAAAGTCATCGGCGTATCGTGGCGGTTCACGGTGCCTGCCGTGGACTACCGCAGCAGGACGAGGGGAGCCATAAACGGGGATGCGACGCGCTCGCTTATTGAAAGGCTCATTCACCATTTGTTAAACCCACGTAAAGCCTTTATACAAGGGACCCTAACACCACGGCTCGTGCCTTTGCTCTGAATGTCATGGGGAAATCAAGACAGATTTTACGGTGTTTAGTCTCTAAATGGTACCAAGGAAATATTTGATGCTTAGCCCAGTTCAAAATAACAGCTTTGGACCCAAATTTTGCTCACGGTCTCCCTGGCTTCATCTCCCCAAGGTTTCTGAGACTGTAATATTAAACTCCTCGTGTCCTGAATGAGTTTTAGGATCATGCAACACCCCATTCCTCTCTCCCTCCCCAGTTCCCAACAAATTAAAGACTGGGGTTTTTTTTCTTCACTTCAGTGTCTTTCCCAAAACCAACAAAGGAAAGCTACGGTATTTTTACTCTTGCTATTACAATTATAGCCAGAAGCCGCTGCCAAAATCAGAGCTGTTGTGTTCTGGGTGCTTTATTGTGATCAGTTTGGAATGGGAGGAAGGGAAACAAATGTGGAGACAAACTTAATCACAGGAGGTCAAGGGCAGAGCTGATGATTTGGTCTGTGTCACCTGAATCCCTGTCTGCTGCTATATCCATTGATCCCATCAAACTGCAGGTACCGAAATGGGATTCTGCGACACAGATGAACCTGCCCGAAGGTCTGCCCACGGTGAGAAAGGGAGAGACCCTCCGCAGTGACTGGCTGCAGGCGGGGAAGGCGTTTGGGAAAGCTGGGATGCTCTCCTTTCAGAAGGGACTCTTTCCTTGGACTGTGAAGGAGGACAAGCTCGGAGCAGATGGCTTCGGTGCAGTCCATCCCACTCTGGCTCCCTAGGAATGAATGTTCCGGGTGCCCTGGCTGCACAGGGTGTAAATTATCAAGTTGTCCCATTTCAGTTCAAATCAATGAAGGCATGGTTTCCACTGTCTTGTATTTTCAGGCTCTCTCCTTCCTCGGTAGACACGAAGCCCTGAATGGCAGAGCAGAATCACACCTCAGTGGCAGAGTTCATTCTCGAGGGCCTGAGTGACCACGCGGAGATGAAGGCACCCCTCTTTGTGCTGTTCCTGCTCATCTACACCGTCACCCTTTTGGGCAACGTGGGGATAATCGTAGTCATCCGAGGTGACCCACGACTCCATACCTCCATGTACTTCTTCCTCGGCAGCCTCTCCGTTGTTGACATCTGCTTCTCCTCTGTGATCGCCCCCAGGACCTTGGTGAGCTTCCTATCGGAGAGGAAGACTATTTCCTTCGTTGGCTGCATGGGCCAAGCCGCCTTCTACATCGTCTTTGTGACGACTGAGTGTTTCCTGCTGGCCGTCATGGCGTATGACCGGTACGTGGCCATCTGTAACCCCCTGCTCTATTCCTCTGTTATGACTCGGAGGTTGTGCATGTGGCTGCTGGTGGGGTCCTACACTGGGGGTGTCCTGACCTCCCTCATACAGATGACCTTCATCGTTAGGCTGCCCTTCTGCAGCTCCAATGTCATCAACCACTTCTTCTGCGACGTTCCTCCCCTCCTGGCTCTGTCCTGCGCCAGCACCTACATCAATGAGATGATCCTCTTCTCCTTGGCCGGCGTCATCGAGCTCAGCACCATCTCCACCATCCTGGTCTCCTACACCTTCATCTCCTTTGCCATCCTGAGGATCCGTTCAGCTGAAGGCAGGCAAAAAGCCTTCTCCACCTGCGCGTCCCACCTGACAGCAGTGACCATGTTGTATGGGACGACAATCTTCATGTATTTACGCCCCAGCTCTAGTTACTCCCTGAACACTGACAAAGTGGTCTCCGTCTTCTACACGGTGGTCATCCCAATGCTGAACCCCCTCATCTACAGCCTGAGGAACCAGGAGGTGAAGGATGCTCTGAGGAGAACAGCAGAAAGAATCACAGTCAGGCTCCGAGCCCTGCTCGATAAAACCTGATGCAGGATTTCTCTCAGAGGCTGTGGAGCCTCCACCCATGGAGATATTCAAAAGTCACCTGGATGAGGCCATGAGCAACCTGATGCGGCGGTGAAGTCGGCCCTGCTTTGAGCGGGACATAGAATAATTTTGATCAGAAAGGACACCTAGGAGGTCTCTGATCCTATGAATGGCAAGTTATACACATATATACGTGTGTGTGTATATATATACATAAACACAATATTACATGTATATTATACTATATGTTTATATATAATGCAATATATTCTTGTGTTAAATGTGTATGCCAGCACACCTATGTTACGGAGCCTTCTTGTCATCCCCTAGCTTCTATTTAGCTGTAATACCTGCTCAGTAAACGAAGGGATAGGGGACATGCCGCCGCTGGTTTGAGCAGAAAAATATCTATACCGGAGAAATGCCGAATAATTCCATGGGCGGCATTGGGCACTCGGGGTCTCGGTGATTTCTGGGCTGGGCCTGGGAGGCAGCTCCTGTGGAAAAGCTCTTCCTAGGAAGGATGGAAACGCAAGATCTAAATGGATAAACTTTGAAGTTTTAATGCGGTTAGGGGGGTAATGGGATGTGGTGAATAAGCCAAGTGAACGAAATACAAATTCTTAAATAGGTCTGTCTTTGAAACCAGGCTGCCGAGTTGAATTGCAGGGTCAAACTGATCTTTGTCACTTCTTTTTAGGCAACCATACGCCTTTCTCCTTTCATTTTTTGCCCCACAATTTCTGCCTCTCAAAGCCTTGAAACAAAGCTCTAATTAGTTTTTTTAATTTATGCCCACAACGGTTTGTTAAAAACAAAGACAATAATATTATCAGTGGAGTCTGCATCCAGAGATTTGCAGTTTGGCGTGAGGCAGTGGGGAAAAGGAATTAAAAAAAACCAAACCACCAAACCAAAACCAGAAAAAAAAAAGAAAAAAAACCCACCTTGAAACAAAAAAAAAAATTGATGTTAATTAAAAAAAAAAAAAAGTCTTTATTTCTTATGCAAGAAGCAACCCCTGCCAGAAATTGCGGCTCCCGCCTTTCGCCATATTCTGACCAGAAACTTGTGGTTGCTGTGAAAATGCAATGCCACCAGGGAGAACAGCGACCGCAATTCCCCCCCCCGCCACCACCAAAAAAACTTTTATATTTCTTTAGCGTTTCATCACTCAAAGGTAAGGGGTGTCCCTGATAATATCATCTTAACAAGCTCCTCTGGGAGGGGACACGGAGATGGTCGTCGGGGACGGAGGAGGCTTGGCGGGGTCCTGGATGAGGATTTTCCACCTGCGGTCACTCGATGTGAGCCGTATTGTCGACGGCGGGAAAAATACTCTCTAGCACGGTGAAAAATAACCCGAACAGTGATGTGACCTTGGTCAGCACCTAGAACTTCTTTTTTATTATTATTATTACTATTCTTTTATTATTTTTTGATACTAAAGTTACCAGCCTGAAGCTGACTCTTCCTGTTGCTGGCCAGGCACGACAGCGTACAAATATACCTGTTCTTTAGCTGCCCCTTTCCTTCTCGAAAGTTGCATTTCGCCTACTTCTGAATAAAACCCATGCCTGTTTAGGCGTGAACGACTTGTTTTTCTTCCCCCTATGTACCCTTGTGCTCTGTTGTCAGCCCCGAGCGATGCGAAATGGCCATAACAGACTTTCAGGTATCAAGAAGGGAGTGCTGGAGGGGAGGGGAATGCTAAATAAGTGGCTAGAAAAAAAAAACCTCATCAGGATTTCTTATACATCGTCACCATCTATTGGACGTTGTTGGAAATAGCTGCTCCTTATTTTAGATGAAAACTTTTTTAGGTGCTGGTAAGCCTTGGGTGGCCAAGTGGCTTGTCCTTGTTCAGGACACCGGGAAATAGCGCATAAATAAAACAAGACCATCATCTCGCCCCTATGGTTGGCGGATCCCATTTAGATCGTTTCTTTCCTCGGCATCGGCTGAGCTCCTGGGCCCGTTAAAAACGAACGGGCGATGTCGGATGTTCGAACAAACTCCTGACCAAGGTCCCCTCGCGGTTAGAAATGTGGGGTTTTTTTTTTTTCTCTAATGCGATTCTCCGGTGAGGCTTCAGGCTGTATGAAATCTAGGTTGAGTTCACGCTGCCCTACGAATTATTTTTTCTCTTAAATAGGCTGGGCTAACCGTTACAGCTTGAAATAATTCCTGGTATTTTGAATTATTGCCTCCTACATCAATTGTTTCCTATAGATCTACAGATCATTCTCGGAAAGGGTCCCCACAGCACATCTTTACTCCTGACAAAGCTGCCCCGGGTTTTACAATAAAGGCAAATAAAAATAGAGCGCGAGCTCTGAACTTTTACCCCGTGTAGGGGAAGGATTTCGTTTTTTGTTGCTGACTGACGTAAATCGCGTTCATTCCCCCCCCCCTAAATAATCCCAGGTGCGCGGCTGCCCTCAGCGCTCTCGGGTGCTGAATTAAATGGATGAGGCTGCGGGTGCAGCTACCCGGTTCCCGGGGCAGCGCGGTGGATTCATCCCGGTGACCTTCGCGGGGGAGAAACCCGCCCTTCGCCGTGAAATGCCGAGGGCTAGGTGGGCACAGCTGGGGTCATTCCCTACCGGGTTTTTTGGAGCGGACGAAGAGGTGACTTTTGTCCTTTCCTGGAAGGACCTGCAGTGGGTGCAGCCACCTCTCGCCTTTGGGAGCCGAGCGTGGCTAGAGTTTCTGATTGAAAAATAAAGGCAGATACGTCAAAATGAAACTTAAGGCTTTTTTTGTTTTTCGTTCTGAACATCAGCATAAACTGAGACAAGGAAGCACTGGATTTCTCATCGCACGCAATCTGCGCTGACGGTCGAACGCTTCCAAGAGGAGCCGCTCTGTGGAAAAAAAAAAGAGGTTTTTTTGAATACAAATATCGCACGTGCAGTAGGGGAACTGCAATAAACCATATTTTGGGATATTCTTTTTTTTTAGGATGTATGAAACTATTAAAGGGAACATTTTTGAGTTGCTGGTGTTCAAATAACACTTTCTGGTGTCATTAATTTTAAAAAGCCGTCGGCTATATCTTGGCCTGGCAGTGGAGGGTCTGGGGACCTCTCTGGGCTTGGGAGGGGCTGCGTCTCGCTTGGTCTGACAGCTCCCTGGAGGTTAAGATGGTATTCCTTGACTTGTTTTACCCCCGGCCCTGTGAATACTGCGAAGGGCGAAGCTCTGGAAGCACGGGTAGATGTTGCATGGGAGAAGACACGGCGTGCCTTTCCAGCTGGAGCGGGGAGCTGCTGTGAATAAATAAAAAAAAAATTAAAAATCCGCTGCGATTGGACCCGAGAGCAAGGCGGAAGAAATCCCCACCGTGAAAATCCCCCTTCGTCCCGCCGCGTCCGCAGGATCCCCAGGACTTGTGGCAGGCTGTTCTCCCCCCCTGCTCTGCCTCAGGGCGGCAGAGACGGTCACTGCGAGAAACCAGGGGGATGCTGGAGGCGTGAGCACGGGATGCTTTTGCTCCACCACGCTATTAACGAGGCTTTTTCTGCCGTCACTAGATCGTTTGGGCTGTAAGACTCTTAAAACACCGGTGAGCCGAACAGCGTGTTTTAGCTCTGTAGATCTGGCGTCTTCCCCTTGTTCCCACACCGAGATTTGGAGGATCACGTCCGCCATGAGAGCAGGCTAATGGCGGGAGGAGGCACCGCAAGGCTTTGCTCGGCTGTCGGCTCCCGGCGGCGGCTGGCCTTTCTCCTGTCCGCAACGTCACGAGTTAAACCTTGGAAAACACTACCGACAGGCTGCTTGGCGAGTCCTGGGGCAGCTTGTTGAAAGGTCTTGCGCTGGCTTGCCCAAGGGATGCAAGATTTTACCAGATCTGAATAGCCGGTGTCACAAACGAAGGTCCTTTCCCCAGGAGGGCAAGGATAAATATTCGGGGGGTTGCTGACAGTTATTTAGCAGAGCGTGGACCAACCAGCTGGCTGCCAGCATGAATAATATCTAATCCCAGGCAGGAAGGTACGGGCTTTTAATTTAATTTATCTGCATTCCAGTCAGTGTCTTCAAGCTGCGGGGAGATGTGATTCCTGGCGGGCAGCTATCGCGTACGGCACGAGCTGCAGCCTTATGAACTTCCCGGGTTTCATACCTGCATCTCGGGTCGCTTCACACAAAGCAGCCGGCTTGTCAAGTAAGAAAAAGTGCGGGTGAGCCTTAGTTAATTGTGAAATTCAGGTCAATTCTCCAATGGCAATAAACGTCTGCATCTAGGCAGGTGGATGCTGCCTCTGGGAGAGGATTCAGCTCCAGACCCAAACAGCTCGATTCTCATTACTCGTAACGCGTCTTCCAGCGGGGTGCGGATGTCTCAGACGCTGCTTCGCCTCCGGCATCTCTACGTGGGCAGTGAAAAGCGGCTCTAAATCCCCATTAATAACACCAGGAGACCAGACATGTTGCTCAGAGGACATCTGAAATGAGATGTCTGGATCTGGAGGTGAACCTCAGCCCTTCAGCAAAGGGTCATCAAATAATTATGACTTTTAAGTTTGGATCTATTTGTCAGCCGCCAGGCAGCACGCGCTCTTGCTTTGCTCTCTGGTGTAACTCTGTCAAGCGATGATTAATGTTATCCAGGAAAAATCAATGTTTATTTATTCTATCTGTCGTAGAGTGTGATTTTAGGAGCTGCTGATTTCTCTCGGGTGAGCAGAGAGAGCAAGCCTAAATTTATCTTTTCTCTCCAAGTCAGGCATCACGCCTAGAGCAAAGCGAGGTGAGACAAATCCTGGCTCTTATTACTGCACCATCTACATGAGGAAAAATTACGCTAAGGAAAGTCGCGTTTTCCAGTGCTTTCACCTAGAAGAGGTCTTCCTGGGACACAGGGAACAGATATTTATTCCTCAGGTACTCACACCGGACCGGGAACACTCAAAAGATGAGAAATAATTTCATTTTCCCAGTAGTTATTGTGAAAATCATGGACTGCCGTGTGTAAATGGCTCGAGAGAAACTATGAGAAAGCTCTGCGCTTTATTTATGCTTTATTCTGGTACGGTGTTGCCCGCCTTCCTTGCCCCGAAGTATCCCCCCACTTCCAAGTGTGCTGCTGGTGGTTGCGTGCACTTCTCTAAGGCTGAACGGGGAGACTGGCCTCGGGAACTTGGGTTTTTCCTCCCTCAAAGAGAGTTTACCTTGTACTGGCTTAAAGTGGTGTAACTGCTTGATAGGTCAAAATTGACATTCTTAACGTTCTCGACGGATGCTATTAAGCATTTTCATTTGA